>NC_133332.1:202720517-203091682 GCF_042186555.1 Aquarana catesbeiana | reverse complement strand
GGACGAAAGGGGAGGGGAAAAGGAGGGAGGGGGGAAGGAGGGAAGAGACAGGGGAGGAAAAAAAAAAAAAAAGAGAACAGGAAACAGTAACCAGTGGAGACAACGAGATAAAAGACTATAGTGTGATATTATATGATGGTATTAACCTCTAATTCCTCATTCAACCCATTGGGTGCCAAAGTGTCTAAGGTGTAAATCCAAAACGTTTCACGTTCACATAGTTTGGAAAAATGTTCAGCTTCGGACAATTTGCGTGGTATTGATTCTATCACCCATACCTGTAGGCCTACAGTAGATTGGTGATGGTGCTCCAGAAAATGCCGGGGAACACTATGTTCGTCGCAGCCTTTTTCTATGAATCGACGAGGTTTGCCAAAGCGTTGTCGTAATGGACAAATTGTGAGACCAACGTATAATGATTTACATGGACATGTTAGACAGTAGACTACGTAGTCAGTAGAACAGTTATAGAATCCCTCTAACTGATAACTCTTATCTTTGTGTTGGAAACTACGCTGGCCATGTCTAACAAAGGCACAAGTCTTATATAAAGGCTTTGTTACACCTGTACATACCTATAAGGTGGAATTAGACACAGGGGATTTTCAGGTTTAGTGGTTTTCAGTTTACTGGGCGCTAACTTGTTTTTCAGTGTTGGGGCCCTACTATAAAGTAACCTTAGGTTTGTTACCAAGATCATTCTTAAGAAGGAGATCCTGTTTTAAGATATTCCAGTGTTTATGGAATATATATTCCATTTTCTTATATTCACTGTGATATCTGGTAATAAATCGTACAGTGTCACTGTCAGATGGTTTTGTCATCTTAGGTTTTTTGCCTGGAAGGAAGGTGGCGTAGGCTTGATCTACTAATTTCTCAGGAAACCCTTTTTCTAAGAATTTACTCTTAAGGTGCACACTTTGGGAAATGTAATCCGAATCCCTAGTACAGTTTTGTCTTAATCTACAGTACTGGCCTTTGGGAATATTATTGACCCACTGTGGGTGATGGCAGCTGTTAAAATGTAGATAAGAATTCCCAGCAGTGGGTTTAGTATAATTCCGTGACAGGATTAAATTCTGGTCATGAAAAAGTTACATACAGGTATGGGTGATAGAATCAATACCACGCAAATTGTCCGAAGCTGAACGTTTTTCCAAACTATGTGAACGTGAAACGTTTTGGATTCACACCTTAGACACTTTGGCACCCAATGGGTTGAATGAGGAATTAGAGGTTAATACCATCATAAAATATCACACTATAGTCTTTTACCTCATTGTCTCCACTGGTTACTGTTTCCTGTTCGCTTTTTTCCCCTCCCCTGTCTCTTCCCTCCTTCTCCCCTCCCCTTTCGTCCCTTTCACCCCCTCTCCCCTCCCTACCCTTTCCCATTTTTCCTCCCCCCCCCTTTTTTTTTCTTCTTTCCCTTTCCTACACATTTAAACTCATTATTACACAAATTTTATATACATACTCTTTTGCATGCGACACACTGTTTTTGGTGCAGGTGTGTCGCATTTTTAATTTTTAACTAATTTATATAAATTCCCCCCCCCCCCCTTTTTTTCCCGCATATTATTCTATATGCTATGACTTTATATATGATGTCTCATGGCCACTGAATTTATTATTGAGAGTCATTGACACATGGGATATCAATAATAGGATCATTTTATAATTTGATTTAATTTTATTTAACTTTATATGCGATAAACATTCTTATAATCATTTTCAATATTAGTAAGGCATTATAACCTATATTTGAGTACACATTGTTGTGCCTTTTAATTATTGTCATCGTTACCACTTCAATATTTTATTATCACCAGAACTATTTGATTCTTTGATATAAAATATACCCTATAGAGATAATTTATTGATAATGTATAATGCATAACAATTTATTGAGAATTATCCCTTTTTATTGTTATTTATGGTCTTGTAGATATTCCGTTGTCTGTATGTCTATGCTCCTCCTCTGTTTAGCTGGAGTAATTGTTGGCTTTCAATGCAGAGCTGTTTAAGCCTCTATCCTTCCCGTCCTATCTACACTTGACAAAAGAGTGTGCATGCCCACTGGGAGCTTCGCGCATGCTCGGAAACGCGTTGTGTATTCCCGTCCATCTGAGCCATCCTGGTGACGTCACACGCCCACGAGCGCCTTGCTGGAACGCGGAAGTGCCGATCCAGCTCAGCAGCCTGCTACTCCGTGTGGAGGTCCGCGGCCATCCCCTCGGAGTCACATCGCAGCCTACTGCATATGGACTCAGGACTAACCCAGGATGTTCTCTTCACTGGAAGCTGCAATCTATTTACTTCTATGTAAGTGTGAATACATGCTTCTTATCCTTTATTAAATGCTTGCACTCAGAGGCACTTTCTTTTTGTTTCTTTATGATTGGCATTCTCAATTCCTTGGATCTCTCTTTATAGCCCTTTCCTATTTTATACAGTTCAACTACCTTTTCCCACAGATCCTTTGACAATTCTTTTGCTTTCCCCATGACTCAGAATCCAGAAACATCAGTGCAGCACTGGATGAAAGATGCAAGGGTCTGTCAGGAGTCCAGAAATGCCTTTTAGGCCGGGTTCACACTGGTACGACAAATGCTCCGACATTGGGAGCTCATGTCGCATGAAAATCAATGTTTCCCTATGAGAGCCATCTTAACTGGTCTGACTTTGAAAATGCTACCTGCACTACTTGGTCCGACTTTGATCCTACTTCAACCCATTGAATATCACTGAAGTTGGATCAAAGTCGGATTGCCGTCTTGAATGATCTGACTTTGGCATGCGACTTGTGCTCTGATGACCTTGAAGGGGAACTCCACGTCAATTTTTATTTTTATAAACCGGCATGGGTTCCCCCTCCAAAAGCATACCAGGCCCTTCGGTCTAGTATGGATTTTAAGGGGAACCCCCAGGCCGAAAAAAATTGAGTGGGGGTCCCCCCAAAATCCATACCAGACCCTTATCCAAGCACACAGCCTGGCAGGTCAAGAAAGGGGGTGGGGACGAGCGAGTGCCCCCCCTTCTGGACCATACCAGGCCACATGCTCTCAACATGGGGGGTGAAGGGCACCCCCTGCCCCAAAGCACCTTGTCCCCACGTTAATGAGGACAAGGGCCTCTTCCCGACAACCCCGGCCTTTGGTTGTCGGGGTCTGCGGGCAGGGGGCTTTGTCAAAATCTGGAAGTCCCCTTTAACAGCGTGGCCTCCAGATCCCTGACTCGACCCTATGTGAATGAGTAGAATGAGTATGGGGTACATTGTACCCCTACCCATTCACCTGAAAAAAAGTGTCAAAAATAAGACCGCACACAGGGTGTTAAAATAATTTATTAAGGCAGCTCTGGCGTCTCTTCACGCTCTCCCGCTCTAATGCTAGGTGCGCTACTAATTATATTGGCATGAGGCGGCGTTACCATGTGACGTCATCTGGAGGCCCCCGCCCCTTATGACGGCACCGCTCTGGACATTATGGGCGGTGACGTCGTAAGAGGCGTGCCTCCGGTGACCCTGCCCCATGCCAATATAAAGTAGTGGCACACTGTGCACCCAGCATTAGAGCGGGAGAGAGCGTCAAGTCAACGTCGGAAGGATAACAGAGGGAGACGACAGCGGAGAAGACCGGGCAAAAGAGCGAGAAGATAGCGGATAAGACCCGGACAATGGAGAAGACAGCGGACAGAAGAAATGAGCGGAGAAGACCCGTCAGTGGAGGAAGCAGAAGAGCCGGAGAGGGGAAAAGAAAAATCAGAAGAGACAACGGAGCTGCCTTAATAAATTACTTTAAAAACCGGTGTAATGCGTTTTATTATTTTTGACATTTTTTTTTTTTTTTTTTAGGTGAATGGGTAGGGGTACAATATACTCCATACACATTTATATAGGGTGGGGGGCCGGGATCTGGAGTCTCCCTTGTTAAAGGGGGCTTCCAGATTCCGAGAAGCTCCCCACCCACAGACCGACAACCAACGGCCAGGGTTGTCGGGAAGAGGCCCTTGTCCTCAATAGGGGGAACAAGGTGGGGTGGCGCAGGGCCCCCCTGCCCCAAAGCACCCACCCCCCAATGTTGAGGGCATGTAGCCTGGTACAGTTCAGGAGGGGGGGGGCGGCTTGCTCACCCCACCCCCTTTTCTGACCTGCTAGGCTGTGTGCTCAGATAAAGGTTTGCTATGGGTTTTGGGCGGGCGTAAAAGAAAAAAAAAAAAAAAAAAAAACGCGTGGGGGGTTCCCCTTAAAATCCATACCAGACCGAATGGCCTGGTATGCTCCTTGAGGAGGAACCCATGCCGGTATTTTTAACATTTTGCGTGGAGTTCCCCTAAAGATAGATGCCAGAGACAGTGCCTGGTATTGTCTGGGATAAAAGTCAGATCCCTGTTCATTGATGTCGGATGCATGTCAGACTTCAATTCACAGGGCAAAGTCGGATCCAAAGTAGTACGACTGTCTTGTTATACCAGTGTGAGCCTGGCCTTATACACACAAATTACAAGCAAACAGATCACAGGTGAGGATGGTTACCTTTAATAACCATTCATTCAAACCCCTTTGTGTCAACTCGTGCGCATGTTAACAGACCAAAATCACCAGGGTATGCAAACTTTTGATCAGGGTCATTTGGGTAGTTTCTGTTGCCATTATGATTTAAAAAGAATAAACATAGTTTATAATAAATGGCCTCAGCCAAACACTAACCATGACTGAAAAAATGTTTTGTTATTCATATTCTCTGAAAAATGGCCAAGAAATCAAATTCTGCCAGGGTATGTAAACTTGAGCACAACTGTATCTGTACCTTTGCAGGGGCACATGAACATCCCCACATTCCACAATGGGATGCAAGAGGGGAATGGACCCGACAGAAGCATTCCAGCTCCTGAGCCTACAGCAGTCTTAATTTTGTTTACTAAAAACAACTAAAACATTTTAGTCGACAAAAAAATAAATAAAAAAAAAAAAACTACAACAACTGAAATGACTAAAATACGACTAAAACTAAAATGGCATTTTAGCCAAAAGACTAAAACTAAATTTAAATTTGACTTTAAAATTAACACTGGTCTGTAGTGCATGTTCATACCTCAATGTAATAATAAATAACATATTAGATTTTTCACTCCAGCAGTATATGAGTTTGGAAATTGTAGAGAATTGTTAACTAATTCATTACAATTTAATTACACTCATTCGATTTTAGACGACTAAAATGAGTTTTAGTCGACTAAAATACACTGGAGATTTTAGTCAACTAAATACACCTAAAACTATTGCAGAAGACTAAAATGGGACTAAAACTAAAATAACATTTTAGTCCTAAGACTAATACTGAATCGAAACTTGCTGCCAAAATTTAACACTGGCCTATAGTGGTCTTCAAAGAGGGGTGGAGCTCAATGAACAGGAGTAACACCACATCCTGGGAAAGGGGAGCATATTGGAGCATCCTCACAATACTATAATCGTGGAGCAAAGGAGCTCAAATATCTCCATGCGCTAGGTCCCGAACCTATACTGAACTCCCAATAGGGATCGGACTCCATGAACCTAAACCTATAGAGGTCACCAAACAGGTGTGAGCCCCCAGGAACCCATACAGCTCTCCCAGCAGGGATTGTCTACTCATCACAGGAGCCTATACATCTCTGCCAGCATGGGATAGGCCCTACGGAGCTCTCCCAACAGGGATGGGCCCCAAGCAAACCTACAGAGCTCTCGCAACAGGCATGGGCCTCCAAGGAAACCTACAGAGCTCTCCCAACAGAGATGGGTCCCCAGAAACCTACAGAGCTCTCCGAGCAATAGGTCTGCTGCAATCTACAGAGAGCTCCCGTCAGGAAAATTATATATATATATATATATATATATATATATATATATATATATATATATATATATATATATATATATATTTAATTTTAATTAGGCTAATATTCATTACCTGCTGGGTTATACTTCATCATTAGGTGAATGGACACTGGTAGACCAAAGGTCTTCAGACAGGAAGTGATCCCCTATATAACCCCTCCCATACAGGAAGTACTTCAGTTTTGTAGCAAGCACCGAATCCTCAAAAAAAAAAAAAAAAAAAAGACGGAAGGGATCTCTGTCCCATGATGTACTCAAAAGGAATTTACAGGTAAGTATGACGTAAAAATCTTATTTTCTTTTTCATACATCATGGGACACAGAGTCAGGCTAATATTTACTACCTGCTGGGACGTCCCAGAGCAATAGCTTTGAGGGGAGGGAGACACCCTGCCAAACAATAGCCACAAGAACTTATACAGCAGCCTCGCAGTACACTGTGGCCGAAAGCCAAATCCTCAGCTGCTCGAACATCCACCTGATAAAAATTTTGTGAACATATGCACTGAAGACCAGGTAGCAGCCTTACAAATCTGAACCACAGATAGCTGATGGCAAAAAGCCCAGGAAGTTCCTGCACCCCTGGTAGAATGAGCTCTCACCCTAAAGGGAGGAGCTTTATGTTTCAGACCGTAGGCCTGAATGACCAATTGATGGACTCAATTGGCAATGGAAGCTTTGGAAGCTACTTGCCCCTTCTTGGGTCCTTTTGGTAAAACAAAAAAGGAGTCTCCGCAGATCTAGACAAATAAACCTTGACTGCCCAGACAACGTCCAAAGAATGCAGTCGCCTCTCTTCCGCCGAGCGAGGCGGAGAGAAAAAAGGCAAAATAATGTCCTGATTTAAATGAAAGGCGCAAACACTTTTGGCAAAAAGGATGGAACAGGTCGTAACACGTCCGTCATGGTGAAGGATCAAGTACGGTTCCCTGCATGAAAGCGCCGCTAACTCCAACACCCGTCTAGCCGAGGCGATAGCCGTCAGGAAGGCTAGCTTGCGTGACAGCAAGTCTAATGGAATTTCCTCAATAGGGTCAAATGGTTGTTTCTGTAACACGGACAGCACCAAGTTCAGGTCCCAAGGACACATAAGTGACCTAATGGGCAGACGCAAGCAAGTTGCCCCTTGCATAAAGGGGTTCGGATCAGTGAATGGGAGGCTAAAGGCCTTTGGAAAAATACTGATAGGGCCGAAATTTAACCTCTGATTGTACTCAAAGCCAATTTGATTTCCACAGCTGACTGTAGAAGAAGGGAGAATACTCCGAAATCACATATTTCCGAGGATGCCATTTTCTGGCTTCACACCAAGCAATATAAGTCTTCCAGACCTTATGATAAATCTTCCTAGTGACAGCTTTTCTAGCATTCACTAGAGTAGACACCACTGGTCCCGAGATGCCACGGTCCTTTAACACCCTGGCTTCAATAGCCATGCCGTCAAATTTAGAGACTGTAAATTGGGGTGGAATATAGGACCTTGAGACAGTAGATCGGGGCAGCGTGGAAGCGTCCATGGCCCGTCTATTCTTAGTCTCACAATCTTCGGGAACCAGGGCCTTCTGGGCCAGGCTGGTACCATCAGAATGACTGGAACCCCCTCTCTCCGAATCCTGCGCAACAAATGTGGAAGGAGAGGGACAGCATAAACTGGGGAGTACTGGCTCCATGGAACTATCAGAGCATATGCTCCAATTGCCAGAGAATCTCTTGTTCGAGACACAAACTGCTGTAGCTTGTTGAACCTGGATGCCAATAGGTCGACCTCTGGCCACCCCCAACGTTGGCAAATTTCCAGGAACACCTCGATGTAGGGACCATTCCCCCAGGCAGATCTGCTGAGATAATCTGCCTTCCAGTTCTCTGCACCCGGCATATGGACTGCCGATATTACTGGCACATGTCCCTCTGCCCAGGCTAGTATGTAGTTCACCTCCTTCAGAGCTGAACGACTCCTGGTACCGTCTTGGTGGTTTATATAGGCCACTGCCGTGGCATTGTCGGACTGAACCCTGATGGTCCTGAAGCTCCACCGTCCAGGACCGTATGGCCAGACGTACCACCCATAATTCTAGGGCGTTGATGGGCAGGGTCTGTTCTATCCCTGACCATTTCCCCTGAGCTGTGAGCCCCTCTAGGGTCGCTCCCCAGCCTGAGACTGGCATCTGTAGTCAGTACTCTCCAAGTTACCGGGAGAAAGGATTTTCCTTTTCGCAGGTTCTGATCATGCAACCACCACTTTAGGCTTAAGCATGGCTGAGGAGATAAGCACATTGGATAATCCAGGGCTTTTCTTCCTCTGTTCCAAGCCAACAAGATGTCTTGTTGTAAAGGCCTGGAATGGAACTGGGCATAGGGCCTCGCCTCGAAGGAGGATACCATCCTCCCTAGAAGGCTCATACAGAGCCGAACGGAGGGTTGTCTGGTGCCCCTTATCTGACGCACCTGATCCTTCAGGGCATAGATCCTTACGGGTGGCAAGAACACTTGCTTGGGCCGTGTTTAGAATCAGACCTAAATATCTTAGACTTTGAGCTGGTCTCAAGGCTGACTTTTCGGTATTTATGATCCAGCCTAAGCTTTTCAAATACCTCACTGTGTATATTATGCTTAGAGCCTGTACTGAGTGATCTCTGAGCAGGAGGTCGTCCAGATACCAGAGCACCAGGATCCCTTGGCCCCTTAAGCAACCCAGTACTGGTGCTAGGACCTTTGTGAACACCCAGGGAGCTGTAGCAAGCCTGAAGGGTAGAGCCACAAACTGAAAATGACATTCCTCTACTCCTCTAAACGTAGGAACGTCAGATGAAGCTGAAAGATAGGTACGCGTCCTTTATATCGACGGAGACTAAAAAGTCTCCCCTCTGGAGTGAGGTTACTACTGAGTGTTCAAACTCCATCCGAAAGGACTGTATCAAAAGATACTTGTTCAGGGATCTTAGGTCCAAAATGGGCCTTGTGTCCCAGTTTGGTTTCTGAACCGGAAATAGGTTTGAGTAAAACCCTGTGCCCCTTTCATATACTGGAACCTCTACAATCACTCCTTGATGTACTAGATGTAGTGCCTGAAGCAATAAGTTTCTTTTTGGAGGACCCGAGGGAACGCTGGATCTTAAAAACCTCTGAGGGGGCCCCCCTCCTAACTCCAGCTTGTAACCGCGAGATATAATTGAGGTTACCCACTCGTCCTGAATTGTTGTTTTCCAAATGTCTGCAAAGTGCAGCAGCCTTCCCCCCACCCAATGGAGTGGGGGCGTCACCTCAAAAGGAGGGCTTGGTGTTGGTTTTAGAAGAATTTTGGACTTAGGACCTATACTGGCCCTAGAGCACTGTTGGCGGCAGAACCGCCATGACGTGGAGACATTTGGGGAAACAGTCCCTGGGTTTTTAAAACTTTTGTGCTTTTCTTCCCAGGAAGTAGAGAACTCTTCCCTCTGGAAATCTTTTGGATATATTTGTCCAAGTGATCACCGAATAAACGTTCCCCATTAAATGGGAAACCAGCCAATAACTTTTTACAAGGAAGCTTGGCTGACCAGTTCTTAAGCCATAGAAGTCTGCGCATATGTACAGACAAGAGAACCAGATGAGAAACCTACTGTACTGAATCCTTTAAAGCATCAACAGCAAAACACAGCGCTTGAGGAATATCTGTCTTACTTTCAGGCAGATCATCCTCCTGGTTAGGCCTACCAGGCCGTTTGACCTGATCCTTTACTGACTGGCAAATACCAATTGCTGCAACAGCTGGCTGAATAGCTCAACTGCCAAGGAAAAGGAAGCTTTTAATAATAAATTCCAATTTCTTGTCAACAGGGTCTTTCAAGCCCTGTGCATTATCTACCAGACAAGTTCTTGTTTAACCCCTTCCCACCGAGCGTACGCAGATGTGCGTACTCGGCTTTTGGGGTTATACAAAAGCCGAGTACGCAGGCATCATCCTGGTACTGTTTTTTAGAGCCGGCGATCGGCTTTCCAGCAATAACTGATGAGGCCGCTCTTACCGGGCCTCCCGTTCCACCGGGAGGCCTGAAGGACAATCCGCCACCTCTGGTGGCTAGGGACAGACTGGAATGAAGCCGTAAGCGGCTTCGTTCCAGTCTGCTCATTGTAAACACAGAAGCGACGTAATTTCCCGTTTACTCGCTGCCAATGGCGCCGGTTTTAAAAAAATACACAGTATTCAGATTTGCCGAAAATGGCGATCTGAATACTTTGAAGTGCAAAGGAGGGATCGGGGGCCTTTTAGACCCCCGATCCCTCCATAAAGAGTACCTGTCACCACCTATTACAGTCACAAGGGACGTTTACATTCCTTGTGACAGCAATAAAACTAATCAAAATTAAACAAAAAAATAAATAAATAAATAAAAAAAAAATACAATTATAAATTAAAATAAATAAAAAAATTTTTTAAAGCGCCCCCATCGCCGCAAGCTCGCGCAGCAAAGAAAACGCATACGGAAGTCGTGCCCGCATATGTAAACGGTGTTCAAATCACACGTGAGGCATTACCGCGATCGTCAGAGTGAAAGCAATAATTCTAGCACTAGACCTCCTCTGTAACTCTAACCTGGTAACCGTAAAAAAAAATTTAAAGCGTCGCCTAAGGAGATTTTTAGGTACCGTAGTTTGTCGCCATTCCACGAGTGCATGCAATTATAAAGCATGACATGTTTGGTATCTATTTACTCGGCGTAACATCTTTCACATTATACAAAAAAAATTGGGCTAACTTTACTGTTTCGTTTTTTTTTTAATTCATGAAAGTGTCCCTTTTCCCAAAAAGTTGCGTTTAAAACACCGCTGCACATACGGATTTTAAACTTGTAAACACCAAATGTCAAAAATAGGCTTAGTCATGAAAGGGTTAAGGAAGAGACTGCTGCATCTACGGCTGGCAAGCTCCATTTTTTTAACAAACTTTTCATCCATGGGATTTAAAAAGGGAAAACCTTTTAGGAGGCAAAAAAGTCCTGTCAGGATGTTCCCAATCAGCATACACCCCCGTTCCAACAGGGGGTGTAGCGGGAAAATCTGTGTGACCTGAAAAGGTCTGAGAGATCCCAAAGAGGACTAGGGGGGCTCAGTCACCTCTGCAAGAGACAACTTAAAGGCAGAAGAAACCATTTCGGTCAGAGTCAGGATCAAAAACCTCTATGATTGAGAGGCAGACATCGAGTGGTTATCTTCTTGTTCAGATTGCTCAGAAGCAGACTCACCAGCCGGGCACTCCATCCTCAACCCATTCCTGTTCCAGACGAGGAGACTCCGGGATAGGAATCTGTCACGCTTCCTGCCACCCTGCGGGGTGGAGGCAATCATGCCGGTAATCCTGTGCTCTAACCCGGCTGAGGACAATTCATCCTTAGTGACTCAGATTGCCCAGGAGCCTTTGGTCTTTCAGGGGATACAACACTAGGGAGACAACTATTTTCATCAGGAACTACTGATGACGTAGGTGTGCCCTTCCCTGTGGCGTTAGTCCCGCTCCTCTTTTTGGAAGACATTCAATGCCTGCAAACAAAGAGTACTTGGGTGTAATTAAAAGACCTCAGAAGGGAGACCCTTTAATAGGGCTCACCAAGGCCCTATGCAACAATCCTGCTAAGCAGCTTTAGCCAGACAACACCTGGTGACTCGTGTGATCCAGGTAAGGAAAAATGAACCACTGCAAGTGTTTGTTCAGAGCCTGCTCTGTGTCCCACAGCTGCTTTCTCGAAGCACCACATGCTTGGTCTGCGCAGCTGGGTGTGCGCCAGTACGCTCTATGCATGGGTGCGCACGCATGTGCGCGGTCCCAGCGAGCGGGAGTGACTGTATTCACGTGCAATGCAAATTTTCGTGCACCCAGACAAAGGATACAGCGCATGTGCTGCGAAGCCGTGTGCGCCATGGCCACCAAACTAAAAATTAAGTGATGGGACCTCTGCGCTACTATATAAATGCGTTGAATCAGTAGAATGTGTATAAAACCATAAGAGTGATGCTGCAAAATCAAATAGTGCTCACTGAATCACCATAATAGTAAACTGTATGAAAAGGATTTCGCGCAAACACATAAAGTGAAAATTCAATATATAGCGATAAATCAAATAAATGGTGCAAATCCAATAAAGAAATGTCCAATAATAGTGAAAAGTGTGAACTTCTAATTTCCTATAGGACACTGATGAAAAATTAGCTGGATGATGTATTTTCACATATAATCAATGATTAGATGGTTTCCTTCCCTTAAAACAAGTCTCCCATTGCCCTTACCTTAAAGGGCTTAAAATAAAGCCTTGATGTAGATACAGGTGATGGTCTGGGAGTAGTTGGAGTGTGTCCCCTGGTGGTGGTTCCTGGTGTGTTGGTGTTAAGGATGCTTCTAGTCAGGAGCGATTCCGAATCCTGGGCTCCGGTCCAACCAAGTGGGGAAAAAGAGAAGGGACAAGGAGGCTTCCGATGGTGTAGTTCGTTAAAAATGATTTTTATTTTACCAAAAAAACTTTCCAAACACTGGGTAAAAAGCGATACACACTGTGGATACAGTGTGCAGCGGTGACAGGTAAAGATGGCGGCGGGACGCCGTCACCTGGTACAAAGCTTCCGGTTCACATTGACAGCTTCTGGGTGAGAGCAGTGTGTAATGCCGTGTGGGATGGTTGACGGGATCCTGCGCGTTGCGTCACGTGACCCCGATGAAGTCACGAGGTCACGTGACGCAACGCGCAGGATCCCGTCAACCATCCCACACGGCATTACACACTGCTCTCACCCAGAAGCTGTCAATGTGAACCGGAAGCTTTGTACCAGGTGACGGCGTCCCGCCGCCATCTTTACCTGTCACCGCTGCACACTGTATCCACAGTGTGTATCGCTTTTTACCCAGTGTTTGGAAAGTTTTTTTGGTAACATAAATCATTTTTAACAAACTACACCATCGGAAGCCTCCTTGTCCCTTCTCTTTTTCCCCACTTGGTTGGACCGGAGCCCAGGATTCGGAATCGCTCCTGACTAGAAGCATCCTTAACACCAACACACCAGGAACCACCACCAGGGGACACACTCCAACTACTCCCAGACCATCACCTGTATCTACATCAAGGCTTTATTTTAAGCCCTTTAAGGTAAGGGCAATGGGAGACTTGTTTTAAGGGAAGGAAACCATCTAATCATTGATTGTATGTGAAAATACATCATCCAGCTAATTTTTCATCAAAGTGTCCTATAGGAAATTAGAAGTTCACACTTTTCACTATTATTGGACATTTCTTTATTGGATTTGCACCATTTGATTTATCGCTACATATTGAATTTTCACTTTATGTGTTTGCGCGAAATCCTTTACATGGCCACCAAACTGCTGTGCCCACCGTCGTGCGCCATCATACAGGTTAAAAAAAAAAAAAAAAAAAAAAGGTACTTTGCAAACACCCACAGCTAGCCCAGAACTCCCCCTTATATTGTCACCGCACACAGGTGTCCAGCCTTTAGCTAGCTTGACTGATTGTTACAATCACTGGGACACCCCACAATAATAAAAGGGTTTCACTTACCCGTCCAGGCGCAGAGCCACTTACAAACCAAGGACCCAATCTTCACCCTTCATGGCGGGTTCCTGTCACTTGGACCTTCAAGGACTGGGTACCCTTTCATGTTTAGGGTCCACCTGTACAACACCCTGCAGGAAATGCCTTAGCGCTGTAGTGTCCAGGATTTACACTCTGCAGGGTCCAGCGCCCGAAGGCGACGTTACAGGCAAAACCTCACAAGATCTATAGTCTTCTTTGCGAGGCTCGGGTACAATTTAGCCAAACATAAAAGCCTGTATCAAATGGATCCAATCGGTCAATCCCTTGATTCATTTTTGGAACCGTTAGTGGTACTAGAGACCTAGCGCTTTGAGAGCTCAAACAAACCGTGCCATCCACCTTGCAGACACTGGTAAAAAACTGAAGTGCTTCCTGTATGGGCGGGGTTATATAGGGGATCACTTCCTGTCAGAAGACCTCTGGTCTAGCAGTTTTCATTCACCTGATGAAGTATAACCCAGCAGATAATGAATATTAGCCTGACTCTATGTCCCATGATGCATGGGAAAAAGAAAAAAAAATTTCTAATCAAGTCCCTTAGAAATCTATAGGGATCCCCTGCAGTGATGGGCCCCAAGGAACATACTGATATGTCCTTGCACAGAGCAAAGTTTCACATTTTCTTTACCGTCTTCTGCATTTATAAATGTTCTCACAATGAGGATTGCACTTAAAGAGATTGTAAAGTCTAGTTAAAAAAAAAAAAAAAAAAAACACGTTATAGTTATCTGCTCTGTGTAGTGGATAAGCACAGTGCAGCCCAGATCATCCTCTTCTCGGGTCCCTCTTTGCTGCTCCTGGCACCTCCCTCCTGTCGAGTGCCCTCACAGCAAGCAGCTTACTATGGGGGCACCCGAGCCAAGCTGCAGCTCCATGTCCCCATTCAGACATGGAGCTGTCGTTTGGCTAACTGACTTTAATTGACAGCAGCTGGAGCCAATGGTGCCACTGCTGTGTCTGAGCCAATCAGGAAGGAGAGTCTTTGACGGCCGAGGGACTCGTGGATATCGCTGGACAAAGATAGGCCTGTTACACACAGAAGGCTATTTATCTTAATGCAGGGAGTGGCCTCAGTAACCTACAAGGATTGCCCTGCAGAGAGGGCCTCCCGAACCTATTGCTAGCTCCCTGCGGAGATGGAGCCCAAGGAATTTAGCTATAGATGTATAAAGAACAAAATTCCACAAAAAAGGTTTACATCTACTATTAGAATTTGTGTGTTCAAAGAAGCACTACTGTTACTGAAGCATATATCTTGATGTAACCTACAGCGCTCTTCCAGCAGGGATTGGCCCCCAGGAACCCACACAGCACTGCCAGCACGCATGGGCCCCCAGGAACCCACACAGCACTGCCAGCACTGCCAGCACGCATGGGCCCCCAGGAACCCACACAGGTCTGCCAGCACGCATGGGCCCCCAGGAACCCACACAGCTCTGCCAGCACGCATGGGCCCCCAGGAACCCACACAGCTCTGCCAGCACGCATGGGCCCCCAGGAACCCACACAGCTCTGCCAGCACGCATGGGCCCCCAGGAACCCACACAGCTCTGCCAGCACGCATGGGCCCCCAGGAACCCACACAGCTCTGCCAGCACGCATGGGCCCCCAGGAACCCACACAGCTCTGCCAGCACGCATGGGCCCCCAGGAACCCACACAGCTCTGCCAGCACGCATGGGCCCCCAGGAACCCACACAGCTCTGCCAGCACGCATGGGCCCCCAGGAACCCACACAGCTCTGCCAGCACGCATGGGCCCCCAGGAACCCACAGCTCTGCAAGCACGCATGGGCCCCACAGGAACCCACACAGCTCTGCCAGCACACATGGGCCCCCAGGAACCCATACAGCTGTCCCTGCAACCTAAAAAAAAAAAAATAATACCCACAAATAGACCTCCAATGTCTCCCCCCCAAAAAAACAGATCTCTAATCAAGCATAGGCCCTCAGTAATCTATGGACCCCCCCCCCCCCCCCCACACCCCCACCCCCCGAGGAGATTGGCTCCGAGGAACTTGGAGTGGGGAAAAGTAAGTTTGCCCGCTTACAAAGAAATTGAAGGTCTATAATTTTTATCATGTGTGCATTTTAAATGATAGAGACAGAATATCAACCAAAAATCCAGAAAACACAAGATACAAATGCTATAAATGGAGTTGCAGTACAGTGAGTAAAATAAGTATTGATCTCCAAGAAAAACATGACTTGGTAGAGAAACCCTTGTTGGCAAGCACAGAGGTAAGACGTTTCCCGAAGTTGGTGACGCCGACCAATCAGAACCCGCGTAGCCCGTCCTGTCACCGCAGGCGAAGAGGAAAGAAAGCCGCGGGGGATTTCAATATATGCAATCTGTCAGAACGGGTGAACGCCGGACTCCAGGTTAGCGGGATTTTGGGGGGGAGGGGGGGGGGTTGATTGGGGTCCAGTGTAAGTTAACCTTACAGATTTTCTGTAACGGTGAACTTAAACTTTAAGGTTCCTTGGCCGTCGTTCGGTAACTCGAAGTTTCAGCTCCCTCCATAAAATGTTCCATAGGATTAAAGGTCAGGAGATTGGCTAGGCTACTCCATGACTTTAATGTGCTTGTTCTTGAGCCACGCCTTTGCTTCCTTGGCGGTATGTTTTGGGTCATTGTCATACTGGAAGACCCATCATCCAAGATTAAATATGACCCCGTACATTGGCCCCTCAATGCAGCAAAGTCGGTCTGTACCTTTAGCAGAGAAACAGCCCCAAAGCATAATGCAGTTCAATGAGTAAAATAAGTATTTGATCCCAAGTAAAACATTACTTCATACTTGGTAGAGAAACCCTTGTTAGCAAGCAGAGCTAAGACATTTCTTGTAGTCGATTACCAGGTTTGCACACAGCTAAGGAGGGATTTTGGTCCACTCTTCTTTACAGAGCTTCTCTAAATCCTTAGGGTCTCTTGGCAACTCAAGAGTTTCAGCTTGGCTCTCATATTCGGCCCGTGTCTTTGAGCATGGTGGGAAGAATGGGAAACTTCTGGCATGGCTGGCTAAGGGTAGCATACCGTCAACTCCCATAGGCTCTATCAGGGACAGCTCAGGCCTATTACTCACTGCGCCCAATAGTATCAACAACCGTTTTAGGGAATATTTTGAAGAAGTATATTCCTCCCAGGCCGATATTACTGAACCGGCCCTCTCTTCCTTTCTTGACCCACTATCTATCCCTGTACTGTCTGAGGAGGCTAGAGAGGGCCTTGAGGCAGATATTACACTTGAGGAGATAGCTATGGGTCACCTCCATAGGGGCGGACGGCCTGCCATCCGAGTTTTACTCAAACTTTACTGAACTTCTGGGCCCCTAATTAACTTCACTCCTGACTAAGTTTGCAACACTGGAGGCTTTACCCGATTTGATGAATGAGGCAGTAATCGTGTTGGTTCTCAAGCCTGGCAAGGATCCTCTGGATTGTGCATCATACAGGCCCATATCCTTACTTAATGTTGATGCCAATCTTTGCTAAGGTCTTGGCCATCCGCCTGTCCCATGATATAGAAGACCTAATCGGAATAGATCAGACCGGGTTTATGCCAGGCAAAGGAACCGACAAATATCCGGCACCTTTTCTTGAATCTTACTGTACCACATGACAACCCGGGTACCAGAGTCATTGCCTCCCTGGATGCCGAGAGGGCATTTGACTCGGTTGAATGGACCTACCTGTGGGAGGTATTACACAAATTTGGGTTTGGCCCCAAGTTCATCCATGGCATTCGGCTACTATTCCATGCACCCAGAGCCCGAGTTCGTACAAATAATTGGGTATCAGATCCATTTAATTTGTTTCGCGGCACGAGGCAGGGATGCCCACTCTCCCCCAGCCTGTTTGCCCTGGCACTGGAGCCCCTGGCAATTTCGATTAGGAGTGCTCCGGATGTCCTGGGCCTGCGGGTGGGTATGTTGGAAGAGCGGCTGTCCCTGTACGCCAATGACGCGCTCCTATATCTGAACGATGCCGGTCCCTCACTACTAGCTGCCCTAAGAATCTTTGACGATTTTGGGGGGGATCTCAGGTATTAAAATTAACTGGACTAAATTGGTACTGTTCGTAATTGATGATGGTGCTGCATCGGGGGTCCCTTCCTCACCATTACAGTGGGTGGAGGAATTCAGATACCTTGGGGTCTTGATGACGAAAAATCCCTCTGACTATATAGAGAAGAATTTAACGCCGGTCATGAATACCTTATGTACAAAATGCGCTGCATGGGCAAACCTTCCACTAAATCTTCTGGGACCTATCAACCTCCTTAAGATGATACGGCCCAAATTTAACTACCTATTTAGAAACTGCCCTGTATGGGTCCCTGTCTCATTCTTTGGGGAGACTGATCGCTGTGTGGGTTCCTTCATCTGGGGTGGCAGGACTCCTAGGTTGGCACGCTCCACCGTCTGGCTGCCTGCCCATCAGGGGGGCCTGGCCCTCCCAAATTTTCAACTCTACGTCTGGGCTGCGATGCTTGTCTCGGTCCACTGGTGGTTTCAGAGCTCCAGGTCCAATGCTGCAGTCTGCCTTAAGGCCAACTGTTTGGGCTCGCTGGCTGATCTTCCCAACCTTCCCTACAGAGGCCCAGGGGCGTATCAAGAGATCCCAGGACCTACACAGGCGACGTGGAGGGTCTGGGTGGCTGCCAGGCGATGTTACTTGAAACCGGGTCAATGGTGCCCTGAACACCCACTTTGGGGAAACCCATCGTTGACACATTTCCACACCATCCCGGATCCGCAGGTTTGGGCCCGCTATGGTATCACAACTCTGAGGCACGTAATGCCCCGGGGCGAGTTGATGCCTCTCTCAGAGATAATGACTACTTACCAACTACCCTAATGGATGAGATTTAGAAACTTACAACTCAGGCATGCAGCTAATGGCCTAGTTCCCTCAAAAACCCCTCCAAGCCGATCCCATCGAGGAACTACTGATTCCTGGAGACCTTACTAAACCCCTTTCTAACCTGTATAGTGCACTCCTAGGTAAGGACTCCCCCAGGATAGAGAAACTATGAGAAATGTGGCATGGAGATATACCATCATTAGATAAAGAAGGTTGGGAGGACTGTCTTGACTATGGCCCTAAACTAGTAATAGCAGCCAAAGATAAATTAATTCAGGTTAAGTTCCTCCACAGGATCTATTATACTTCTCAGAGACTCCATCGTATCTTTCCAGATAGGGACCCCATGTGCCCCAAATGCAAACCTCAAATTGGTACTTTCTTTCACATGTTCTGGGACTGCCCCATCATAGCGACCTACTGGGTAACAGTGTTTAGTGAAATCAATTCTAGGATTGCAGATGTCCATTCCAGCCTCTCCTGAACTTGCCCTACTGTTCATGATGATGAGCAACGATCTCACCATCTAAAACTACTCACCTCCTATCTTCTCTTTTATGGCAAGAAGGAAGTCCTCCTAAAAATGGATTGACTCCTCTCCCCCATCACTCCCCGCCTGGGAAGCACAGATTGAGGCTGCCATCCCCATGTATAAGATTACCTATGTGAACAGGGGCTGTCCATGGAAATTTGAGAAAGTTTGGGCTCCATAGATATCCTCCTAATACCTGCCAATAACGTATCTATAAGATTACTGTCGGGATGGAAGGGGGATACAGATGTGGCGATTTATCCTCCTTACTATGTATTAGTACTTATTGAACTGTCATCTGTACCCTGCCCGCACCAGTCCGATTTCTGTAGGTAATGTCTAATTCATATGTAGTGTTATGTACTGTGTCCACTGGTATACTGAAATTACCCTTTATGACAATAAAGCACCTTTGTTAAAAAAAAAAAAAAAAAAAAAAAGGAGTTTCAGCTCCCTCCATAAATTTCCTATAGGGTTAAGGTCTGGAGTTTGGCTAGGTCACTCCATGACCTTAATGTGCTTCTTCTTGAGCCACTCCTTTGTTGCCTTGGCGGTATGTTTTGAGTCATTGTCATGCTGGAAGACCCATCCATGACCCATCTTTAGTGTTCTGCCAGAGGGAAGAAGGTTTCTAATCCAAGATTTTACAATACATGGCCCCCGTCCATTGGCCCCACCATGCGGCAAAGTTGGCCTGTACCTTTAGCAGAGAAACAGCCCCAAAGCAGAATGTTTCCACCTCCATGCTTGTCTGTAGGGATGGTGTTCTTAGGGTCATAGTCAGCATTTTTCTTCCTCCAAACACGGCAAATCCCCCTCCTCAAGAAGGCACATGTACAGGCCCGTCTGAAGTTTACCAATGAACATTTCTAAATGATTCAGAAATGCAATGGGAGAAAGTGCTGTGGTCAGACAAGACCAAAAATTGAGCTCTTTGGCATCAACTCAAAAAATGCTGACTATGACCGTAAGCACACCATCCCTACAGTCAAACACGGTGGTGTAAACATTATGCTTTGGGACTGTTTCTCTGCTAAAGGAACAGGCCGACTTTGTGTCACTGGGAAGCCGATGGACGGGGCCATGTATTGTAAAAACTTGGATGAGAACCTTCTTCCCTTAGCCAAAACACTGTATCATGGTATTACTCGTCATGGATGGGTCAGTTCCAGCATGACAATGACCCAAAGCATACTGCCAAGACAACAAAGTAGTGGCTCCTGAGATGTGTGCAAACCTGGTCACCATCTACAAAAAACGTCTTACTCTGTGCTTACCAACAAGGGTTTTTTCACCAAGTACTAAGTCGTGTTTTGCTTGGGGATCAAGTACTTATTTCACTCGCTGAACTGCAACTTATTTTATAACATTTGTATTGTGTGTTTTCTGAATTTTTGGTTGATATTCTGTCTCTATCATTTAAAGTAGTTGTAAAGCCCTGGACATGTTTTTTGTACATGCAAGGTAAAGGCATACTCGCATATAATAAACTTACCTTGGTTCACATTGATGCGATTTGACGTGTCAAATCACATGCCAAATCGCCAGCAATTGTCACATCAGAATCTGTGCGATGCCACACAGATTCCCAAGAGTAGTTTCTGTACTACTCTTGGCGATTCTGGGGTGAGATTTCAGATTGCAGAAACCTGCACAGATGTCTCTGAAATCACCCCCAAAATCAATACTGACATGCGGGAATAAAATCGTGCGAGTTCAGATTTCATTCCCGCTGTCAGTGTGAACCAGGGCTAAAACAAAGTTTCTCCAGTGCCGAGATGTAAGTGCTGCAGGCGCTCTCATTTTCAACTGTCTTGGTTTGCAGATTCCGGCTCTGTGTCTGGTCCGAAGCCACAATGTCATTACTGCGCATGTGTGCGGGAGCCGCTGTTCACGGCATAGGGCTCTGAAGAAATGACACGGGTGGCCGTTCCTTTAGAGTGTATGTGCCAGTGATGTCACTGACTGCATGTACACTAAATGGTGCACGTTTAGGAGATATTTACACTACCTATAGGCAAGCCTATAATCAGGCTTACCTATAGGTAAAAGCAAGAGATGGTAGTTTACTTCCACTTTAAAATACACTCATGATAACAATTATAGACCCTTCATTTCTTAGTAAGTGAGCAAACTTACAAAATCTGCAGGGAATCAAATAATTATTTTTCCCACTGTATGTAACTTCAGAGAGCAAATTTGCACTTTTTTCTTTACCGTCCCGAGTCCAAAAATCGATTTGAATCTTGAATCGAGTTGAGAGGTCAGATCGATTCAAAATTTCAGCAAATCAATTTTTTTCACCAGGACCAGCGCGGACAACGCGCCGGTCCTGAGGAGCTGCGGGCAGAAGTTTTTGGGTGAAGCCGCGGCTTGGGCCTAGTCCGCGAGGCTGGACACCGCGGACTAGGCCGAAGCCGCACCTTGCCTAAAAACTCCTGCCTGCAGCTCCTCAGGACCGGCGCGGTGTCCAAAAAAAAGAAAGAAACTCGATTCAAATCGTGAATCAAGTTTTTTTTTTTTTTTTTAAATAGATTTTTTTTTTTTTTTTTGAGAGAAAATCGCCCAGCTCCATTTACAACAGGGATTGGACAAGTGATGTAAAAACGTCTGGTTATTTTGAAGCCATGAGAAAACTTTTTCCTGTTCTGTGTGGAGTAGTTCTTACAAATCAAAATCATTTTGATTTTCAGGTGTCATTGTCTCTATCAAAGTATTGTGTATATTAGATAGCCAATGTTTTGTAATACTTCCTTACTTGAAGATACTGCTGGTGAAAAAACACTTTATGATGACCCAGAAGCAGCAGAAAGTGTTTCTGGAATGAGAATTCTGGAGGGAAACCCTACTAAAAAAACTTTCATCCTGGTCCTCACTTTAGTCCATATTTTTAATGTCTTCAGGGCATCTCTGGCATGCCAGGATGTGTTTTGTCATCCTTGTGACATTTGGAAAAACCAAGTTAGACTTACCGGTAACTTGTTTTCCAGAAGTCTTTCAGGACAGCACCTGAGAGATAGCGACTCCACCCACCGGAAACAGGAAACACCTTCTTCCTCCAAACTTTAAAGGGAGGCGCCTCCCTACCATACCTCAGTTGTAGTAGAGAAGACCTCCGGCCCCGGCTGGAACACAAACACATACGTTAGTCACAGCATAGTATATACAATACAATAGGGCGGGATGTTGCTGTCCTAAAAGACTTCTGGAAAACAAGTTACCGGTAAGTCTAACTTGGTTTTTCCCAAGGCGTCTTTCAGGACAGCACCTGAGAGGATAACAGAGACTTACCCCCTTAGGGCGGGACAACAGCTTGCAGGACCTTTCTGCCAAACGCCTGATCATTAGCAGATGTGAGGTCCAGCCTGCAATGTTTCACGAATGTGTGAAAACTCGACCATGCTGCCGCCTTGCAGATTTGTTCAGGGGTGGCACCAGCTCTCTCTGCCCAAGTGGCCGCTAATGCTCTTGTTGAGTGTGCAGAAATTCCTGCTGGAGGAGACACACCTGCATGCGAATAAGCCTCTGAAATGGCTAGCTTCAGCCACCTTGCTAAAGAGATTTTAGAAGCCTGGCAACCTTTCCTGTTGCCCGAAAATAGCACAAACAGAATCTGAATGTCTAAAGAGCTTTGTCCTTTCCAAGTAACATAACAAAACTCTTCTAACATCCAACATGTGAAAACAAGTCTCCTTCTCCCCTACTGGGTTGGGGCAGAAGGTTGGAAGTACAATGTCCTGAACACGATTCTGTACTGAAGCTACCTTTGGTAAGAATTTCTGATCTGTTCTAAGTATAACCCTATCTGGGAAGATAGATAAATAGGGTTCCTTAACTGATAAAGCATTAAGCTCACTGATCCTGCGTGCAGAGACCATGGCAATCAGAAACACAGACTTAAAAGTGAGATATCTGAGTGGCACTTCTTCCAAAGGTTCAAAAGGACTCCTTGTTAGAGACTGGAGGACTATCGACAGATCCCATTTGGGAAACAACTTAAGTGGTGCTGGTCTGGATCTCGTAAGGGATCTGAAAAATCTGGTTACCAACGGATCTGAGGCCACAGATCTTTCTAGGAACACTGCTAGCACAGCCACCTGTACCTTCAAGGTACTAACTGCTAGTCCCTTGTCAGCACCAACCTGTAAAAATTCCAGAATGGAAACAAGACTCCCTGGGTCCTGGGCAGATGAATTACACCATGTATTGTAAACCTTCCAGACTTTGGAATAGATATTTCTAGTCACCCTTTTCCTACTGGATAATAGCGTTGAGATTAACCGGTTGGAAAAACCTTTGCTCCTTAAGAGCTGCTCTTCAGACACCAGGCTGTGAGCGCCAAAGTGGCTACCTCTGGGTGATTTACTGGCCCCTGAAATAGTAAATCGTGCCTGAGGGGCAGATGCCAATAAGGCCTGACCGCCATTTTCAGAACGGTTGAAAACCAAGCCCTTCTTGGCCAAAAAGGCGTGATTAGGATAACCGGTACCGTTTCCCTTTGAATTTTTCTTAATACTAAGGGAATTAACTGGAATGGGGGGAAAGCGTAGCAGAGATGGAATCTCCATGGATACGCCAAGGCATCTGTTCCTAGAGACCCGTCGTGATTGCTTAGGGAAAAAAAATCGCGGAACCAAGGCATTCTCCTTTGAGGCGAACAGGTCCACCTCTGGCAGCCCCCACTTCTCAACAATCATAGCGAAAACCTCTGGGTTCAGCGACCATTCTGCTTCCTGAATGGGGTTTCTGCTCAGGAAATCCGCCACCCCATTCAGGGATCCCTTTAGATGGACTGCTGATAAAGACAGCAAGTGTCCTTCTGCCCAACGGAGAATGCTCATGGCTAGTACTTGCAGCGATTTGCTCCTTGTACCTCCCTGCCCGTTTATATAAGCCACGGCCGTGGCATTGTCTGTTAGTATTTGAACATGCTGGGCCTGGAGCCCCTGAGCAAATGACTTCAGAGCCAAGTCGATCGCCTTGAGCTCTCTCCAGTTTGAAGACTTGGTCGCCTCTTTCCTGGACCAGTTTCCCTGAGTGAAACCCTTTTCTAGATGGGCTCCCCAACCCCAGGAACTGGCATCGGTTGTAAGCCTTTTTTCGATTGGAAAGGCCCAGACTAACCCCTCCGATAGGATATCCTGCCTTTTCCACCACCATAGTGACCTCTTCACTTGGGTTGGAACTCTTACCTCTGAGTCTAGGGATTCCAAATTGTGATCCCAAGATCTCAGAAGAAAAGCCTGCAGATGTCTGAAGTGTAGTCTTGCCCACTGAACAGCTGGCATTGACGAAGTCAGAACACCCAGGGCTGACATGACCAATCTTACCGTCAGCTGCTGGTTGGTCTGTAAGAAAGACACTGTATCCTGGATTTTTCCTTTCTTCTCTGAAGGAAGAAAAATTCTTTGGCTTACCGAATTTATTATATACCCTAGAAACCGAATCTCCTGAGATGGTTCCAGGGAAGATTTTTGGAGATTTAGGATCCAACCTAGAGACTCCAGATAGCTGCATGCTCTGCTTAAATTGCTCCTCAATTCCTCTCTTGAGGGGGCGAAAAATAGCAGATCGTCTAAGTAAGGAATTACTGTGATTCCCTGAAGACGCAGCAGAGCTAGGGCCTCTGCCATTACTTTGGTGAAAATTCGGGGTGCGGATGATAGCCCGAAGGGTAGGGCTCTGAATTGCAGATGCTGAATTCTGCCTTCCAACCTTACCGCCAACCTGAGAAACCTCTGGGACTGGGATGAGATTGGAATATGCAGGTATGCATTCTTTAGATCCACTGACGCCATGAAACAACCTGGAGTCAGAAGATTTCTGGCGGTGAAAATTGAGTCCATCTTGAACCTTCTGTATTTGATGGCTCTGTTTAGTGGCTTTAAATTGAGAATTAAACAAAATCTTCTTGTTGGTTTTTTTACCAGGAAGACATGTGAATAGAAGCCCTCGTGCCATTCTTCTGGTGGCACTGGGATTACTACGCCCTGTTGCATCAGTTCCTCCAGAGAGGATTTCATGGCCAGGGCCCTTATTGGATCTCGAGGAGCATTTGTTACCAGAAACCTTCTTGTCCATTGGATCCCTTAGAACACCCATGTCTTCAAAAGACAGGTCTGTGGATCTTGAGACCTGTGAAAAGGCCGCATCCAACCTGGGCACCTTATTCCACACCGCAGAAGGGTCCTCCTCAAAAGGGAAGCGCCTTTTGTGGGCTCTGGAAAAAAAGGTTTTTTTTTCTGGATCTTGCCATTCTTTAGTAATGGCGTCAGAAATGACCGAATGAACTGGAAATGTTCGCCCCTTAGGCTCATTTAACCCTGCATACATGCGGTCATGAAGAGATAACTCCTTCTTTTCCTCACTTAAGCCAAGTGTAACATGGATAGCCTTAAGGAGTCCGTCTACCTCCTCTAGGGAAAGCTTAAATTTGGATGGAGCCACCTCCGCTTCCTCACCCTCCTCCTCCGAATCTTTAACGGAAGGAGTAGGGGACTGCTCCTCCCTGATAGAGGGGCCTTCAGGTAAAGCTTCTACCATGGGGATAGAAATAGAACCCTGGGAAGCCTCAGAAGTGGATGGCTGACTAGCAGCTGGATTGACTAAAGAGTCACGAAAAGTCTGAATCGTGGCGTATAGTTCCTTCTTTACAGAGGCAACCAGGTCATCACAAACTGAAGCTAATTCCTCCTTAACTAAAGAAGTGATGCATGTACTGCATAAGATTTTTTTCCAATTTTCTCCCATTTTGGCCCTGCAAGAAGGACATCTCTTTTTTGGGTCAGAGCTTTTAGCCTGTGAGAGAAAAACAAAAAAGGGAAAAAAACCAGGGGACCTTTTAGTGAGACCCGGTCTCAGCTACACAAGAATCACCCACAGGTGCACTAAGAAGAAACCAGTCAGCCTCTAGTGCCCAGACAGGCCCCTTGCCACTAGGGGGTAGAGAAAAAAGAAAAAATAGACCAAACCCAGGAAAAGGAAGAAAGGCAGACTTAAACTGCTGCTCCTACCTGAGCTTTACTGGCGCCTGTGCCTGTCCCCACCACTGCAGACGCTGAGTCCTCCATGTCTGGTGTGCAGCTCCTCACTTGTGGCTTTATATGCCGCTTCCGGACTCCCATAGTGCATCTGCACCGGACAGGAAGCAGAAGTAGGCGCCAGTTCCTGTCCTCCCTCCTCCCCCCTTGCATCCACGCCGGAAATGACGCTTCTGCTGACCCAGTGACCTCGTCCTGTCACTTCCGCCGCGCCTGCCGGCCAAAAAACATGGCGGCGGCG
Organism: Aquarana catesbeiana; assembly: GCF_042186555.1. Taxonomy (NCBI): domain Eukaryota; kingdom Metazoa; phylum Chordata; class Amphibia; order Anura; family Ranidae; genus Aquarana; species Aquarana catesbeiana. Next base: position 203,065,546 of record NC_133332.1, on the reverse strand, counting down.
CACGCGCACCGCCGCTCCTACGACCGCACGGATCACCGGGTCTACGGCTCTCACCGAGCACCAGGAGGGGAAGAGGAGCCCGATTGCTACCGCTGCCGAGGCTTGGGTAGGCCGGGAGGACAGCGGGTCTCCTGAAGGAGGAAAAAAAGAAAGGAAGCCCCGTCCCCCAGGAGCACCTGAGAGAACCTGACTCCCCCTCAAAAAGATGTTCCCTCCGGGCCGAAGGAAACACAAAAACTGAGGTATGGTAGGGAGGAGCCTCCCTTTAAAGTTTGGAGGAAGAAGGTGTTTCCGGTGGGTGGAGTCGCTATCTCTCAGGTGCTGTCCTGAAAGACGCCTTGGGAAAAGAATATTTCTTCTCACAATATTTGCAAATTGCAGCTTTGCTCTCAGCATTAATTGCACTGTGGTAAGGTTTCCAAACTCTAGGATGTTGGTCTCACCATTTAAGGAGGAAAAGAAAAAACAATTTACTGACCAGGCTATATGAAAACATTATGCTGTGATGGTGGACAACACTAATAGGAAACATTTAGCCTAGGTTCACATTGATGCCATTTGGCATGCAATTTGCACCATCCAAATCAGTGCAACGCTGACTCTGCTGCACCACGCCAAAAGTAGTCTCTGTACTACTTTTGGCAACTTCAGGGTGCGATTTGTATAGACATCTCTGCAGGAATCTGCACAGATGTCTCTCAAATCGCCCCCAAAATCAGACTAACATGCAGGTATGAAATCGTGCAAGTTCAGCTTAAATCGCACGATATCAATCATGCTGTCAGTGTGAACCTGCGGTTAAAGGTTATAAAGAAACTACCCTCTTACCTGTCAATTAAAGTCTTAGAGCAAATGTGTCAAACACAAGGCCCCAATCCAGCCCGCCAGGGCATTTCATGTGGCCCTAGCATCCAGGGCTTTTTTCAACCAGGAGGCGGCGGAACTCTGTCACCTCTGGCTCTCTTCCTCCGCTCCCCACCGTCACTTGTAAACATAGAAGTCCGTATTTACACAGACAGCTTTCCCCTCGGCTCTCACAGTGGGGACAAGGCAGATGCAGTGTTGGATGGGGAATCAGCCTGTAAAAGTGCTGGACTCTGTAGCGAGGGGGGGGGTTGCGTTTCTCCACCTGTTCTGAGAAAAGTAGCCCTGGGTAAAAGGTATATAGTCTTATAGATACAATAGGCGCTTTGAGGGCAACCATAATGCTAACAGAGAAGCTTTTCATATTTTTCTGAAAAAGTTGCACAACTGATTAAAAGAGCACTGCTGTTACTGCAGCATATACAATGTTAGAACCCATAGAGCCCTCCCTGCAAGGATGGGCCCCCCAAGGAACCCATAGAGCCCTCCCTGCAAGGATGGGCCCCCCAAAGAACCCCCCCCCTGCAAGGATGCCCCCCCCCCCCCCAAGGAACCCACAGAGCCCTCCCTGCAGAGAAGGGCCCCCCCCCCAAGGAACCCACAGAGCCCTCCCTGCAGAGAAGGCCCCCCCCCCCAAGGAACCCACAGAGCCCTCCCTGCAGAGAAGGCCCCCCCCCCCCCAAGGAACCCACAGAGCCCTCCCTGCAGAGAAGGCCCCCCCCCCCCCAAGGAACCCACAGAGCCCTCCCTGCAGAGAAGGGCCCCCCCCCCCAAGGAACCCACAGAGCCCTCCCTGCAGAGAAGGGCCCCCCCCCCCCAAGGAACCCACAGAGCCCTCCCTGCAGAGAAGGGCCCCCCCCCCCAAGGAACCCACAGAGCCCTCCCTGCAGAGAAGGGCCCCCCCCCCCAAGGAACCCACAGAGCCCTCCCTGCAGAGAAGGCCCCCCCCCCCCCCCAAGGAACCCACAGAGCCCTCCCTGCAGAGAAGGGCCCCCCCCCCAAGGAACCCACAGAGCCCTCCCTGCAGAGAAGGGCCCCCCCCCCCAAGGAACCCACAGAGCCCTCCCTGCAGAGAAGGGCCCCCCCCCCCAAGGAACCCACAGAGCCCTCCCTGCAGAGAAGGGCCCCCCCCCCAAGGAACCCACAGAGCCCTCCCTGCAGAGAAGGGCCCCCCCCCCCAAGGAACCCACAGAGCCCTCCCTGCAGAGAAGGGCCCCCCCCCCCAAGGAACCCACAGAGCCCTCCCTGCAGAGAAGGCCCCCCCAAGGAACCCACAGAGCCCTCCCTGCAGAGAAGGCCCCCCCCCCCAAGGAACCCACAGAGCCCTCCCTGCAGAGAAGGCCCCCCCCCCAAGGAACCCACAGAGCCCTCCCTGCAGAGAAGGGCCCCCCCCCCCAAGGAACCCACAGAGCCCTCCCTGCAGAGAAGGGCCCCCCCCCCCCAAGGAACCCACAGAGCCCTCCCTGCAGAGAAGGGCCCCCCCCCAAGGAACCCACAGAGCCCTCCCTGCAGAGAAGGGCCCCCCCCCCAAGGAACCCACAGAGCCCTCCCTGCAGAGAAGGGCCCCCCCCCCCCCCAAGGAACCCACAGAGCCCTCCCTGCAGAGAAGCCCCCCCCCCCAGGAACCCACAGAGCCCTCCCTGCAGAGATGGGCCCCCCAAGAAACCCACAGAGCCCTCCAAGGAACCCACAGAGCCCTCCCTGCAAAGATGGGCCCCCCAAGAAACCCACAGAGCCCTCCAAGGAACCCACAGAGCCCTCCCTGCAGAGAAGGCCCCCCCCCCCAAGGAACCCACAGAGCCCTCCCTGCAGAGAAGCCCCCCCCCCCCAGGAACCCACAGAGCCCTCCCTGCAGAGATGGGCCCCCCAAGAAACCCACAGAGCCCTCCAAGGAACCCACAGAGCCCTCCCTGCAGAGATGGGCCCCCACAGATACCCAGAACAGAAACAGTCCCTCAGAAGATACCAGGCACTCTCAGAACACACAGGTAAGACCTCAGAGATGTCTATGGACTTCCAGAATCTATAGCATATACATAAAGGGCCCAATGAACTCTTCGAGAGAATAAAGGGCCCCAATACCAAAGAGCGTGCTAAGGGCCGAGACAACGCCGAGACAACGCCGACACAGAGTACTAATAACCCAGAGGGAGAATCTGAAAGGGTCATGCCATAAAGCTCGAGATTCGCTAACCTTCAAGGCAGCGGAACCCCCCCATTACCTGTCCCTTGGGGTCGGGCCTCGCTCTCAGCTCCCCCGCCGGCCACTCATTGAATCCACCTCACACTGCAAGCGAGGAGGGAGCGCGCCAGGCCAAACCGAGGAGCGCCTACAGCGCATGTGCAATGACTCACTACGCCAGCCGCGTCATGCGATCCTACGCCTGCGCAATACTTAGACAGGCAGGAGAGATAGTACTGGGCATGCGTAGAGCCAGGATTAGACTACGCATGCGTCATTGCCTCCATCTCCGCTCTCGTCATCCCGACCACAACCAGGGGGAGGAGTTTTTCTTGTGTTGAAGGAATCTGTGGGGAAGGCGCTGTGGGCGTTCTATACAAGCAGGGGGGCGTATCTCAGTGTTACACCAACGAGGGAAGAGATAATCTCCTCATAGAAGGGAATTTTATGAAGTTTTATGATGACATACCGAAAAATTGAATGCTTACATTTCTGTAATTGTACTTTCCTGGTGCTTATCCATTGCAGCCTACATATGCATAGTTGCCAACATTGAAAAAAAAATTTAGGGACACTTTTTTGGCTGTAGGCGGAGTCTTATTATAATTAGGGGGCGGGGGCATGCATTTGTAGTTGTGGCACAGGGGGAAAGTAAAAATGTGACATGCGCGGGAAAAATGGGCGTGGTTTACGCAAAATAGTGGGTGTGTCTTAAATGGGTGTGGCTCAAATGGGGTGTGGTTAGAGCCTGAGATGAATAAGGGATGGGGAGGTACACAACAATAGAAATATGTGTATTCCAGAAAGTTTAACAATCAGCAGATAAAGATACTCCAAATACCTGGTGTTAGCACTTCAATCATCCTGGCACCATGGTTGTTATGGTGTCAGGATGATTGAAGTGCATTATTTCTATTATTACATTGTAATATAAAATGAAATCATTCAACTCACCATAATGCCGAATCAGTGGGATCCCTGAGCGTGTCACCTGCTATGTCGCCTGCCACCAGCAGAGTCCTTCCTTGCATCAGGTATCCCCAGCAGAGTCTGTCCTTACATCAGGTGCCCCCAGCAGAGTCCGTCCTTGCAACAGGTGTCCCAGCAGAGTCCGTCCTTGCATTAGATGTCCCCAGCGGAGCCCCCCTTACATCAGATGTCCCCAGCGGAGCCCTCCCTTACATCAGATGTCCCCAGCAGGGCCCTACTGACATCAGATGTCCCCAGCGGAACCCCCCCCTTACATCAGATGTCCCCAGCAGGGCCCCCCTTACATCAGATGTCCTCAGCGGAGCCCCCCTTACATCAGATGTCCCCAGCGGAGCCCCCCCTTACATCAGGTGTCCACAGCGGAGCCCCCCTTACATCAGGTGTCCCCAGCGGAGCCCCCCCTTACATCAGGTGTCCCCAGCGGAGCCCCCCTTACATCAGGTGTCCCCAGCGGAGCCCCCCTTCCATCAGGTGTCCCCAGCGGACCCCCCCTTACATCAGGTGTCCCCAGCGGAGCCCCCCTTACATCAGATGTCCCCAGCGGAGCCCCCCCTTACATCAGATGTCCCCAGCGGAGCCCCCCTTACATCAGGTGTCCCCAGCGGAGCCCCCTTACATCAGGTTTCCCCAGCGGAGCCCCCCCTTCCATCAGATGTCCCCAGCGGAGCCCCCCTTCCATCAGATGTCCCCAGCGGTGCCCCCCTTACATCAAGTGTCTCCAGCGGAGCCCCCCCTTACATCAGATGTTCCCAGCGGTGCCCCCCTTACATCAGGTGTCACCAGCGGAGCCCCCCTTACATCAGGTGTCCCCAGCGAAGCCCCCCTTACATCAGGTGTCCCCAGTGGAGCCCCCCTTACATCAGGTGTCCTAGTAGAACCCCCGCCCCTTTCCATAACACCGGCAGCGGGGCGGAGTGGGGCAGAGGGTGGACGACGACACAGGAGCTCCTTCTAGCTGCCCAGCCGTGTTCCTGGTCTTCTTAAAAATGGCGGCCGGCGGAGACAATGTCTCCGCCAGCCGCAGACCTCTAGCGGCAGCAGGTGGCGTCGTCTGGAAAATTGTAAAAAAACGGATTTCTCGGAACATTTCCCGGGAAACAATAATATCGTGAAAATAGTCTAAATCCCGGAAATGTCCCGGGAAATTCAGGACAGTTGGTAAGTATGCATGGATAGGAACCAAGAAAGTAGTTTATAAAAGCTCCCAACCTTGCAACTGGAAATGTTGGGCGCCCGGGCGGTATCAGGCCTGGCCACTTTGGGCTGAATATTGGGTGTGGTTTAAAGCCTAAGGCAGGCCATACAGGGATCGACTTTCGAAAGAATTTTCTTTCGAAAAATCTTATCTAAGAATTTTTGTTCGTATTTTGCACCATTAGTGGGCTGCAGCAACAGCCGATTTTTGTGCGGCAATCAAATTTGAGTAATCGGACGTGTTGGAAATTTTTTGAAAAACAAATGATTTTCTAATCAATGATGAGAGAATTGTGCGAGAAATGTAATCGAAAAAGAAATGCACATGTGCAAGAAAAGAACATTCCGGGAAAGAAGATTCCCAGCCACGAAAATTCTTTTCTGTAGCAACATGAGGTGAAATTGAAGGCTTGGTTGGCCGAATTTCGAAATCAATGGTGGCATCATCGGATCACAAAACGCATGTAAATTCTGGTTTTCAAAAGAAAATTCTTTCGAAATGCGACCATATATGACCAGCCTAACTCTACTTTTTTTTTTTTTAACAGATCTAACACTACTTTAACTTTCCCTTCACTTGACCCAATCTGCTTTATTGATTGATGGTGCTATATAAACTACAGTATCTAACAAAAGTGAGTACACCCCTTACATTTTTGTAAATATTTTATTATATCTTTTCATGTGACAACACTGAAGAAATTACACTTTGCTACAATGTAAAGTAGTGAGTGTACAGCTTGTATAACAGTGTAAATTTGCTGTCCTATCAAAATAACTCAACACACAGCCATTAATGTCTAAACAGTTGGCAACAGAAGTGAGTACACCCCTAAGTGAAAATGTCCAAATTGGACATTCCCTCCCTGGTGTCATGTGACTCATTAGTGTTACAATGTCTCAGATGTGAATGGGGAGCAGGTGTGTTAAATTTGGTGTTATCGCTGTCACTCTCTGATACTGGTCACTGGAAGTTCAACATGGCACCTCATGGCAAAGAACTCTCTTAGGATCTGAAAAAAAAGAATTGTTGCTCTGTATAAAGATGGCCTAGGCTATTGCCAAGATTGCCAGATTGCCAAGACCCTGAAACTGAGCCGCAGCACGGTGGTCAAGACCATACAGCGGTTTAACAGGACAGGTTCCACTCAGAACAGGCCTCGCCATGGTCGACCAAAGAAGTTTGGTGCACGTGCTCAGCGTCATATCCAGAGGCTGTCTTTGGGAAATAGATGTATGAGTGCTGCCAGCATTGCTGCAGAGGTTGAAGGGGTGGGGGGGTCAGCATGTCAGTGCTCAGACCATATGCCGCACACTGCATCAAATTGGTCTGCATGGCTGTCGCCCCAGAAGGAAGCCTCTTCTAAAGATAATGCACAAGAAAGCCCACAAACAGTTTGCTGAAGACAAGCAGACTAAGGACATGGATTACTGGTACCATGTCCTTTAGTCTGATGAGACCAAGATAAAATTATTTGGTTCAGATGGTGCCGCGTGTGTGGCGGCAACCAGATGAGGAGTACAAAGACAAGCGTAGTTGAATGAGAAGATTTGGACAGCCGCACACCGGGATAAACACATTAAATTCTTCTTTATTTGTAAAACAGGATCATAGGGTACATGAGACACCACTGGAGTGGAACAGCTCAACAGCTGACGCGTTTCACACTTATACAAAGTGCTTACTCATGTCCTATGGTCTGATGAGACCAAGATAAATGTATTTGGTTCAGATGGTGTCAAGCGTGTGTGGCGGCAACCAGGTGAGGACTACAAAGACAAGTGTGTCTTGCCTACAGTCAAGCATGGTGGTGGGAGTGTCATGTCTGGGGCTGCGTGAGTGCTGCCAGCACTGGAGAGCTACAGTTCATTGAGGGAACCATGAATGTCAACATGTACTGTGACATACTGAAGCAGAGCATGAACCCCTCCCTTCGGAGACTGGGCCGCAGGGCAATATTCCAACATGATGACGACCACTTCCTTGCTAAAGAAGCTGAGGCTAAAGGTGATGGACTTGCCAAGCATGTCTCCAGATCTAAACCCTATTAAGCATCTGTGGGGCATCCGCAAATAAAAGGTGGAGGTTCGCAAGTTCTCTAACATCCACCAGCTCCTTGATGTTGTCATGAAGGAGTGGAAGAGGACTCCAGTGGCAACCTGTGAAGCTCTGGTGAACTCCATGCCCAAGAGGGTTAAGCCAGTGCTGGAAAATAATGGTGGCCACACAAAATATTGACACTTTGGGCCCAATTTGGACATTTTCACGTAGGGGTGTACTCACATTTGTTGCCAGTGGTTTAGACATTAACGGTTATGTGTTGAGTTATTTTGAGGGGACAGTAAATTTACACTGTTATACAAGCTGTACACTCACTACTTTACATTGTAGCAAAGTGTCATTTCTTCAGTGTTGTCACATGAAAAGATATAATAAAATATTTACAAAAAACGTGAGGGGTGTACTCACTTTGTGAGATACTGTATATGTAATATCAGCTATGCAAAGTATACAGCACCGTGGTACAGGAACTTACCTTCTGGTGTGGGACCTTGTATTCATCGATACAACCCCAAATTCAACAAAAGTTGGGAGGCTGTGAAAATCTACCTAAAAACAGAATGCAATGATTTGCAAATCTCATAAACCCATAATTTATTCACAATAGAAAACATATCAACTGTTTAAACTGGGAAAATGTACCATTTTAACCAGTTTTCTCTTGCGCTTTAGCTGAAAGACGGCAACAGCGCAGGCTTACTTTGCCCAGGGGGGTCCATGAACATCCTCCTGTGATTAGTGCAGTCTCAGGAGTGCCCACCATTGCTGCCAATCAGTGCCTCCTCGCCAGTGCCATCTACCAGTGCCCATCAGTGCAGCCTATCAGTGCCACCTATCAGTGCAGCCTCATCAGTGCCCCTCAGTGAAGGATAAAAATTAGCTGTTTGCAAAATTTTATAACAAACTATGAAAAACTTTTTTTTTTTTAATTTTCGGTCTTTTTTCGTTTGTTTAGCAAAAAATTTAAAAACCCAGTGGCGATTAAATACCACAAAAAGAAAGCTCTATTTGTGTGAAAAAAAAAGTGATTGAAATGTAATTTGGGTACAGTGTAGCATGACCGCGCAATTGTCATTCAAAGTGTGACAGCGCTGAATGCTAAAAATTGGCCTGAGCAGGAAGGAACCAATCCGATTCCATTTTTTTTTCTTGTCAAAGGAAGTAAATGCTGCCTCTTTTTTTTTTTTTTTTTTTTTTGCTGACTTGCAAAGTAAAGGCATAATGCATCGCATACTAGCATATTATGTGAAACTTACCTGCAAACGAAGCCCTTGTTGTCACCGCTGGAGGCCGCATCCATCTTCACCCGTCTTCCTTCCGGGTCCGTGGACTCCAGCTGTGTGACTGGCCAGAAGGTGGCCGTTCCTTCAGAGCGCATGCGCCGATGAAGTCATTGGCGGCGTGTACAGTAAATATCTGCTAAATGGTGCAAGTTTAGGAGATATTTACAGTACCTATAGGTAAGCGTTATTATAGGCTTACCTATAGGTACAAACAATCCAGGGAAGTTTACTTCCTCTTTAAGGCTGGGTTCACACTGGTACAACACAACAATCGTACGACTGTGGATCCGACTTCTCCCTGCGACTTCATGTCCAACTTCCATCCGCCTTCATTGAACGGGATCTGACTTTGATCCTGAAAATACTAGGACCTTTGAGTCTGATAAGGATTGTAAGGGGAACCCCCACGCTAAAAAAAACGTCATGGGGTCCCCCTCAAAAGACCCTTACCCGAGCATGCAGCCCGGCAGGTCAGGAAAGTGGGGGGGACGAGCGAGCGCACCCCCCCCCCGGACCATACCAGGCCACATGGACTCAACATAGGGGGTGGGTGCTTTGGGGCAGGGGGGCCCTGCGACCCCCCCACCCCAAAGCATCTTGTCGACATGTTGTCTCCATCTCTGCGCTATGTAAGTTTTCGGTGTTGTATTAGAAATACCTCTATAATAAATGTTATAACCTCTAGTGGGCACTGCTGGGATAAAGTGTGCACATCTATGGGGATGCAGGGGATAAAAACTAATGGATAGCTGCACACCGAGGTAGTGATGAATCTCTTTATTGTAAAATCCATGTGTGAAATGCGTCTACCTGAATCTGCTTTCCTGTCCTGTGGTGTTATTCATGTTATGGATTTTCCAATAAAGACATTCATCACTACCTCAGTGTGCAGCCATCCATTCCTTTTTATCCAATTGCACGGCCGGCGAGCCGAGGCTAGCACCCCTGGGAGGAGTCCATTTCCCAGCTCACCTGGTTCCATCACTGACCTGGAGCAGCACTTTCTTTTTCTATGGGATGCAGGGTGTGTCTCTGCTGCATGTTACTCAGGCAGGTGATAAGGGCGCTCTGGTGGAGGTGGGTAGCTGGTCAGAGGGATGATAGTGATGAGATGGCACTTCTGGCAGCACTTTGGTTAGAGGAGAAGCAACTCTGAAGATATAAAAAAGGAAAAAAGAAAGGCGCCTCTAAGTGCAGTATGTAAAATTTAATAGAGTGCACAAAGGGTTACAAGCACTTACAAGATTGTTGAGTGTTAAAAGACATGATAAAATCAGGAGTCCTCATCTGTGGCATGTGTCCATCCTCAGCACGGTGGTAGAGAGCTGTGTAGAGCCGTCCAGCAGCTGTAAAGCGTTCTCATGCGTGTTGAAAAGAGGAGGCAGCAGGGAAGCCTGTATTCACTGCGGGACACACAAGGCTGATGGTGTCAGTGTAGAGAAGGGGGTGGTAACGCGTTTCAGAGCATGTGCGGCTCCTTCGTCAGACCACTCATTATAGAGGCGCAGCACTGGAGGACATGTCCCGATGGAACGGAAGCAAGCATCCCCTGCGTGCCTCTATGATCAGTGCTCTCTACTAAAGCCCCATGCTTCCTCTAGCGCTGGCTCCTGTCATACTGATGCTCTGGCAAAGGGGGTGAATTCTGGGGCGGAGCCAAGGAGGCATCAAAATTAGGTTTCACCTGGGGTTTCAAAATTCCTTGCACCAGCCCTGCCTCCACTGCATGAAGATCTATTAAAGTCCATGAGTCCTGCCAGATGACCAGGAGATGTTTAAACTGCTGATGCATTTTGACAGTGTAGCACCCTCTACTTTAGGTAGGTGCTAGTAGTAGGATTTTTGTCAGTACAGATAAAATTTAATCAGGCCAAGCTGTGAGCTAGGCCTGTTTGTTTTGATCTGTGTGGGCTGGGAGTGGCTCAGAGTAGGCTGGTGGCGCATAGATAGCATCATCTTTCGGTTACCTCCTTCTAGAAGGAAGGAGGGGAAGAGAGGTGAAACTGTCTGGGGTGTTCTGAGGAGCCCTGACCAATCCCCAACCTGGACTGGCAAGGGGCAGGCCTCATTAAATACCTAGAGTCAGCCCAGCTGGGGAGCAGTTGCCGGGTGAAAGAACTGGGAGATGGAGTACTAGCTGTCGTGGCCTTTGAGGAAGCTCCCCAGTCTGGGGGGTGACCTTGGGCCTGGAGTTCATGAGTGGAAGGGACCCTCATTCAAACCACAGGGGTGTTCTGACCAGGAGCAGGAGAGGACAGTGGAAGGTACTGTCAGGCAATGTCTCCAGGAGGGATCCACCAGGTGTCGGTGAGTAGCAGGCATAGTCGGGAGAGCTGGGGAGGCATACCGGAGCGGACTGGGAGTGTGCAATCTGAGATGGATGCAGAGCCAGCGGGAGCTAACATCAATAGTATGTAAACTCTTGGAGGGGATGATAAGGGACTATATACAAGATTTTAGTAATAAGAACAGTATCATTAGCAGTAATCAGCATGGATTCATGAAGAATCGTTCTTGCCAAACCAATCTATTAACCTTCTATGAGGAGGTGAGTTGCCATCTAGATAAAGGAAGGCCATAGACGTGGTGAATCTGGATTCTGCAAAACCATTTGACACAGTTCACCATAAACGTTTACTGTACAAAATAAGGTCCGTTGGCATGGACCATAGGGTGAGTACATGGATTGAAAACTGGCTACAAGGGCGAGTTCAGAGGGTGGTGATAAATGGGGAGTACTCAGAATGGTCAGGAGTGGGTAGTGGGGTTCCCCAGGGTTCTGTGCTGGGACCGATCCTATTTAATTTGTTCATAAACGACCTGGAGGATGGGATAAACAGTTCAATCTCTGTATTTGCAGATGATACTAAGCTAAGCAATAACTTCTCCGCAGGATGTGGAAACCTTGCAAAAAGACCTGAACAAATTAATGGGGTGGGCGACTACATGGCAAATGAGGTTCAATGTAGAAAAATGTAAAATAATGCATTTGGGTGGCAAAAATATGAATGCAATCTATACACTGGGGGGAGAACCTCTGGGGGAATCTAGGATGGAAAAGGACCTGGGGGTCCTAGTAGATGATAGGCTCAGCAATGGCATGCAATGCCAAGCTGCTGCTAACAAAGCAAACAGAATATTGGCATGCATTAAAAGAAGGATCAACTCCAGAGATAAAACGATAATTCTCCCGCTCTACAAGGCTCTGGTCCGGCCGCACCTGGAGTATGCTGTCCAGTTTTGGGCACCAGTCCTCAGGAAGGATGTACTGGAAATGGAGCGAGTACAAAGAAGGGCAACAAAGCTAATAAAGGGTCTGGAGGATCTTAGTTATGAGGAAAGGTTGCGAGCACTGAACTTATTCTCTCTGGAGAAGAGACGCTTTAGAGGGGATATGATTTCAATTTACAAATACTGTACTGGTGACCCCACAATAGGGATAAAACTTTTTCGCAGAAGAGAGTTTAATAAGACTCGTGGCCACTCATTACAATTAGAAGAAAAGAGGTTTAACCTTAAACTACCTAGAGGGTTCTTTACTATAAGAGCGGCAAGGATGTGGAATTCCCTTCCACAGGCGGTGGTCTCAGCGGGGAGCATTGATAGCTTCAAGAAACTATTAGATAATCACCTGAATGACCGCAACATACAGGGATATACAATGTAATACTGACACATAATCACACACATAGGTTGGACTTGATGGACTTGTGTCTTTTTTCAACCTCACCTACTATGTAACTATGTAACTATGTAACTATGAGAGACTGTGATAGTGGAGCTGGGCAGCTGCAGCCAGGAGGGCTGGCAGGGCCTGATAAGGACTGGCTGGGATCAGTAGTCCACCAAGTATAGCTAGCATTTAACCAATTTAACCTTTTCTGGCTATACCTTGGGGGCCTACGGTCCCTGCCTGCAAAAGGCATTTCTACAAGGCCTGGCTGGAACCAGAGTCAGGCCTAACCATGTGCTAGCTGTGCCTAAGGAGAAATGATGTGCTGGAGACAGAGAGAGGAGGTAATAGTCTGCAAGCAAGTTTGTGCAGGAGGAGTGTGAAGTGTAAATATGTATAGGGAGTGTACATAGTTTTGTCCCAATGCAAATGTTTCTACTCAAATTCTGGGCATCTTTATAAACCCCCTAACTCCATCCAAGTTTAACCCCTCAATAAAAACATAAAAACAAAGTTAATGGACTATTCGTTGACTCTGTGTGCTTGAGAAAGTGAATGCCGGACTGGGCAGGGTGACAGACGGACTACAAATTTCAGCAGCTCCTACGGGGGTACTGCTACAAGAGCGAACCATCTTCATCAGAGCCAAAAAGTAGTGGACAACGGTGGTTGTCGGGGTCTGCGGGCAGGGGGGCTTATCGGAATCTGGACGCTCCCTTTACCAAGGGGGGCCCCCGGCCCCCCACCCTATGTGACTGAGTATGGGGTACATTGTACCCATCCAACCAAAAAAAGTGTAAAAAGAAATAAAACCAGCACTCAGATTTTTGATAAAGTCCTTTATTAAAGTAGTTACAGCGTCTCTTCTCTCTCCAATTTCTTCTCCCTCCAGTGTTGTCTTCATCCTCCAGTTCTTCTCGCTGCACTGATGTCTTCTTCCTCTGCCGGTTCTTCCTCTGAACTTCCCTTGGCGTTAGCTCCCGCGGTTGTGTGAGCTCCGCTCTCTGCCAGTTCTTTTATAGACATGTGGTGTGGCAATCTGGTGAGGTCATCTGGAGACCCCGCCCCCTTGTGACGTCACCACCCCATCATGCCCTGGGCAGTGAAGTCACAAGGGGGTGGGGTGTCTCCAGATGAAATCACTGGATGGCCATGCTCCATGTCTATAAAAGCTGTACTGCACTGGTTACAGTACTGTGACAGAGGGAGGCTCTGTAACTGTAAGAATATAGGAAAATGTAACACAGGAATTGTATTAAGAGGTTGTAAACCTCGGGAAAAAAACCCCCAAAAAAACAAAACCTGCAAGACAAAAGCATAGTGAGCTAGTATACATCGCATACTAGCTCAATATGAAATACTTACCTTAGAACGATGCCCTGGATTGGCGTCAGCCCCCCGAGTACAGCGCAGACATCTTCCACCGAAGTTACTTCCGGGTTCGCGGCTCCGGTGATGTGATTGGCTGGAGCCGCGATGACGTCACTCCCACGAATGCGCACGGGTGCCACCGGTCATGGCACGACTCCTGAAGAAACGGCACCAGTGGCCCAACTGCGCATATACTGAATATCTCCTAAACTGTGCAAGTTTAGGAGATATTCAAGGTACCTACCGGTAAGCCTTGTTAGAGGCTTACCTGTAGGTAAAAATGGTGTAACTAGGTTTACAATCACTTTACGGGTTAATGCAAGGTTCAGAACTATCATGAGTGGAGAATGCTGTGTTTTTGGTTTTCTCCAGATACTGTAGTTCTGGATCAAAACATTCAATCCTGTGTCCGGATTTTGCAAGAAGCCTGAAACCTGGCTGACTACACAGGTGTGAAGGGTTAATATATGCTTAGGTCTGAGGCTAGCTCCGAGTTCCCAGTTTGGAGACCGCATCCAGTGTGGGAGACGGAAGGGCTCATCAAGGGGCTCAGAGGACCCAGTCAAAAGCCACGAGACAGAGGTCTCATCGAGGAGTCAGAGGGCCCTGCCAAGAGACAGAGGGTCTTCTCAAGGGGGGTCAGAGGGCCCAGCCAGGAGACAGAGGTCTCAGTTCCAGGAGTCAGGTCAGCTTCTATCGGGGGTGTCAAGAGAACCCCAATCCATAGGCCACAGGTGGGCCATGCAGCAGGGCTCTGTGACTAAAGGCTAGAGAGCCAAGTGTTCCAGGAGAGCTGGACAACACAGTCAAAGGGACTGGTAAGAGGAACAGCATTGCTGCCAACAAGTAAGTCAGATGGCTCAGTATTTTCATTCGTACATTGTGTGGAAGAAACCCCCCACGTGGGCAACTGATGTACATAAACTTTTCCATTTGCAGAATAAAAGTGGGCCATGCCCTAAAATACAGTTTTGGACTGGCGCAACTCGTTGTAAACACACCTACTGCTTGAGTTTAATCACCCCAATCCCACATATTGGTGCTTGTTTGTGGGCAGATCCAGATCCTCGCACACCAGAACAGTGGGTTGGCCAGTAAGGCTAGGTTCACATCTATTCGGTTGCGGTTTTCATGTGCGTTTTGCAGTGCATTTTGCGTTTGTAAACCTGAATTTTTGCATGCAGTTTTCATGCATTTTTTTTTATCTTTAAAGACACTGTGTATAGCATGTTGCTAACGAGCAGGCTGGGAAGCCGGCTGCTGTGCCCTTAGCAACAGACAAGTCATCAGCTGTCAGCGAGGTTCTCTTTCTTCTGAATGTAAAAAAAAAATTGCTGGCAAAAAAATCCATACCAGACCCTTTTTCAAGCATGCAGCCTGGCAGGTCTGGAAAGGGAGAGAATGAGCGAGCACACCCCCTTCTGAACCATACCAGATAGCATGCCCTCAACATGGAGGGGGGTGCTTTGGGGCAGGGGGGCCGCACCCCAAAGCACCTTGTCCCCATGTTGATGAAGACAAGGGCCTCTTCCCGACAACCCTGGGCGGTGATTGTGGGGGTCTGCGGGCTATCGGCGTCTGAAAGCACACACACTTTTTGACAATTTGTTTATTAAAAAAGAACAACAATGTCCCCCTGATGTAGATACATTGTCGCGCTGCCTGCCGCACTGCCAAAACCCAAAAAAAGAGGGGGGGGGGTAAGGTCTGCCTGCAACAAAGGTTAGTTGCAGACTGCCTGCTCCTCCATCTGACAGTTCTTAAATAGGTAAGGGGCGGGCCACCCGGTGACATCAGCTGGTGGCCCCCTCCGTGACACACCCCCCCCCCCATGTTGGGAGCATGTGGTCTGGTATGATTCAGGAGGGGGGCTCATTCATTTAGTGCTAGTTCACACCAGATGCAGTCCAGTGCCTTTTTTATTTTCTGCATGAAAAATGCATGCAGTGTTTGCCGTGTATTCCTATGGCCCTAGTTCACACCGGTGCAGTCAGTTCCGGTCCGTTGTAAAAAAAAAAAATGTTACATGCTGCATTTTTTTTCTGCACAGAACTGTACTGGAACACAGCTAAACTTGTCAAAATGCACCAGAACTTCGTGTGGTGTGAACTGTAAGCAAAAACGCATCCGGAGTGCATTTTTGTTGTGTGAACTGGCCCTAAGGCCTTTTTTGCTGAGTTTATGGTGATTGCTTCTCACAGAGGGTGGCCCAGAGGCTTCTGAGCTGAATTGGTGCAGACTTTTCTGACAGAAGAGTACCAAGGGGTGTACCGCTTGATGGGTCACAACTGAGATGACTACGACTGGTACCAAGAAGCAATCCAGTCTACAGAACGCTGGAAAAGTTCTGTGGGGAGAATGTGGTCTCCCATAACAGGAGAACGTCTGTTTGCAGAAAGGAGGAGCTACAGCGGAGATGTGGCTCAAATTCTGAGTGAAGATATTTGTGCAAAAGAGTCTGTGGTCACCCTAGGCAACCAAGGAGAAAATTATTTTCAGCCTGCAGGGCTGTCCCAATGACCGCCGGCCACGCGCGATCGCGGGCACGAGAGGCAGAACAGGGACGTGTGTGTGTGTGTGTGTGTGTGTAAACAAACAAATCCCTGTACTGTGAGGAGAGGAGATGCAGATTGTGAGTTTCCTAATAACTAGGAACCACGATCTGTCATCTCCCCTAGTCAGTCCCCTCCCCCTACAGTTAGAACACACACTAGGGAACACAGATAACCCCTTGATCACCCCCTAGTGTTAACCCCTTCCCTGCCAGTGACATTTATACAGTAATCAGTGCATTTTTATAGCCCTGATCGCTGTATAATTGACAATCATCCCAAAAATGTGTCAGAAGTGTCCGACATAATGTCGCAGTCCCGATAAGAATAATAATAAAAATGCCATAAATCTATCCCCTATTTTGTAGACGCTATAACATTTGCCCAAACCGATCAATATACACGTCTTGCGATTTTAATTACCAAAAATATGTAGAAGAATACATATCAGCCTAAACTGAGGAAAAAAATAGCTTTTTAGAAAAAAAATTGGGGATATTTAATATTATTATAGCAAAAGTACAAAATATTGTGTTTTTTTTTTTTCAAAATTGTGGCTATTTTTTTGTTTATAGAGTAGTGGTTCTCAACTCCTGTCTTCAGGACCCACTAACAGGCCAGATTTTAAGTATTACCTTGGGGAGATGTAGACTAGAATACTGCAATCACTGAGCAGCAAATGATATCACCTGTGATGTATTTCAGTTATCTTGCAAAGCTGGCCTGTTAGTGGGTCCTGAGTAAGGATGAGCTCTGGCGTGTTCGCACACTCCACGTGCCGAACCCGCCAGGAAGTCGGCATGGCGCTGCGCTAATCACAGGCAGCGAGACATTTCCCGATCTCTGTAGCCGCACATCGGGAAAATGTCTCACTGCCTGTGATTAGCGCATTGCCGTGCCGACTTCCTGGCGGGCTCGGCACCTGGAGTGTGCGAACACGCCGGAGCTCATCCTTAGTCCTGAGGACAGGAGTTGAGAACCACTGTTATAGAGCAAAAAATAAAAAATGCAGAGATGATCAAATACCACCAAAAGAAAGCTCTATTTGTGGGGAAATAAGGACGTCAATTTTGTTTGCGTATAGCATTGCAGGACCGCGCAATTGTCAGTTAAAGCGACGCAGTGCCGTATCACAAAAAATGGCCTGGTCATTGAGCAGCCAAATCTTCCAGGGCTGAAGTGCTTAATGAAGCGGGGTCAGTGCCCAGTGATGACAATGTGGTATTCCATTCAGCTATGTCAGGGGTGACCACTGAGAGATATGTGCCACTGCCCCTAGCAACCATGACAGGTGCAACAAAGGTGTCCCTGGAGACCTCTTAGGAGCTCATGGTGTCTGAGCTTGAGATTTCCCAAGACAACTGTGTAGCCACCCCGATGGGTGAGAGAGTGTCTTATATGGTGAACAGTGATGTAATAAATGTCCCATAGGCTCAAGCTGGTACTAATGAGCTAAGACAGCCTGTGGAAGTCAGGAATGATGATGTTAGGAAATGTATTACTGACAATGTTGACGCTGATGGTTTGATGTCTCCCATGGCAACCACAGGCAGTACCACAGAGTTGTCCTTGGAAATCTTATGAGGACTCCCTGTGCTGGAACTGGTGGTTGTCCAGGACAACTTATGCTCGCATAGAACAAAATGGGAAAATGGCTCAAACAGTGGGGTGGACATGACAGCTGCTGAAGGACAGGAGCAGCTATTACCTTTTGTACCACCACCCCCTCCCTTTAGAATGTAAGCTCTAGGAGCAGGGCCCTCCTGTACCTTTTGTATTGAACTGTACTGTAATTGTGTTGTCCCCCTTATACATTGTAAAGCGCTGCGTAAACTGTTGGCGCTATATAAATCTCGTATAATAATAATAAATAATAAGGCTCCATTCACATCCATGCAGTTTGCTTTTGAGTGTTTCTGCTATGCTTTTTGCATTTTCTTTACCCCGATTTTGCCGCATTTTGCTGTTTTATTTATTTTTTTTTGTCAAATTTGTTGTAGGGCAGATTAAAAATTTCAAACTGCGGTAAAAACGCATTGCATGCTTTTTTTGCAGCTTCTTTATTGAAGTTTATTGAACTAAAAACACAAAAAAGCACCATTTTACATTTAAAAAAGTCACTGACCCTTTCCAAAAATGCAGAGGCACAAAAATGCATTGATGTGAACATGTTCCATAGGAACCCACATAGGCATGGGCACGGGGTGTGCCGGGTGTGCCTGGGCACACCCTAATCACCCTATGCGTGTTAGTGTAGCTGCATGCCGGCTGTCTCCCGAGTCCGGCTATGAAATGCTGCATGAAAGTGTATAGCCCCTGCTGCCTGTGAAACAGTTTCACATTGAGCACATCGTGAGGCTTGTAAGAGCCGCTCAGTGTGTGAAACTGTCATATAATGTAACTGCTTGCAGAAACCAGCTGTCAAAACTCAGTGGTGATGTCGGGGGTGGGCGGGGCTGAACAGCTATCAAACACCAGCCAATGGGATAGGGGCTGGGTGAGCGGCTTTGTGTATGTGGCTCCGCCCCTTTTCTTAAGCAGCCCAATCATTGGCTGGTGGTTGATAGCTGTTTGGTTCCGCCCACCCCCGACATCACCGCCGAGTTTTGACAGCTGGTCTCTGCAAGCAGTTACACTACATGACAGTTTCACACACTGAGCGGCTCTTACAAGCCTTGCTATATGCTCAATGTGAAACGCCTCCTTTCCTCTATCAGTGCCACCTGTCATTGGCCATCAGTGTTGCCAATGAGTGTTGCCTATCAGTGCCATCTATCAGTCACAATCAGTGCTGCCCATCAGTGCTGCCAATCAGTGCCACTAAATGCTGCCAATCAGTGCTGCCTATCAGTGCAGCCTATCAGTGACATTATTTCTGCCAATCAGTTCCACCTTTCAGTGCCAATCGGGGGGCCCATCAGTGCTGCCTATTAGTGCCAATCAGTGCCACTTATCATTGCCACCAAGCAGTGCCAATCAGTGCTGCCAATTAGTGCCCATCAGTGCACTGAGTGCAGGGATGGGGAGATGAACTCAGCAGACAGGCACATTGTCCATGGGGGGCCGACCTGGTGGGGCACAACTGAAATCCATCAATGTTTATTAATGCCACATGCCGATCTTTAGTATAATAGGTCATCCCCACACTACCATTTACAATAAACTACTGGAGTTAAAATAAAAGTGTCAGTAAAAGGCTTGCTGCCAAGCACTGTTAAGTGTAGCACTAATGCCGCGTACACACGGTCGGACTTTTCGTCTACAAAAGTCCAACGGACGCCGACGGACTAAAGCTGGCTGGTAATCCGTTCGTGTGTGGGCTTCTCCGGACTTTCAGCAGACTTTTTCAGCCTCAAATCCGACGGACTTTAGATTTGAAACACGCTTCAAATCTTTACGTCGTAACTACGACGGACCCGAAATCCGCTCGTCTGTGTGCTAGTCCGACGGACAAAAACCCATGCTAGGGCAGCTATTGGCTACTGGCTATGAACTTCCTTATTTTAGTCCGGTGTACGTCATCACGTACGAATCCGTCGGACTTTTGTGTGGTCGTGTGTAGGCAAGTCCGTTCGTTAGAAAGTCTGCTGCAAGTCCGCCAAAAGTCCGCCGGAAGTCTGTCGGACAGGCTGTCGGACTTTTGTAGACGAAAAGTCCGACCGTGTGTACGCGGCATAACTTACTAATCAATAACTTAACAATAATGGTGGAACCCTCTAATGTATGGAAATCTCAAACTTCAATATTACCATTACTGAAAAAAGACATAAAAATGGAACTTAGCGGGAATGGTGGAAACCCCTCCTATAGATATGTTCCATACAGATTAACTCCAAGTGCAATAATTTCAGTGATTTGATTTCACATGTAATGCACATCAAAATAAGAAAAAGACATACATTTTTCTTAAACTTAGAATGGATGGTGGAAACCCCTCTACAGATAATTGCAATACAAATTAACTTCAAGTGCAACAACTTTTTAGTTGGGAGGTTCAAATCATTATAGCAATTTGGAATGTTTATTTTTTAGATTTTTACACTTAATTCTATATGTTTTAGTCACTATTATAATGTAAATTTTTGCACTTGAAGTTAATTTTCCACCACCCCTGCTAAGTCCATGTCTATATGGACCTTGCTTTGTTCACTGGTGCGCAGTCATGTTAAAACGGGATGGTGCCATCCCCAATCTGTTCCCACAAAGTTGGGAGCATGAAATTGTCCAAAATGTCTTGGTATGCTGACGCCTTAAGTGTTCCCTTCACTGGAACTAAGGGGCCAAGCCCACTCCCTGAAAAACAACCCCACACCATAATCCCCCCTCCACCAAATTATTTGGATCAGTGCACAAAGCAAGGTCCATAAAGACATGGGTGAGCGAGTTTGGGGTGGAGGAACTTGACTGGCCTCAACCCGATAGAACACCTTTGGGATTAATTAGAGCGGAGACTGTGAGCCAGGCCTTCTCGTCCAACATCAGTGTCCGACCTCACAAATGCACTTCTGGAAGAATGGTCAAAAATTCTCAAAGACACACTCGTAAACCTTGTGGACAGCCCTTACCAGAAGAGTTGAAGCTGTTATACTGTAGCTGCAAAGGGTGGGCCAACTCAATATTGAATCTTACGTACCAAGAC
Source organism: Aquarana catesbeiana (assembly GCF_042186555.1). Lineage (NCBI taxonomy): Eukaryota > Metazoa > Chordata > Amphibia > Anura > Ranidae > Aquarana > Aquarana catesbeiana. The sequence goes on along the minus strand of NC_133332.1, from coordinate 203,044,736 downwards.
TGGGATGCCATTAAAGTTTATGTGCGTGTAAAGGTAGGTGTCCCAATACGTTTGGTAATACAGTGTGTAAATATATATGTAGCAATGGCCCTGACCTCCTAGAGGCCTAATGGTGACCTCCAGAGTCAGGGAGAGCTGACATCCTTCTTTGTAGAGTGGGTTACTAGGCATAGTGGGTGTAATGCAAGATGGAAGAATTGGGCGCCAGTCACTTTTTGAAACAAAAGAGATTTAGTGTCTCTTAATAAGAACTGGGGGAGAGAGGGATAGGGCCTGAACACTCTTAAGCAGATGCAATAGCAATTGGCAGTCTCCGAGACAAAATAGGCAGACCAGCTTACAGGTTAAGGGCCTTTAAGCTGGTTGCAGTACTGTATTTGTAGAACTGCTGTCTCCTATGGCAACTGAACTCTCCAACTTCAATGTAGATCCGCACACTTAACTCAGTGTCCCTGGTTGCAGATCTTCGCTCATATCTCACAGACTCTTACTGTAGATTTTGAAATATATATAGAGGGAGACAAAGCTCACTCCAAAAAGCTGGTGGGATTTTGAAGGGAGGTGATGTATCTGTTTAACCACTTGCCGACCGTCTAACGTAGATATACATCGGCAGAATGGCACGGGCCAGCCTATCGGACCCCCCCCCCCGGTGCCAGCGGCGGTCGGCATTTCACTGGGAGCGTTGGGAGGCAAGGGGGAGACCATCCGATCGTGGCCCCCCCCCTCGCGATCGCTCCCAGCCAATCGGAATCCTCCCCTGCCTGTGTGTAGTTTCACACAGGCAGAGGATGTGATGTCATCTCTCCTCGGCTTGGCAGTTTCCGTTCCAGCGCCGAGGAGAGAAGACATGTAAGTGCACAAAACACTACACACACACAGTAGAACATGCCAGGCACATAAAACACCCCCGACCCCCCCCCCCCCCTAATAAATCTAATAAATGTTTTAACCCCTTGATTGCCCCCTAGTTAACCCTTTCACCACTGATCACCGTATAAGTGTTACGGGTGACGCTGGTTAGTTTGTTTATTTTTTATAGTGTCAGGGCACCCGCCGTTTATTACCGAATAAAGGTTTAGCCCCCTGATCGCCCGACGGTGATATGCGTTGCCCCAGGCAGCGTCAGGTTAGCGCCAGTACCGCTAACACCCAAGCACGCACCGTACACCTCCCTTAGTGGTATAGTATCTGAACGGATCAATATCTGATCCGATCAGATCTATACTAGCGTCCCCAGCAGTTTAGGGTTCCCAAACACGCAGTGTTAGCGGGATCAGCCCAGATACCTGTTAGCACCTGCGTTTTGTCCCTCCGCCCGGCCCAGCCCACCCAAGTGCAGTATCGATCGATCACTGACACTTACAAAACACTAAACGCATAACTGCAGCGTTCGCAGAGTCAGGCCTGATCCCTGCGATCGCTAACAGTTTTTTTTGGTAGCGTTTTGGTGAACTGGCAAGCACCAGCGGCCTAGTACACCCCGGTCGTAGTCAAACCCGCACTGCAGTAACACTTGGTGACGTGGCCAGTCCCATAAGTGCAGTTCAAGCTGGTGAGGTGGCAAGCACAAGTAGTGTCCCGCTGCCACCAAAAAGACAAACACAGGCCCGTCGTGCCCATAATGCCCTTCCTGCTGCATTTGCCAATCCTAATTGGGAACCCACCACTTCTGCAGCGCCCGTACTTCCCCCATTCACATCCCCAACCAAATGCAGTCGGCTGCATGAGAGGCATTTTCTTTATGTCCTCCCGAGTACCCCTACCCAACGAACCCCCCCAAAAAAGATGTCGTGTCTGCAGCAAGCGCGGATATAGGCGTGACACCCGCTATTATTGTCCCTCCTGACCTGACAATCCTGGTCTTTGCATTGGTGAATGTTTTGAACGCTACCATTCACTAGTTGAGTATTAGCGTAGGGTACAGCATTGCACAGACTAGGCACACTTTCACAGGGTCTCCCAAGATGCCATCGCATTTTGAGAGACCCGAACCTGGAACCGGTTACAGTTATAAAAGTTAGTTACAAAAAAAAGTGTAAAAAAAAAAAAAAAAAAAAAAAACACAAACAAAAATATAAAATAAAAAATAATAGTTGTCGTTTTATTGTTCTTTCTCTCTCTATTCTCTCTATTGTTATGCTCTTTTTTACTGTATTCTATTCTGCAATGTTTTATTGTTATTATGTTTTATCATGTTTGCTTTTCAGGTATGCAATTTTTTATACTTTACCGTTTACTGTGCTTTATTGTTAACCATTTTTTTTTGTCTTCAGGTACGCCATTCACGACTTTGAGTGGTTATACCAGAATGATGCCTGCAGGTTTAGGTATCATCTTGGTATCATTCTTTTCAGCCAGCGGTCGGCTTTCATGTAAAAGCAATCCTAGTGGCTAATTAGCCTCTAGACTGCTTTTACAAGCAGTGGGAGGGAATGCCCCCCCCCCCAACGTCTTCCGTGTTTTTCTCTGGCTCTCCTGTCTCAACAGGGAACCTGAGAATGCAGCCGGTGATTCAGCCAGCTGACCATAGAGCTGATCAGAGACCAGAGTGGCTCCAAACATCTCTATGGCCTAAGAAACCGGAAGCTACGAGCATTTTATGACTTAGATTTCGCCGGATGTAAACAGCGCCATTGGGAAATTGGGAAAGCATTTTATCACACCGATCTTGGTGTGGTCAGATGCTTTGAGGGCAGAGGAGAAATCTAGGGTCTAATAGACCCCAATTTTTTCAAAAAAGAGTACCTGTCACTACCTATTGCTATGATAGGGGATATTTACATTCCCTGAGATAACAATAAAAATTATTTAAAAAAAAAAAAATGAAAGGAACAGTTTTAAAATAAGATATAAAAAAAATAATAATAAAGAAAAAAAAAAAAAAAAAAAAGCACCCCTGTCCCCCCTGCTCTCGCGCTAAGGCGAACGCAAGCGTCGGTCTGGCGTCAAATGTAAACAGCAATTGCACCATGCATGTGAGGTATCACCGCGAACGTCAGATCGAGTGCAGTAATTTTAGCAGTAGACCTCCTCTGTAAATCTAAAGTGGTAACCTGTAAAGGCTTTTAAAGGCTTTTAAAAATGTATTTAGTTTGTCGCCACTGCACGTTTGTGCGCAATTTTAAAGCATGTCAAGTTTGGTATCCATGTACTCGGCCTAAGATCATCTTTTTTATTTCATCAAACATTTGGGCAATATAGTGTGTTTTAGTGCATTAAAATTTAACAAAGTGTGTTTTTTCCCCAAAAAATGCGTTTGAAAAATCGCTGCGCAAATACTGTGTGAAAAAAAAAAAAATGAAACACCCACCATTTTAATCTGTAGGGCATTTGCTTTAAAAAAATATATAATGTTTGGGGGTTCAAAGTAATTTTCTTGCAAAAAAAAATTATTTTTTTATGTAATCAAAGTGTCAGAAAGGGCTTTGTCTTCAAGTGGTTAGAAGAGTGGGTGATGTGTGACATAAGCTTCTAAATGTTGTGCATAAAATGCCAGGACAGTTCAAAACCCCCCCAAATGACCCCATTTTGGAAAGTAGACACCCCAAGCTATTTGCTGAGAGGCATGTCGAGTCCATGGAATATTTTATATTTTGACACAAGTTGCGGGAAAGAGACAATTTTTTTTTTTTTTTTTTTTGCACAAAGTTGTCACTAAATGATATATTGCTCAAACATGCCATGGGAATATGTGAAATTACACCCCAAAATGCATTCTGTTGCTTCTCCTGAGTACGGGGATACCACATGTGTGAGACTTTTTGGGAGCCTAGCCACGTACGGGACCCCAAAAACCAAGCACCGCCTTCAGGCTTTCTAAGGCCGTAAATTTTTGATTTCACTCCTCACTGCCTATCACAGTTTCGGAGGCCATGGAATGCCCAGGTGGCAAAAAACCCCCCCAAATGACCCCATTGTGGAAAGTAGACACCCCAAGCTATTTGATGAGAGGTATAGTGAGTATTTTGCAGACCTCACTTTTTGTCACAAAGTTTTGAAAATTGAAAAAAGAAAAAAAAAAATGTTTTTTCTCGTCTTTCTTTATTTTCAAAAACAAATGAGAGCTGCAAAATACTCACCATGCCTCTCAGCAAATAGCTTGGGGTGTCTACTTTCCAAAATGGGGTCATTTGGGGGGGGGGTTTGTGCCACCTGGGCATTCCATGGCCTCCGAAACTGTGATAGGCAGTGAAGAGTGAAATAAAAAATTTACGCCCTTAGAAATCCTGAAGGCGGTGATTGGTTTTCGGGGCCCCGTACGCGGCTAGGCTCCCAAAAAGTCCCACACATGTGGTATCCCCGTTCTCAGGAGAAGTAGCTAAATGTATTTTGGGGTGCAATTCCACATATGCCCATGGCCTGTGTGAGCAATATATCATTTAGTGACAACTTTGTGCAAAAATAAAAAAAAAAATAAAAAAATTTGTCACTTTCCCGCAACTTGTGTCAAAATATAAAACATTCCATGGACTCAACATGCCTCAAAGCAAATAGCTTGGGGTGTCTACTTTCCAAAATGGGGTCATTTGGGGGGGTTTTATGCCATCTGGGCATTTTATGGCCTTCAAAACTGTGATAGGTAGTGAGGAGTAAAATCAAAAATGTACGCCCTTAGAAATCCTGAAGGCAGTGATTGGTTTTCGGGGCCCCGTACGCGGCTAGGCTCCCAAAAAGTCCCACACATGTGGTATCCCCATACTCAGGAGAAGCAGCTAAATGTATTTTGGGTGCAATTCCACATATGCCCATGGCCTGTGTGAGCAATATATCATTTAGTGACAACTTTTTGTAATTTTTTTTTTTTTTTTTTGTCATTATTCAATCACAAAAAAAATGAATATTCAATGGGCTCAACATGCCTCTCAGCAATTTCCTTGGGGTGTCTACTTTCCAAAATGGGGTAATTTGTGGGGGTTTTGTACTGCCCTGCCATTTTATCACCTCAAGAAACGACATAGGCAGTCATAAATTAAAGGCTGTGTAAATTCCAGAAAATGTACCCTAGTTTGTAGGCGCTATAACTTTTGCGCAAACCAATAAATATACACTTATTGACATTTTTTTTACCAAAGACATGTGGCCGAATACATTTTGGCCTAAATGTATGACTAAAATTGAGTTTATTGGATTTTTTTTAGAACAAAAAGTAGAAAATATCATTTTTTTTCAAAATTTTCGGTCTTTTTCCGTGTATAGCGCAAAAAATAAAAACGGCAGAGGTGATCAAATACCATCAAAAGAAAGCTCTATTTGTGGGAAGAAAAGGACGCAAATTTCGTTTGGGTACAGCATTGCATGACCGCGCAATTAGTTAAAGCGACGCAGTGCCGAATTGTAAAAAGTGCTCTGGTCAGGAAGGGGGTAAAACCTTCCGGGGCTGAAGTGGTTAAAGGTGAGCAAAACCACAACAATTAATATAAAAAATATAAATTTTATTGAAAACATATAAAATGTACAGTAAAAGATCATCAATCAAGTGACATGATACGACCGTACAGAATCTTTTTTTCCTATGAAATCAGTTGTAATCAGCCAACATGTTTCACATATTTGCTTCGTCAGGGCATTACAAGCATCACAGATTTCATCTAAATTATATAAAAATATAAATCATTAATATGATCATACATGTCAGATAAGTTTGAGTAACAACATTTCATTATGTAAGTGCAGAGCAAATAAGCACTGAGTGTAATGACTAGGCTCACCTGGTCTATTCCAAATAAGGGGGCCACTGAATGCACATCATTGACAGCCAAATGTCTTTATGAACCACCTGGTGCTAGTTAACCCATGGATGCCAGGTCCAAATGGGCCATGCCAGTAGGGGAACTGGACCATGTTCACGATAAATGATAATCTGGCAATATTAAAAAAAAAAAATTGTAGAATAATAATAATAATAATGATGATATAATACTAATTACATAGTAATGATAAATGACAAAGCAAGGAGAAATTTCTTTAGTCAAATCCCCTTGCTTTAGCAATTAAATGTTGTTACTCAAACTTATCTGACATGTATGATCATATTAATGATTTATATTTTTATATAATTTAGATGAAATCTGTGATGCTTGTAATGCCCTGACAAAGCAAATATGCGAAACATGTTGGCTGATTACAACTGATTTCATGGGGGGAAAAAAAAAAAAAGATTCTGTACGGTCGTATCATGTCACTTGATTGATGATCTTTTACTGTACGTTTTATATGTTTTCAATAAAATGTATATTTTTTATATTAATTGTTGTGGTTTTGCTCACCTTTAAACAGATACATCACCTCCCTTCAAAATTCCACCAGCTTTTTGGAGTGAGCTTTGTCTCCCTCTGTATATATTTTTACATTTACCATAGGGATCGGGAGTCTTGTCTCTGTTCTATGGAAATAGTACAATCACCTATATACGCATCTTACTGTAGATTTTCTCCCTAAGCCCCCAGTCTTCTCACCAGACCTTCAGATCCAAGCCATCCGCTGGATACCCTGAGCTCTTCCACAGCTAGCCCCGCTGTAAACTCCAAGCGTCACCCATGTTACCTGCTGGCTCCCCTTGCTTGGCTCTCAGCTAACGCGCTGAATTCTCTTCAAGTGTCACCCACGCTCACCCGCTGGGTTCCTAACTTGAACGTTGAAGCTTTCCCAACTTGCTCACCATCCCCGGCTTGTGTAGCTATGCCCCCATAGGGGTTGCTGAATGTAGTGATTCACCTGTCAGCCTTCCCAACCTGGCATCCATCTCTCAGTCACTCAGAGACATAGTACAGTTCATAAGCTTTGTTTTTTGTTTTTATTGAGGGGATTGAGCTTGAATGGGAAATGGGAAATTATGGTATGCCCAGGAACATTCAGTGCAACTTGCTTGGAACTTCTATATACTCCAGTACATACACTCCAGTCTTCTCTCCAGCATAAACTCTTGCTTCAGACCTCTTATACTTCACTCCTCCAGCACATCACTTGTTGCAGACTGTTACTCCTCTAAATTAGCTAGCACCACATGGTTAGGCCTGGCAATGACTCAGCCAGGCCTCAGTGAACTGCCTTTTGCAGGCAGGGACCTCTGGCCCCTGTGGTGTAGAAATAGTTCAGGTTCTAACTATCCTCTGCACAGCTACCAATCGCAGATAGCTCTCTTCAGACCTTGCCAGCCAGCCTGGCTTCAACCAGGGCCATCTTAATAACATCATGGGATCCTGGGCAAAGTGCCCCGGGCCCCTACCAGGGAGATGGTGACCTTTAGCGCTCTATGCGCATGGTGGCAAGGAGTGGGTGTGGCTAAATGATGCTACATATTGGGCGTGGCTTTTGAGTCTGATTAGAAACTAAAAACACACACAACCAGGGAATTATCCCAAATTAAATTCACCCCCTATACACACTGCCCCGCCTTCTCTACACACCTACACATTAGAGGCCTGTATTTATGATAAAAATTTAGTTTGGGTACAATGTTGCATGACCACACAATGGTTAGTAAAAGTGTGACAGCACTGAAAGATGAAAATTGGCCTGGGCAGGAAGGGGGTAAAAGTACATGACATTGAAATGGTTAAATGTTTTAATCATGTGACTTAATCACCTTTAGTGATGCATCCTAGAATTCTATTCGCTTTACCCACTGCCTGGTCACATGGTTTGCTCGTTTTGCAATCATCTGAAATAAGTACCCCCTAGATCTTTTTCCTATGTAGAGCTGGCCAACCCCAATGTTGTACTTTGTCAAGGGATTCTTTTTCCCTAGGTGCATTATTTTAACTTACCAGGCTTAGACTAATTATCCAGCAATGCTAAATCGTGTTCTATGCTACAGGCCTCTCCGAGGACACATAATATCATCAAAAGATTCAGAGAATCTGGATAAATCTGTGTGTGGAAGGAACAAGGCCAAAATGCAGTATTGGATCACTGGGCCCTCAGATGGTACTGTATTAAAACATGCACGATTCTGTGATGGACATCACTCAATTGGGCTCAGGAATACTTCTGAAAATTACTGTCTGTGAACACAGTTCACAGTGCTACCCAAAAATGCAAGTTAAAGCAATATCATGCAATGCAGAAGCCCTATCAGAAATGCCGCCATCTCCTCTAGTCCAAAGCTCATTTAAAATGGTCTGTTGTAAAGTAGAAACCCCTTCTGTGGTCAGACGAATCGAAAGTTGGCGTTCTTTTTGGCAATCATGGGTGCTGTGTCCGCTGAACTCAAAAGGAGAGGTTCCTTCTGGCTTGTTAGCGCTCAGTTCAAAAGTCTGCATCTCTAATGGCATGGGGGTGCATTAGTGCATACAGACTAGGCAGCTTGCACATCTGAAAAGGCACCATCAATATATATCCAGGTTTTAGAGCAGCATATGCTCCCATACAGACATCTTTCAGGGAAGGCCTTGCATATTTCACTAGGACAATGCTAAACCGCATACTGCATCTATGACCACAGCATAGCTTTGTAGTAAAAGAGTCTGGGTGCTTAACTGACCTGCCTACAGTCCAGACCTTTCACCAACTGAAAATACAGTATTTGCCGGATCCTGAAATGAAAATATAACAAAGAAGACCCAGGACTGTTGAGCAGTTAAAATCGTATATCAGGCAAGGAAGGGACAACATTCCTCTCCCAGAACTCCATAAAGTGGTCTGCTCAGTTCCCAGACATTTACAGAGTGTTATAAGGCAGATAGGCACTCATCCCCCATAAAAGGATAAAAAGGCTTCCAAAGCGTAAAGAGTTTATTGTATAAAAAAGTAATGCACTTACAGTTAAAATGTAGATGACGCCAGTTGTGACGAAATGGCGTAGGGAGGAGCGGTGTGCTGACGTCACCACATACCGCGCTGGTCCCGGAAGCAACGGCAGCATACTCGAGCCGGCCGGCTTATGTTTTTTACCAACGCTATTGATCTACATTTAACTGTAAGTGCATTACTTTTTTATACAATAAACTCTTTAAAACATATTACTCTATGGAAGCCTTTTTATCCTTTTATGGGAGATGAGTGCCTATCTGCCTTATAGAAGATACCTTGTGGGGAGAACCTAAGGAGCCATCCAGGTTGAGAGACCCGAGGCTGGGGTAGAAAGCCACAGGCGTGTACGATCTCCTTTTAAAAAGAGATCTTAGAAGCTGGTAAGCAGCAATATTTTCATTGGTGGAGGCACCTTTCTGTCATCACATTCTTCTTGGTGTTGCAGTTGCACGATTTACATCGTCTGGATGTTTGCCAAGCCATCACTTGGAATATCGTTCTGCTAGTGAACCTTTTTTCCTATAACTCATTGGAGTGGAGTTAAATTTGCTTACTTCATTTATTTACCCATGTTTTTTATTATTATATTTTTCACACTTGTCACTGGTGGTCACGTTTCAGTGTGTGTATAGTATTAATTTTCTTTATTTAGATGTGTTTTGTATTCACATATATTTTTCAATTTATATAGCGCAGCTTTTTTTTGCTCGAATTATTTAGTGTGTGTGTGTGTGTGTGTCTCACATTCTAGTTGCAGCTTTATTTACCTTATACATTGTATATTCTCCTATACATGTTCCATGGGGATAGCGGAGTAATTTTACCTTTTTTAGAAGTAGAGCCTTGTTCAGGACAGAATGGGGACAGGGGTAGACTCTTCTCCCACCCAAATCTCTTTGAAGCCTCCGAGTCTCCAGACCCTAATCTAGGAATGAGAAAACAAAAAAAATAGTTTTCTTCATCCAGAAAAACAACTCTGAAGCCCCTCACATACAGTCAGGTCCATAAATATTGGGACATCAACACAATTCTAATCTTTTTGGCTCAATACACCACCACAATGGATTTTAAATGAAACAAACAAGATGTGCTTTAACTGCAGACTTTCAGCTTTAATTTGAGGGTATTTACATCCAAATCAGGTGAACGGTGTAGGAATTACAACAGTTTGTATATGTGCCTCCCACTTTTTAAGGGACCAAAAGTAATGGGACAGATTAACAATCATCCATCAAACTTTCACTTTTTAATACTTGGTTGCAAATCCTTTGCAGTCAATTACAGCCTGAAGTCTGGAACACATAGACATCACCAGACTCTGGGTTTCATCCCTGGTGATGCTCTGCCAGGCCTCTACTGCAACTGTCTTCAGTTCCTGGTTGTTCTTGGGGCATTTTCCCTTCAGTTTTGTCTTCAGCAAGTGGAATGCATGCTCAATCGGATTCAGGTCAGGTGATTGACTTGGCCATTGCATAACATTTTACTTCTTTCCCTTCAACTCTTTGGTTGCTTTCGCAGTATGCTTCGGGTCATTGTCCATCTGCACTGTGTAGCGCCGTCCAATGAGTTCTGAAGCATTTTGCTGAATATGAGCAGATAATATTGCCCGAAACACTTCAGAATTCATCCTGCTGCTTTTGTCAGCAGTCACATCATCAATAAATACAAGAGGACCAGTTCTGTTGGCAGCCATACATGCCCGCGCCATGACACTACCACCACCATGCTTCACTGATGAGGTGGAATGCTTTGGATCATGAGCAGTTCCTTTCCTTCTCCATACTCTTCTCTTCCCATCACTCTGGTACAAGTTGATCTTGGTCTCATCTGTCCATAGGATGTTTTTCCAGAACTGTAAAGGCTTTTTTAGATGTTGTTTGGCAAACTCTAATTTGGCTTTCCTGTTTTTGAGGCTCACCAATGGTTTACATCTTGTGGTGAACACTCTGTATTCACTCTGGTGAAGTCTTCTCTTGATTGTTGACTTTGACACACATACACCTACCTCCTGGAGAGTGTTCTTGATCTGGCCAACTGTTGTGCAGGGTGTTTTCTTCACCAGGGAAAGAATTTTTTGGTCATCCACCACAGTTGTTTTCCGTGGTCTTCTGGGTCTTTTGGTGTTGCTGAGCTCACTGGTGCATTCTTTCTTTTTAAGGATGTTCCAAACAGTTGATTTGGCCACACCTAATGTTTTTGCTATCTCTCTGATGGGTTTGTTTTGTTTTTCAGCCTAATGATGGCTTGCTTCGCTGATAGTGACAGCTCTTTGGATCTCATATTGAGAGTTGACAGCAACAGATTCCAAATGCAAATAGCACACTTGAAATGAACTCTGGACCTTTTATCTGCTCCTTGTAAATGGGATAATGAGGGAATAACACACACCTGGCCATGGAACAGCTGAGCAGCTAATTGTCCCATTACTTTTGGTCCCTTAAAAAGTGGGAGGCACATATGCAAACTGTTGTAATTCCTACACAGTTCACCTGATTTGGATGTAAATACCCTCAAATTAAAGCTGAAAGTCTGCAGTTAAAGCACATCTTGTTTGTTTCATTTCAGATCCATTGTGGTGGTGTATAGAGCCAAAAAGATTAGAATTGTGTCGATGTCCCAATATTTATGGACCTGACTGTATGTGAGACCCCTGTGTTGAATCCCACTAGTCCAGTAGCAGGGTACAAGATCCGTCCATGAGGCAGGCAAAAAACATGGTCAAACAGTCCAAGGTCAGTTCCAGATCAGGCAGAGGTATGAACGGAATTGTTAGGCAGAAGCATGGTCGAATAACAGTCCAGGGTCAGTTCCAGATCAGGCAGATGTATGTATAAATGGTAGCCTTTCTCCAGTAAGGGGTATATGAGGTCCCAAACAATTTTGCTGCTTGATCCCAAGTAGTCTGGGCAATTAGGGGTTCCAGCTGGGTGTCCTTCCCTTCGTACACGTTGAAGGCATATATGTACCCAGTGACTCGGTCACATAATTTGTATACCTTCACCCCATAGTGGGCCCTTTTGCTGGGAATAAATTGTTTGATTTTAAGCCTGCCACTAAATTTAACAAGGGACTCACCCACACATATGTGTTGGTCCGGGGTAAACAGCTGGGGGAATACTTCAGAAAAATAATTTAGAAGTAGCCGAATTTTGAAAAGCCTGTCATAATTTGGGTCATTTCGGGGAGGGCACTGGGTATTATCATTGAAATGGGGGAACCTCATTATCATGAGGTATCTGGTTCTGGGCATTACCTTGGAGAAGATTGGCATGTGGCGGATGGGGTGGGTTGACCAATAGGAATTCAAAGTGTTTTTTTGGTGAGTCCCATACAAAATGTGAGGCCTAAAAAAACCTTCAACGCCTCCAGCGTTAGGTCTCTCCACTCGTAGGGACGGGCATAATAGGACGTTGGATTATTTAAAATAAATTGCTGTGCATAAAGGTTGCACTGGGCCACAATTGTTGATAGCATGCCCTCTGTAAAAATTAAATCAAAAAAATTGATTGGGAAATAATTCTCTGTATCCACCTGGACTCCTGGCTGGGCAGTGAAAGGGGGAATGTTGGCTTCTCCTGAATTAGGAGGAAGCCACAAGGGGTTCTGAAGGGCATAGGGAAGGCTGGCATGGGTCCTTGCTTGCTGAGGTACTGCGGTGCTGGTGGATGGCACTGCAGTGCTGATGGATGGCACTGCGGTGCTGGTGGATGCCACTGCCTCCTCACCAGAACGCTTTCGTTTGGCGGGCAGAATATCTTCCTCCTCTGAGTCACTCAGTGTTCAACTACTGAGGACTGGCTCATAATTTACGTCCGACTCAGAATCGGAGTTTGAAAGGGAATCCGAAAAATAGAGCTCCCCGTTGCTCTCGTCAGCCTGGGAAAGTATTTGGTACGCCTCCTCAGCAGAAAAGCATCTTTTGGACATGGTTGCTGGTGGTGATGCGACTACACAGGTGTGTGCTAAGCCTGCACTGATGGGCACTGATGAGGCAGCAATGATGAGCACAGATGGGCACTGATGAGGCGGCACAGATGGGCACTGATGAGGCGGCACAGATGGGCACTGATGAGGCGGCACAGATGGGCACTGATGAGGCGGCACAGATGGGCACTGATGAGGCGGCACAGATGGGCACTGATGAGGCGGCACAGATGGGCACTGATTGGTTGCACAGATGTGCACTGATGAGGTGGCACAGATGTGCACTGATGAGGTGGCACAGATATGCACTGATGAGGTGGCACAGATGGGCACTGATGAGGTGGCACAGATGGGCACTGATGAGGTACCACAGATGTGCACTGGTTGCAAAGATGTGCACAGGTGGGCACCGATTGGCACAGGTGGGCACCGATTGGCACAGGTGGACACAGATCCCAAATAGGCACTGTACTGATGGGGCACTGTTTGGGCACTGGTTTGGCACTGTAAATTGTGTTTTAACTCACTGGAGCACAGATCGCTGTCAGATCCTCTCTCTCTCCCTCTCTCTCTCTCTCTCTCTCTCTCTCTCTCTCTCTCTCTCTCTCCTCACACACGGTCTCTGTGTGAGGAGAGAGAGACGGCAATGAGAGATGATCTCATATGTTTGCATACAGATCATTTCTCATTGGCCACGCCGATCGCGCTGTAAATAGCCTCTGTGACTGGCTGTGTCCAAGGGACACGGCTAGCACAAAATTTCCCAGATGCGTGCTCGTGAGCGCACACGGGGAACGAGGAAAAGGGAGGACGTCCTATGACGGCCTCCTGGAAATTGAGGTCCGCGCTGTAGCCGTCATTCGGCTATGGCCCGGACTAAAAGTGGTTAAACAGACATCATTCAAAACCAAAAAGAAATACTGTATTACATGCCGTTCATACTTAATCGGTATGGGATTTGTTTTTTGTATTCTGCAAAAAATCTGGCTGATCCTGCTTTTCTCTGTCTCCCTCTTCTGTCCATTTGCCCATTGCAGTCGAGGACTTTGCAAGGCAGCTAGTGCACATGCTCAATTTTCAGTGTATTTCTACCCTGAGTATTTCCTCTCTATCACATCTGAGCAGTCCATATGGGAGTATACACAGTGGAAAATGACAGCCCACTCCCTCCCTCCTCCTCCATGCCCTCTAACCAGCTACATTGGGGGCGGGATATTACATTTTGATTGACAGAGATTCACCTCCCTTTTATTCTAAGACACAGGCTGAACTGGTGTGACAAATCCTGTGTCTGGCAGAAATCTACTCACACCATGTTATTGCCAAAAAATAATAAAGATTTTATTTCAAATACTGTATATATTTATATAATTTAAACCAGTTTATTGATATTATTTTTCCCCTATATTCCAAAGGCTTTTTTTTTTTTTTTTTTTTTTTTTGAACACGTGACAAGCAGCAGAGGACTAAAAAGCGCCTCCTGTCACTGTTTCTCTACAGCATGTGTCCCCAACCCCCGGGCCATGGCCTCTCTGCAGCTGGGCCACGAAGGCTGCACTGTCAGGTGTGCGGCGGGGAGCAGAGAGATGACATCTCTCTCCGCCCACCCCGCTTCACCAATCTTCCGCCCTCACAGCCGGGTCTCTTTAATTTCGGAGGTGCGGCGGGGAGCAGAGAGATGACCTCATCTCTCCCCCCTCCGCATCACTGCTCTCCTGCCCTGACTCGGAACCCACCACTGCACAGAGGCCTGCCTCTGTACTCAATGGACCAGTACTGCCAACAATGCAGTGACAATCCACATCTTTTGGCAGGCAGCATGGCAAGTGACAATCCACATCTGGTGGCTAGCAGCGTAGCAAGTGACACGCTTAGGGCTCCCTCTGATTCTGCATTATGGTGAGTTGAACTATTTAATTTTATAATACAATGTAATAATATAAATAATGCATTTAAATCACTTGAGATTGGAACCATTTATGGGCAGGCTGTATATCCATCAAACGCTCAACTTGGGTACAACCAGCATGTTGGATTATTAACTACTTCCCACCCGTATCACATCCATGGACATCCTTGCATTGAAGTAATTTTATCGGGATGATGCATCATCCCGGTATTGAATTTTTCAGCCAGCAATTTTGTTTTAAGCCGAAGTGGTTAGTGGAGACGGAAGGGAGTCCCATCCCCCTCCTGCTGTCGCTGCCTCTCCCGATCTCCCGACCAATCGCGGAGCCCGGAAGCGATGCGACCAGCAGTGATGGCTGCCCAGAACAGAACAGAGAGAGAGGAACTAACATTACTCCTCTCTCTGTAACCCCGGAAACCAGGAGCAATGAAAATGTCATCACTTCTTCTTTGTTTACCTGACCGTCAGTGGCCAGGAAAGCAGCCGATCAAACTGGTCTGTGTCTAATCGGCTGCATTGAAGGCCAGAGGAGATATTTGGGGTCTAATAGACCCCAGATCTTTCCATAAAGCGCACCTGTCTCGGCCCATACCGTCACAGGGGATTTTGTTCATCTCTTGTAAGGGCAATAAAGTATCCAAAAAAAGTGTAAAAAAAAATAAAAGTTTTGTATAAAAGAAATATTATAAAAATAAATAAATAAATAAATATGTAACCACTTCCCGCGGGCAGGGTGTACATGGACATCCTCCGGTTCCAGTGGTTATACCGGGATGATGCCTGCACCTACAGGCATCATCCCGGTATCAATTTTTTCAGCTGGTGATTTCTGTACAAGGCAGAAGTGATCTGAGTGGCTAATTAGCCACTGGATCCCTTCTGCGGGTGGCGGAAGGGGGTCCCACCCCCCTCCAGCTGCTGCCATCTCTCCCAGGCTCTCCAGTCCCATCACGGAGGCCGGGAGTGATGCAACGATAGCTGCCCTGTACAGAGAGAGAGGTACTGATGTCGTTCCCCTCTCTGTAACCCCGGAAACCAGGAGCGACGAGTAGTTTGTCACTTCCAGTTACGCCCCTTTGTTTACATGGCCACCAACGGCCAGGTAAATAGCCGATCAGACCGATCTGTGTCTGATCAGGTATATGGGAGGCCAGAGGAGAGACCTATTAGACCCCGAAATCCATAAAGAGGACCTGTCACGGCCTATGCTATCACAAGGGATGTTGTTTATCCCTTGTGATAGCAATAAAGTTAGTAAAAAAAAAAATAAGGTGTAAATAAAAAATATTTTTTTTTTGTATAAAAAAAATGTAAAGCACCCCTGTCCCACCATGCTTACATGCGAACGCATATGTTACTCCCGCACACATGTGTAAACGGCGATCTAACCACACATGTGAGGTATTGTCGTGAATGTTAGAGCGAGAGCAATAATTCTAGCACCAGACCTCCTGTGCAACTCTAAAAACCTGTAAAGGCGTTTAAAGAATTTTAAGCACCGTAATTTGCCACCATTCCACGGGAAGACGCAATTTTAAAGACTTGTTCGGTATCTATTTACTCGTTGTAACATTATCTTTCACATTATAGAAAAAATGTGTATAACTTTTTAGTGTGTGTTGTTTTTTTTTTAATTTATTTCTTTTTTTTTTCCATGAAAGTGTTTTTATTTTCAAAAAAATTGTGTTTGAAAAACCGCTGGGAAAAAACCGTGTGACATAAAAAATTGCAACACCCACCATTTTATTCTATAGGGTCTCTGTTAAAAAAAATATATGTTTTGGGGTTCTAAGTAATTTTCTAGGAAAAAAAAAGTATTAAATAGTTTATTTAGTAAATTTTTACATGTAGAAGCGAAGTGTCAGAAATTGCCTGGATGGCAAGTGGTTAAAGCTCCCCCCTGTGCTTACAAGCAAATGCGAATGCATACATTATTCCCACACACATATATAAACATTGATCTCACCACACATGTGAGGTATTTTCGCGAACGTCAGAGCGAAAGCAATAATTCTAGCACCAGACCTCCTGTGTAACTGTAAACTGGTAACCTGTAAAGGTGCTTAAATCGTAGTCTATGGAGAATTTTAAGCACCGTAGTTTGCCACCATTCAACAGGCAGACACAATTTTAAAGCATGACATGTTAGGCATCTGTTTACTCGGCGTAACATCATCTTTCACATTATACAAAAAAAATGGGATAAATATTGTGTTTTTTTTTTTCTCTCCCCTTTACTACTTGCCTATTAGACACATTCACCCACTTCCCGCCCAGGCCAATTTTCAGCTTTCAGTGCTGGTGCACTTTGAATGACAATTGAGCTGTAATGCAACACTGTACCCAAATAAAATGTTTATCAATTTTTTTTCTCACTCTTTTGGTGGTACTTAATCATAGTTACATAGTTAGTCAGGTTGAAAAAAAGACACAAGTCCATCTAGTTCAACCTATAAAAGGAGGGGGGGATATACATTCCCATATACACAATCCTTTACCCACAGTTGATCCAGAGCAAAGCAAAAAAACCCAGCAAAGCATGATATAATTTGCTCCAGCAGGAGAAAAAAATCCTTCCTGATCCCTCGAGAGGCAATCGGTTATTCCCTGAATCAACTTTACCTATAAATGTTAGTATCCAGTTATATTATGTACATTTAGGAAGGAATCCAGGCCTTTATTAAAGCAATCTAATGAGCTTGCCAGAACCACCTCTTGAGGGAGTCTATTCCACGTTTTCACAGCTCTTACTGTGAAGAAACCTTTCCCTATTTGGAGATTAAATCTCTTTTCCTCCAGATGTAAAGAGTGACCCCTTGTCCTCTGTGATGACCTTAACCAGTTGCCGGCCACCCCATGTACATTTACTGTATGTCATCCGCGCTCATGGGCAGGGGGTGCGCGCCCAGTGGTGTTGTGATTCGGTTCAGAACCAATCAATCTTCAGGTCTAGGCCAATGATTTATGGACTGGACCTACTGATCGGTTCTGACAAATCATGAAACCTCCAGTGTCTGTGTTTGCATAATTTCCTGTGTCTGTGTAATGTAATCTTTTTCTCCTGGAGTCCTTTTCGGATCCAGCTTGAGAGGAAATAGCATCAGACCATGAGTACAAGCACTACACTGACACCAGATCACATAATTCGTCCCATTCAACCCATTGATTCGCCCCCAGTTAACCCTTCCACTCCCTGTCAGTGTCATTAGGTACGGTGTACAGATTTTTTGCTTATCAGTGACACTGGTGACGCTAGATAGCTTTAGCAGCAGTCCCAGATAGCATCTGGGTACCCTTAGGGCTGATCCTAGGGTCACAGACGCCTGGGTGCAGAAATATTTCCCACATGGGCGTGGTCATCTTACCAACTCCTGCCCTTTACAAATGTTTCTATAGCAAAGACTCAAACACAGAGATGCTCCCCTAAGAAGTCTTCGTTACCCTGGGATCCTCCCATGATCTTTTAACAATAAAGAAAATACAGGAAGAGCGTACACTAATGAGACCTGGAGGGAAGTCTCTCTAATGCACACAGAGAGGGCTTCTGTTAGAGAGTCTGTTAAAAAGAGCCCCCAGACAGTACAGGAGATGGTCAGAGACTGCAGACATAATACAAGAGATGGTCAGAGACTGCAGACATAATACAAGAGATGGTCAGAGACTGCAGACATGATACAAGAGATGGTCAGAGACTGCAGACATGATACATAGTGGCTGAATATCGTCGCTAAAACGACGGTAAAGCGCCGCTAAAACTAGCGGCGGTTTACCGTCAATGCCGCCTGCCCCAGTGTGAAAGCAGCCTTAAACTCCCTGTCACATTGTCATTAGTACAGTGTACAGATCTATTTTCTGATCACTGTATTCGTGTCATGGGTGACGCCAGACAGCGTTAACGTCAATACCAATTGAGATTAGTAGGATGCAAAGAAACATAATGTTGGTAATAGTATTTGAGGTGTAAATCGAGTAGCATCAGATAGATCAACGCGTTTTGGCTAAAGTTCCAACCTTCAGGAGCAGATGCAGAATAGGTGTCTAAAAAATTGTTAAAAGTAAATATTACATTGGGTAGGTATGTAAAAAATTATATAAGGAATAATTAATAAATAATTAATACATTTTTTTACATACCTACCCAATGTAATATTTTACTTTTAACAACTTTTTAGACACCTATTCTGCATCTGCTCCTGAAGAGTGGCACTTTAGCTACGAAACGCACCAAGCTATCTCATGCGCCTCGATTTACACCTCGAATACTATTACCAAAATTATGGTTCTTTGGATGCTATCAATCTTAATTATTTTTTACTGTGGAGACACGCTATAATGAGTCTGGTACTTTTATGATGTTATTACTGTGTACTATTTTATTGCTACATATAAGTTTTCTTTGCTATCATTTTAAATGTATTATGTTGTTATGCATTATATATCCAGTTAAGAGAAAACAGTGTTTAACTAGATCAGAATGCTTCTGTCTAACCCCTGAAGAAGGAAATGAACATAGCATTTATGTAGCCTTTTTGGCCTTTGTTCCCGAAACATGTTGGGTATTGTTGCGACCACGATCCACACTTGATTTCTTGTCTGGTAACTTGTGTGTCCCAATAATCAGCAGCTGTTATATTAACCTTTTGTGTTCCATTTTCATGTTTTTATGGCTTTTTGCCCATACATTTTTGTATTTATGAATTTTTGAATAAAATTTATATTTTTATATTATTTCTACATTGCTGTCTCTCATATCTTGACATTCCACCCTACCTGCACCATCCCTAAGGGGCAATTTTCTCTATTCTCTCTACATTTTGGGATGTGGTAGGGTTTGTCAAGATAAGTTCATCAGCTGGTTTCTCCTTGTTTTTTTCTTTTTCTTCTATGTTGTTATGCATGATATATAGTCAATAAATATGGTATACCTACCAGACACTTTATGTCGTTAGGTCTCCCTGGCTGCATGCTTCACATAAAGTCCCAAACCTCGCTCCCATATTATATTATCGGGGATGAAGGCACATGTTTTGGCCTCATACATATCCCAAACCTTTTTTTCCTTTTTTTTTTTCATTGACACTAGTGAAGAGGCTTATAGGATACTGAGCATGACAGATGAGAGCGATGGGGAGCCCTCACTGTCAGAATCAGGCTCAGAACCTGTAGAGAGCAGCGGCACCCTGACAAATAGTTCTGACAATGGAGTAGAGGTCCCTGCTAGGGTCAGGAGTACCCGACCCCGTTCCCCGGTTGCTGAGGTGCTACAAATCGCACGATGATTCCTGTATGCAGTGCTAGTGCCTCTCTACATTTTGGTGAACTGGTGAGCACCAGCAGCCTAGTACATCCTGGTCTAAGACAAACCAGCACTGCAGTAACACTTGGTGACGTGGTGAGTCCCATAAGTGCAGTTCAAGCTGGTGCAGTGGCTCGCACAAGTAGTGTCTCACAGTCACCAAGAATTCGAAAGCAGGCTCGTAAAGCCCATAGTGCTGTACCTGCTACACTTGCAAATTCTGATTGGGAGTCCACAGATTTTGCAGTGGCTGTACTCCTGATTGGGAGCCCACAGATTCTGCAGTAGCCGTACTCCTTTTGACCGTCGCATTTTGAGGGACCCTAGCTTGGAACATTTATAGTTTTTTTTTAGTTACAAAAAAAGTTTAAAAAAAACCCAGAAGACAGCGGGGGGGGGGGGGGACGGAGGAGGGGCCAGATATGGCATATATTGCGGCAGATCCTGCGGCGCACTTGAGGCAGATCCTTCGGTGGATCTGCGGCAGATCCTGCGGCAGATCCTGCGGCGCCAGAAGAGGGAGCAAATACCTGGATTAGACAGGTATCTGCTCCCCTGTGAAAGGTGCCAAATGTGACACCGGAGGGGGGAAGGAACCGGATCAGTGTAAGTTCCATTTCTGGGTGGAACTCCACTTTAAGTTAATGTTTTGTTCTTACTGTTTTACTGTACTGTACTCTATACTGTTTTATTGTTACTGTGTTTTATTATTGTTAACCATTGTTTTCTTTGCTGCTACGCCACTCAGCTGCAGCACTGATCTGTTTATTCTGACAGCAACAGGGTTTGCTTTTCAGAATACATAAATCGGTGACTACAGCGCTGTAGGAGGTGATTTCACCACCGCAGTTAAAAAAAAATAGCGTATATGCCGAAGCATGGGGGCTGGGGTGTTCAGAGGGCGGATCGCCCCATACTTCGCTATATATATATATATATATATATATATATATATATATATATATATATATATATATATATATATATATATATATATATATATATATATATATATATATATATATATATATATATATATATATATATATATATATATATATAATTTTTTTTTTTTTTTTTTTTTTCTTGGCAGAGATTTCTTTATCCACATCGATCGATGTGAATGGATGAATCTGTTTGTTGTTTTTATTTGTTCAGCCCATGGGCTGAGCGAAAAAAAATAACATTGCATGTATGCCCATCATTAGAAGTGGGTGGACGCAGGGTAGTATATTCTAATAGAGGGCATACCACACACTTTTTCTAGCAGAGATTTCTTCATCCACATCTATCAATGTGATGGAGGAATCTGCTAAGTTCTCTTTTTTCATTCAGCCCACAGGCTGCGTGGGAAAAAAATAACATTAATGCATAATAAATATATGTATGTATGTATGTGTGTGTGTGTGTGTGTGTGTGTGTATATATATATGTATATGTATATATATATATATATATATATATATATATATATATATATATATATATATATATATATAAGTTTGGGGGTTGCTTAGCTAAAGTGTAAAGTTCCACGCATGCTCGGAATCAAGCAGAAGAGCCGCACTGGCTATTGAACTTTTCTCAGCTTGTCGTACGGCACCGCGTTCTTGATGTTCGGAATTTCCGACAAGATTTCTGTGACCGTGTGTATGCAAGACACGTTTGAGCCAACAGCCGTCGGAAAAAAAACATGGATTTTGTTGTCGGAAAATCCTATCATGTGTACAGGGCATAAGGGTTCTCCCTTGCAAGCCTGGACTCCTCGGGAGGGTGGAGCCCAGAACCATGGTCCTGACTCTACTATCAGGCCCACACACACCTGAACAATCAGTGTGCCGGTGAGTCTCAAAACCCGGACCCAGGACTGGGGATTTCATCCCACCCAGATCTCTAAGAAATCCCCGGGCTCCAGGTCCCAAAGTGGACCTTACTAAATGATGATGAAACTAAAAAGCCAGTTTCCTCTCAAACAAGCAAATACCCTGGAGCCCCTCAACCTACCTGGCTGAGAATCCTGGACCCATACACTGGTGGGGTACCACACCACATATATATATATATATATATATATATATATATATATATATATATATATATATATATATATATATATATATATATATATATACACACACACGTAAGTATAAAAAAGTCCTTAGTCCATTTAGACAAAGTTCCAATACACAAAGCAGTGCTTCAATCAAATAAATAAAATACAGTGGAACCTTGGATTACGAGCATAATCCGTTCCAGGAGAATGCTTGTAATCCAAAGCACTTGCATATCAAAGCGAGTTTCCTCATAGAAGTCAATGGAAACAAAGATAATTTGTTTCACATTGACTTCTATTGCATGTGGCCAGAGGTGGGGGGGCATCAGAAAGACTCTGAAATACTCAGAGACCGCCCGGATGCACTCGGAAACCCTTGGAAAGGCTCGGGAACTGAGTATTTCCGAGTGTTTACAAATATTTCCGAGCGGCTCCGAATGGCTCCGAGTGTCACCGGCGCCCCCGCACCTCTGGCCAAATGCGGTACTGCACACCACAGAGGCTTGAATCCTGCTCGTTTTGCTAGACAACACTCGCAAACCGAGTCAGGATCTTTAAAAAATAATAGCTCATATTGTGAAACGTTAAGGATTCTACTTAACCACTTAAGGACCGCCTAACGCCGATTTACGTCGGCAAGGCGGCACGGGCAGGCAAAATCACGTACATGTACGTGATTTGCCTCTCGTGGGTGGGGGGTCCGATCGGACCCCCCCCCGGTGCCCGAAGCGGTCCCGTTCTGTTCCCCGGCGATCCGAGATGAGGGGGAGGCCATCCGTTCGTGGCCCCCCCCTCGCGATCGCCGCCGGCCAATGGGAACACTCCTTTGCTGCTGTATGCTAAACAGCAGCAAAGGAAATGATGTCATCTCCCCTCGGCTCGGTATTTTCCGTTCCAGCGCCGAGGGGAGAAGACATCAATGTGAGTGCACAACACACTACACACACAGTAGAACATGCCAGGCATACAAAACAC
Organism: Aquarana catesbeiana; assembly: GCF_042186555.1. Taxonomy (NCBI): domain Eukaryota; kingdom Metazoa; phylum Chordata; class Amphibia; order Anura; family Ranidae; genus Aquarana; species Aquarana catesbeiana. The sequence goes on along the minus strand of NC_133332.1, from coordinate 203,021,825 downwards.
CCCGATCGCCCCCCGATCCCCCCCCAATCACCCCCCCCCCCCCCCTGTCACAAACTGACACCAGCAGGTTTTTTTTTTTTTTTTTTTTTTTTTTTTTTTTCTGATTACTGCATAGTGTCAGTTTGTGACAGTTACAGTGTTGGGACAGTGAGTATTACCCCCCTTTAGGTCTAGGGTACCCCCCTAACCCCCCCTAATAAAGTTTTAACCCCTTGATCACCCCCTGTCACCAGTGTTGCTAAGCGATCATTTTTCTGATCGCTGTATTAGTGTCGCTGGTGACGCTAGTTAGTGAGGTAAATATTTAGGTTCGCCGTCAGCGTTTTATAGTGACAGGGACCCCCATATACTACCTAATAAATGTTTTAACCCCTTGATTGCCCCCTAGTTAACCCTTTCACCACTGATCACCGTATAACCGTTACGGGTGACGCAGGTTAGTTCGTTTATTTTTTATAGTGTCAGGGCACCCGCCGTTTATTACCTAATAAAGGTTTAGCCCCCTGATCGCCCGGCGGTGATATGCGTCGCCCCAGGCAGCGTCAGATTAGCGCCAGTACCGCTAACACCCACGCACGCAGCATGCGCCTCCCTTAGTGGTATAGTATCTGATCGGATCAATATCTGATCTGATCAGATCTATACTAGCGTCCCCAGCAGTTTAGGGTTCCCAAAAACACAGTGTTAGCGGGATCAGCCCAGATACCCGCTAGCACCTGCGTTTTGCCCCTCCGCCCAGCCCACCCAAGTGCAGTATCGATCGATCACTGTCACTTACAAAACACTAAACGCATAACTGCAGCGTTCGCAGAGTCAGGCCTGATCCCTGCGATCGCTAACAGTTTTTTTGGTAGCATTTTGGTGAACTGGCAAGCAAGCACCAGGCAGCGTCAGGTTAGCGCCAGTACCGCTAACACCCACGCACGCACCGTACACCTCCCTTAGTGGTATAGTATCTGATCGGATCAATATCTGATCCGATCAAATCTATACTAGCGTCCCCAGCAGTTTAGGGTTCCCAAAAACGCAGTGTTAGCGGGATCAGCCCAGATACCTGCTAGCACCTGCGTTGTGCCCCTCCGCCCGGCCCAGCCCAGCCCACCCAAGTGCAGTATCGATCGATCACTGACACTTACAAGGCACTAAACGCATAACTGCAGCGTTCGCAGAGTCAGGCCTGATCCCTGCGATCGCTAACAGTTTTTTTGGTAGCATTTTGGTGAACTAGCAAGCACCGGCCCCAGGCAGCGTCAGGTTAGCGCCAGTACCGCTAACACCCACGCACGCAGCATACGCCTCCTTTAGTGGTATAGTATCTGAACGGATCAATATCTGATCCGATCAGATCAGATCTATACTAGCGTCCCCAGCAGTTTAGGGTTCCCAAAAACGCAGTGTTAGCGGGATCAACCCAGATACCTGCTAGCACCTGCGTTTTGCCCCTCCGCCCGGCCCAGTCCAGCCCACCCAAGTGCAGTATCGATCGATCACTGTCACTTACAAAACACTAAACGCATAACTGCAGCGTTCGCAGAGTCAGGCCTGATCCCTGCGATCGCTAACAGTTTTTTTGGAAGCTTTTTATTGAACTGGCAAGCACCAGCGGCCTAGTACACCCCGGTCGTAGTCAAACCAGCACTGCAGTAACACTTGGTGACGTGGCGAGTCCCATAAGTGCAGTTCAAGCTGGTGAGGTGGCAAGCACAAGTAGTGTCCCGCTGCCACCAAAAAGACAAACACAGGCCCGTCGTGCCCATAGTGCCCTTCCTGCTGCATTCGCCAATCCTAATTGGGAACCCACCACTTCTGCAGCGCCCGTACTTCCCCCATTCACATCCCCCAACGAAATGCAGTCGGCTGCATGAGAGGCATTTTTATGTGCTCCCGAGTACCCCTACCCAACGAACCCCCCCCAAAAAGATGTTGTGTCTGCAGCAAACGCGGATATAGGCGTGACACCCGCTATTATTGTCCCTTCTGTCCTGACAATCCTGGTCTTTGCATTGGTGAATGTTTTGAACGCTACCATACACTAGTTGAGTATTAGCGTAGGGTACAGCATTGCACAGACTAGGCACACTTTCACAGGGTCTCCCAAGATGCCATCGCATTTTGAGAGACCCGAACCTGGAACCGGTTACAGTTATAAAAGTTAGTTACAAAAAAAGTGTAAAAAAAAAAAAAATATATATAAAATAAAAAAAAATAGTTGTCGTTTTATTGTTCTCTCTCTCTATTCTCTCTCTCTATTGTTCTGCTCTTTTTTTACTGTATTCTATTCTGCAGTGTTTTATTGTTATTGTTATTGTTATTATGTTTTATCATGTTTGTTTTTCAGGTATGTAATTATTTATACTTTATTGTTTACTGTGCTTTATTGTTAACCATTTTTTTGTCTTCAGGTACGCCATTCACAACTTTGAGTGGTTATACCAGAATGATGCCTGCAGGTTTAGGTATCATCTTGGTATCATTCTTTTCAGCCAGCGGTCGGCTTTCATGTAAAAGCAATCCTAGCGGCTAATTAGCCTCTAGACTGCCTTTACAAGCCGTGGGAGGGAATGCCCCCCCCCCCCCCCACCGTCTTCCGTGTTTTTCTCTGGCTCTCCTGTCTCAACAGGGAACCTGAGAATGCAGCCGGTGATTCAGCCAGCTGACCATAGAGCTGATCAGAGACAAGAGTGGCTCCAAACATCTCTATGGCCTAAGAAACCGGAAGCTACGAGCATTTTATGACTTAGATTTCGCCGGATGTAAATAGCGCCATTGGGAAATTGGGGAAGCATTTTATCACACCGATCTTGGTGTGGTCAGATGCTTTGAGGGCAGAGGAGAGATCTAGGGTCTAATAGACCCCAATTTTTTCAAAAAAGAGTACCTGTCACTACCTATTGCTATCATAGGGGATATTTACATTCCCCGAGATAACAATAAAAATGATTTAAAAAAAAAAAAAATGAAAGGAACAGATTAAAAATAAGATAAAAAAGCAAAAAAATAATAAAGAAAAAAAAAAAAAAAAGCACCCCTGTCGCCCCCTGCTCTTGCGCTAAGGCGAACGCAAGCGGCGGTCTGTCGTCAAACGTAAACAGCAATTGCACCATGCATGTGAGGTATCGCCGCGAAGGTCAGATCGAGGGCAGTAATTTTTGCAGTAGACCTCCTCTGTAGATCTAAAGTGGTAACCTGTAAAGGCTTTTAAAGGCTTTTAAAAATGTATTTATTTTGTTGCCACTGCACGTTTGTGCGCAATTGTAAAGCATGTCATGTTTGGTATCCATGTACTCGGTCTAAGATCATCTTTTTTATTTCATCAAACATTTGGGCAATATAGTGTGTTTTAGTGCATTAAAATTTAAAAAAGTGTGTTTTTTCCCCAAAAAATGCGTTTGAAAAATCGCTGCGCAAATACTGTGTGAAAAAAAAAAATGAAACACCCACCATTTTAATCTGTAGGGCATTTGCTTTAAAAAAATATATAATGTTTGGGGGTTCAAAGTAATTTTCTTGCAAAAAAAAAAAAACTTTTTCATGTAAAAAATAAGTGTCAGAAAGGGCTTTGTCTTCAAGTGGTTAGAAGAGTGGGTGATGTGTGACATAAGCTTCTAAATGTTGTGCATAAAATGCCAGGACAGTTCAAAACCCCCCCAAATGACCCCATTTTGGAAAGTAGACACCCCAAGCTATTTGCTGAGAGGCATGTCGAGTCCATGGAATATTTTATATTGCGACACAAGTTGCGGGAAAGAGACAAATTTTTTTTTTTTTTTTTTTTTTTTGCACAAAGTTGTCACTAAATGATATATTGCTCAAACATGCCATGGGAATATGTGAAATTACACCCCAAAATACATTCTGCTGCTTCTCCTGAGTACGGGGATACCACATGTGTGAGACTTTTTGGGAGCCTAGCCGTGTACGGGACCCCGAAAACCAAGCACCGCCTTCAGGCTTTCTAAGGGGCGTGAATTTTTGATTTCACTCTTCACTGCCTATCACAGTTTCGGAGGCCATGGAATGCCCAGGTGGCACAAAACCCCCCCAAATGACCCCATTTTGGAAAGTAGACACCCCAAGCTATTTGCTGAGAGGTATAGTGAGTATTTTGCAGACCTCACTTTTTGTCACAAAGTTTTGAAATTTGAAAAAAGAAAAAAAAAAAAAGTTTTTTCTTGTCTTTCTTCATTTTCAAAAACAAATGAGAGCTGCAAAATACTCACCATGCCTCTCAGCAAATAGCTTGGGGTGTCTACTTTCCAAAATGGGGTCATTTGGGGGGGGTTTGTGCCACCTGGGCATTCCATGGCCTCCGAAACGGTGTTAGGCAGTGAAGAGTAAAATCAAAAATTCACGCCCTTAAAAACGCTGAAGGCGGTGATTGGTTTTCAGGGCCCCGTACGCGGCTAGGCTCCCAAAAAGTCCCACACATGTGGTATCCCCATACTCAGGAGAAGCAGCTAAATGTATTTTGGGGTGCAATTCCACATAGGCCCATGGCCTGTGTGAGCAATATATCATTTAGTGACAACTTTGTGCAAAAAAAAAAAAAAAAAAAAAAAAAAGTGTCACTTTCCCGCAACTTGTGTCAAAATATAAAATATTCCATGGACTCAATATGCCTCTCAGCAAATAGCTTGGGGTGTCTACTTTCCAAAATGGGGTCATTTGGGGGGGGGTTGTGCCACCTGGGCATTCCATGGCCTCCGAAACTGTGATAGGCAGTGAAGAGTGAAATCAAAAAGTTACACCCTTAGAAATCCTGAAGGCGGTGATTGGTTTTCGGGGTCCCATACGCGGCTAGGCTCCCAAAAAGTCCCACACATGTGGTATCCCCGTACTCAGGAGAAGTAGCTGAATATATTTTGGGGTGCAATTCCACATAGGCCCATGGCCTGTGTGAGCAATATATCATTTAGTGACAACTTTTTGTAAATATTTTTTTTTTTTTTTTTTTTTGTCATTATTCAATCACTTGGGACAAAAAAAATAAATATTCAATGGGTTCAACATGCCTATCAGCAATTTCCTTGGGGTGTCTACTTTCCAAAATGGGGTCATTTGGGGGGGTTTTGTACTGCCCTGCCATTTTAGCACCAAGAAATGACATAGGCAGTCATAAACTAAAAGCTGTGTAAATTCCAGAAAATGTACCCTAGTTTGTAGACGCTATAACTTTTGCGCAAACCAATAAATATACGCTTATTGACATTTTTTTTACCAAAGACATGTGGCCGAATACATTTTGGCCTAAATGTATGACTAAAATTGAGTTTATTGGATTTTTTTTATAACAAAAAGTAGAAAATATCATTTTTTTTCAAAATTTTCGGTCTTTTTCCGTTTATAGCGCAAAAAATAAAAACTGCAGAAGTGATCAAATACCATCAAAAGAAAGCTCTATTTGTGGGAAGAAAAGGACGCAAATTTCGTTTGGGTACAGCATTGCATAACCGCGCAATTAGCAGTTAAAGCGACGCAGTGCCAAATTGGAAAAAGACCTCTGGTCCTTAGGCAGCATAATGGTCCGGGGCTCAAGTGGTTAATGATTGATAGGCATATACCACCATCCATCAGAGTCCACACCACGTGAAACACACTCCCCTAGGGGTTTACCCTGACCAAAGGGATGTAATTCAAAAGCCTTGAACACACCGGGTGTCTCCCGTTTGGTCCAGTTATCTCAAACAGCTCATCGCCCAGGGTGGTTTAGTCATGTAAAAAAAGGCTCCACATAGCGTGATACCATTTTAAACGTTTATTCAAGAGGACCACCCCCTAAAACCACAATTACACAACATAAATTGTAACAGGAATTTGGTTGAATAATCAAACTGTGTGTTATCACCAATGAGTATGGAATGCCATCTGCCATCCACCGCATCCACTGCGTTGAAAGTATCTGGCTGTTCCTTCCTGGTAGTGACACGCACACGTCACTTCCTGTCACTGTAAGGACATGCTCCGATGCGTTTCGTCTTCACTACTTCAACAGAGAGCAGTACTAAATATATCAACAAGCTTAACTAATACTAAATATATCAACAAGTGAAATATATGTAATATAAATGCAATAACAAACTACAATAAATCAATCCAAGTCTAAATTTTAAGCAAACTGACATAGTAGCCAACCCAGATACTACCTAGTAAGCTCAATCATAGATATCTCCAATACTAGAGTTTGCCCTGTATGGTTATATAATCCAAACAAATAATGCATTTACATTTTCATGAATAAAATTAATAACATTTTTCACATGAAAAAACATTGTAAACTCCAATAAGAGAAATATATTATAGCTTAACTAATACTAAATATATCAGCAAGTGAAACATATGTAATATAAATGCAATATGAATGTAATGACAAACAAGAATAAATCAATTCAAGTCTAATATGTAAAAAAATATAGGAAATATAAGAAAAGAGAAGATCAAGGGGTTGTTGATTATACTAAGAGCCCTTGCACACTGGGGCGGTTTGCAGGCGCTATTGCGCTAATAATAGCGCCTGCAAACCGCCCCGAAAGTGCCGCTGCTTGTATTCCAGTGTGAAAGCCCCGAGGGCTTGCACACTGGAGCGATGCGCTGGCAGGACGGTAAAAAAAGTCCTGCCAGCAGCATCTTCGGAGCGGTGTGTATACCGCTCCTTTACCGCTCCTGCCCATTGAAATCAATGGGACGGCGCGGCTATACCGCCGGCAAAGGCGCTTCTGCAGAGGCGCTTTGCGGTGATATTTAACCCTTTCTCGGCCGCTAGCGGGGGGGTAAAACCCCCCCGCTAGCGGCCGCATACCGACGGTAAAACGCCGCTAATAATAGCGGCGTTTTACCACCGACGCCGCCCCCCGCCCCAGTGTGCAAGGGCTCTAACCCCAACATTGGTAAAGTATTTATTTAATATAACAACAATTTAAAAAAAAAAACAAAACCCCCAGATCTTTCTTCACCATTGATTCCCACAGTTGTACTCGCCCCTAGTATGTATGATGCATGCATATTCTTAGCCCCCAAGTGCATAACTTTACATGTAGAAACATTAAACCTTATTTGCCACATCTTTGACCAATTAAACAGTGCACTGAGATCGGCTTGTAAGTTGGAGGCCTCCTGTAAGGATGTTATTCCATTGCATATCTTGGTGTCATCGGCAAAGACTGAACTGGTACTTTTAATCCCAGATCCTATATCATTTATAAATATATTAAAAAGTAAGTGTCCCAACATTGAACCTTGGGGTACACCACTGATCACCTTAGCCCATTCAGAGTATTGCCCTGTACACACGATCGGACATTGATCGGACATTCTGACAACAAAATCCATGGATTTTTTCCGACGGATGTTGGCTCAAACTTGTTTTGCATACACACGGTCGCACAAAGTTGACGGAATTTCCGATCACCAAGAACGCGGTGACATAAACCACGTACGACGAACTAGAAAAGGGCAGTTCTGAACCAAGCGCGGCACCCTTTGGGCTCCTTTTGCTAATCTCGTGTTAGTAAAAGTTTGGTGAGAGAAGATTCGCGCTTTTTCAGACTTGTGGTTTTCAGATCGTTTTCTGCTGTTCAGTTTGTGCTTGTGGGTTTGTATCTGCTCTTCAGTGCGTGCAGCGAGTACAATTGACTTGTTGTTGTGTTCGTTCGTTACTGATTTTCAGGTCGCTTGCTGTTCTTCAGTGCGTTCTGTTACTTCGTTCTGAGCAGCCGACCGTTTTCTAGCCATGTTTCGTATGCGTACTCCTCGTAGAGTTTGTGCTGTGCGGGGGCTTGGTGTTGGGGTCCTGACCTTGACACAAGTCCCGTCCATGAACAGGGTGAGGAGGAGTTCATGGACCAAGAATTGGTTGCTTCAGCGTGACCAGTTCTGTCATATGCCTTTGCTCTGTGAGATCCGTGAGAATAATCCTGATGATTTCAGGAACTTTCTCAGGATGACGGACCCCGTATTTCACCGTTTGTTGGCTTCGCTGACCCCCTATATTAGCAGGCAGGATACCTGCATGAGGCAAGCCATCACTCCGGAGCAGAGGTTGGTCGCTACCTTGCGGTATTTGGCCACAGGGAGAAGCCTGCAGGACCTCAAGTTCTCAACAGGCATCTCCCCCCTGGCTCTGGGGATCATTATCCCAGAGACCTGTTCTGCCATCATACAGGTCCTGCAGAAGGAGTATATGAAGGTAAGATTTTTATCCTTTTATATCACATTTTATTGTATTGAATGTTTGCTAATATATTGTATTTCTTCGCTCATTCCCTAATTACCATGATTGTAATATGCTGTGAATGTCCCCTTTGTTCTCATGCATGCTGGATTTTTATGTAATTATTATTTTATGTCCTTCATACATATTTGCCCTTCAATAACCTCCCCAGCATGGTGTCTCCTGGCCTATATTCACCTCATGTAGTCACTTAACAATGTATTTTATCAGCTCTATAGTAGTGCTTTACCCCAAACACCCCCTAAAATGTTTGGAAATGTTATTTTTGATTTAAATTCAGGCAGAGTGCCAGAGGCTTTTTTTTGTGGTATCCCCAAATTTTTTGTAACCCTCCCTCCCCCAACTGCTAAGTCAGCTGATCCCAATTCTCTATCCTCAATCATCTATCTGCTGACTTTGCCAAACCCATACACACTATACCCACCTCTTTACTGGTCAGATTTATGGATGAATTCCCCAAAGCATGTAGTGCAAGGGCCTGCCTGTATACTTTCCAATGGTACTGTTTAAAGTTTTTGTATCCTATTATTATCGTGATAGGTAATATCAGAATGTTCAAATGTGCTCAAATGTGTACAGTGTGTATTTATATCTTTGTATTATGACACTTCTTACCTGTCCAGTGGTCTGCCAATAGTGTAACTAAGGAGGGGCTGTTCCAAGTAATACCCTGTATTTCGGCATTCATCTCTCAATGAAGTGAAGAGGGTTACCTGTCCAAGAGTCCCCCCCCCCCCCCCTATAATGTTAGAAATGGCCCATGAGAGGGGGGGAGGGGGAATATGATAGGTGTACCTTATACTTTGTTGTTGTTAAATTCCCCTTAGTAAATGCTATCTGGAGGTTGCCCCATAATGTTTGTGTATAATCTGCTTGCCATGTATCTTGAAAAAATAGTAATGTTTATTGTTTTTTCCTCAACAGTTTTCTTCAACGCCACAGGAATGGCAGACTGTGGCCTCTCACTTTGCCCAGCGGTGGGACTTTCCTAACTGCGGAGGGGCAATTGATGGGAAACACGTCCACATCGTCCCACCACCCAACTCGGGGTCGTACTATTATAATTACAAGGAGTTTAATAGTATAGTGATGTTGGCGGTGGTGTCGGCTAATTACGACTTCTTGTATGTGGACGTGGGGAAGAATGGCCGGATGTCCGATGGTGGAGTCATTGCCCAGACGGAGTTCTACAGGCATCTCCAGAATGGCAGCTTGGACTTGCCACCTCCAGAGGACAATGTTGAAGGTCTCCCATTTGTGTTCGTTGCTGATGAAGCATTTGCGCTGGGGGACCACCTGATGCGGCCATTCCCGATGAGGACCCTCACCCCGGAACAGAGGGTTTTTAATTACCGGCTGGCCAGAGCCTGAAGAGTGGTGGAGAACACATTTGGAATCCTGGCCAGCCGGTTCCGATTATTTCTGACACCCATCCATATGGCGGAGTATAAACTGAACCATATAATACTTGCCTGCTGTGTTCTCCATAATTTTTTAAGAAAACATTCAGCCAACTATGCTGGCTCAGTTGGGCCTGAGGCCAGAATCCCAAATCCATCAACACTGACGGCGCTTGAAAGTGGCCGTCCTGGCTTGCCCTCCCTGAATGCTCGTGATGTCCGGTTACGCTACCTGGAGTTCTTTGCGGGTAGGGGGGCTATCAATATGCCAGACAATCTGTGACACCTTTTTCAAATAAAAAACAACCAAAAGAAATTCTTTGTGGACATTTACTGCTTGTGTTTGTTTTAGCTGACCCTGACAGAAATGTGTTGAGTGCAGAAAATGTCGTGATTGGGTAACCTTATAAAAAACACTGTTGGCTGGTACTTCCTAAATGCAAAAACACATTTCACTACAAGTGCACTTGCAACTGCACTGAATCTGCACTTGTAGTGCAAAGTGTATTTGCCCTTAGGAAATAACCCCCATTTTTGCATAAAACAGCAATTACATCACCCCAAAAGTGTTGTAGTGTTGAGACAATAATCCACACATTCTTGAGTAAGGCACTTTTTTATACCTGCACAATCACATGTGCATTTACCAAAGGTTTTTAAAACAAACCAACATGTTTGTTGTATAACAATGTTTGCAGTAGCATTATCAAAAATCGAAATATCCATTTCAGATAAAACAGGCCTGTGTAAAACCAACAAGAAAGCCAAAAAACTTGAACTTACAAAGTTCACATATGGTAAAACCTGAAGGCTATATCAGACATCAGTATTTAGGAACTGGGTTTGATATAGCGTTCAGATGGGGGGAAATCACCCCTGGAAAAGCCAAATTTGGAAGATGCACACCAATTTACGAATGTCAACATGTGCTATCTGCCATCAGGGGGGATCAAGGGACGTGTTTTGGGGGAGCAAGCCCTTCCTCAACGCTACTTTATAATTGAGGAAGGGGTTGCACCCCCAAAACGCGTCCATTGATCTCCCGTGATGGCAGATAGCACATGTTGGCACACTGTGTGCATCCTCCAAATTTGGCTTTTCTAAACATTGAAAAAATTTTGGTAAGATTGGACCACGATAAAACAGGTGATTTTGTGGGGTTTAAATTCACCCCAAAACATCAATGATGTTATTTTTTTTTAATAACATCACTGATTTGTTGCTGGATGTTTTGCAATTGGAGATTACACCCCATGATCTCCCCGATCAGTATCTGGGCACTTTCAGATGTAAAGCGTTCTGGATCACGATCACCTAAAAAGAGATAAAGAACAAAAAAAAAGGTCTCAAAAATCTGCCACCATCCATCTCTTTTACCTGAGCCTGTGGTCGCAGACACTCACCTGTTGTGGTGCCAATCTCCACCACATCTTCTTCTTCTTCCTCCTGCTCAGCTTCTTGGGTTGGGATTTCCCCTTCTTCCAGAGGGGGGGTCTCTGGTCTCCTGGGATGAGGGGTGTCCGAGTCTTTTCTCCCCTATGTAAAACAAAAATGGTATAATTAGCACACAGATATTTGATGGCAGAACTAGAAATAGGAAACATTGCTTGGAAGTGGGGTACAATTGTCTATTTTAGCCGAGTTCCAAGATGTATATTTTTTATTGCCCTTTGTCAAGCTGCAATACTTTACCTGTTTAGTACAAGCTTCACAGATGTAGCCCCCCCTATAGTATACACTGGAGCATTAGTGTGCCCACCCTAATAAAAATGGTGTTCTTGTGTCCCACACTAGTGCTCCAGTGTCCAGATGTGAAAACAGCTGCTCAGTGTCCTCTCCTTACACACAATCTAGTTTGCATTTCATTCTAGTAACAAACCCATCTACACAAACAAATATTTGGCATCCAAGTAGGCCCCCAAAAATGTGTGAAAATGCATATGGCCTAAACAATGGTGTTCTAGAGGCCGAAAGAAAAATGTTTGATACGAACGAATAATGGGCCCATGAACATTAAAGTTGACCTTTTTAAACGTTACAATTAATAAAAGCATATGGAGCAGAACGAACGTAATAAAGACAGAAAGAATAGGAACACAGCACAACTACTTACTTTTTTGCAGCACTCTCTGGATCTTTCGGTACTGCTCTGGCTCTCTCAACTTCAGGTCCGACCACCGCTTCCTGAGCTGATCTTTAGATCTTCGTACCCCGAAATTCCGCTCAAGACTCCTGACCACTTTCGCCATGATTTTGGCCTTTCGGATGTTGGGGTTGGGGTAAGGCCCATATTTTCCATCATAGTCGGACTTCCTCATGATGTCGACCATCTCCAACATCTCCCCAAACGACATATTTGTGGCCTTAAAACGTCTCCTTCTGGATCGGGACGTGCCTGGATCCGGCTTTCCTCCTCCTCCTCGTTGCTAGAATTAGCACGCACCTGTTGTAACTCCGCCATCATGCTCTTCCCCCACTGCGCCGAACGAAAAGGGGCGGGGAATACACTAGAAAGAACGTCAGGGGCGGGCGGAGTTACACGCATGCGCAGTGTGTATAAAGCGTAACACGCGTGCGTATTACGTACGATCTGTGAGCGGAGGAAGGAGCATTGGACGCGCCGATCGTAAGAATGAAGGTAAGAGACAAACTTGTGCCTATACTGCTTCTAGATTGAGGCCTATATTGTAACAAGATTAGGAGAGTTTTGTCTGACATTAGGCTTTGTCTTGTGTTGTGTCTTGCAGTGAACATGGATATCTTAATGAAAGACAATGACTTCATGTCAGTATTCATAGAGATGCTAAATGAGCTGCCCTGTCTGTGGGAGATTACCCACCCCCATTTCAAGAACCAAGCAAAGAGGAAGGCAGCACTGGAGCAATTGTGTGAAATTGTGAAGCAGGTGATCCCCACAGCAGACATCACTTATTTAAAGATTTTCATTGGTGGCCTGAGGAGCACATATCTAAAGGAGCGCAAGAAAGTCCTGGATTCACAGAGATCCGGAGCAGCAGATGACATCTATGTCCCCAGGATGTTGTACTATGACAGGCTGCACTTTCTGGCAGGCCAGACTGAACCCAGGTCATCACTCTCCAGTCTTCCTTCCACGCTTCCTTCCCCCCTGGCTGAGGCTTCTGACGCCCAACCTGGGCCTTCCAGGCCACATGTAGAGGAGCCCAGATTGAGCCAGGTATAGCATTCCTCTAAATATTTCTGCTTGTACAATCAATGATGTTAACTATATGTTAGTTGGGAGTACTAATTTAGGATTGTGATTGATGATGCAAAAACTAAAACTATGTCCCTTTTTCATACACAGGGAAGTCTCAGCCAGGAGGTGGCCGGGCCGAGCCGGCTGGCTGATATCAAGGTCCCTCCACCCCCCCTGAAAAGAGAAAGTGGCAGTAGGAGGAGTACCCTAGAGGAGGCTGCTATAGCATTCTTTTGGAGGGCTACAGAGGTCCTGGGAGCACCCCACACCATGGAGGAGAACATTGCTGCCTTCATAGCCTATAAAATGCAGAGGATGGAGGAGGGCCAAAAAGCCATGTGTGAGGCCCTCATATCGGAGGCTCTGGAGAAAGGTATGAGGGGCCAAATTACACCTCACACACATCTTTGGGATGGTCCTCCTCCTCCTCCTCCTCCAGGTCCTCCCAGTCCTCCTCCAGGTCCCCTCCAGTCCTACTCCTCCTCCAGGTCCTACTCCTCCTCCTGCCACATCTCCAACTACACAGCCACAGCCGTGAAGGAAGCGTGGAAGGAAGACCAGACAGTGATTGCCCTGGGTTCAGTCTGGTCGGCCAAAAGATGCAGCCTCTTGTGGTACCACAGCCTGGGGACACAGATGTCATCTGCTGCTATCCGGATCTCTGCAAATTCTGGACCAGACTGGCCTCCCTTACATATGGACTCCTCAGGCCACCAATTTTGATGTTGAAGAATTGATGTCTGCCGTGGGGGTCCCAGGCTTCGCTAATTTCTCATGTTGATCCAGTGTTGCCTCCCTCTTTGTTTGGTTCTGATCCCTTAATAAAGGATTTTTGTTTTGAATTATACTCTCCTATGTGTTTTACTTCAAAAAGGACAGTTTGTTTGTGAGGATTCAGGTACAATTCAAATATACAATGTGAAATGAACAAGGGACACCAACACCAAACAATCTCCTGGAGATTAAATAATAAAAGATATCAATGGTATTGGGGTAACTTGACACACAAAACACACCCAAAAATATTCTGGAGTAAAAATAAAAATAACATTGATCAAAGATCAGCCTTGGAAAAAATCCAAACATTAAAGAAAAAAAAGGATTAAAATCCAAAATAAAAAAAAATTAAAAAATATAAAACTGTCAGATGTGACAACTAATAACAATATTTTCAGGGAATCCCACTAAAAAAACACAAATAAAAGTTTGTGAGAAGTGTGTGTGTGAATATGAGCAGCAAAACGACTTAATTCTTGTCACATTATAAAGAAGAAGAGAGTGCGCTGTATTAAACCATTTTTAACATTGCAGCGTGATGAAAGTGCTGTATCCATTGCGAACGCTAAGTTTACCAGAACGAGCTGTCCCGTGTCGGAATTTCTTCTGAGCATGCGTGGCACTTTGTGCGTCGGAACAGGCCACACACGGTCGGAATTGACGCGATCGGATTTTGTTGTCGGAAAATTTTATCTCCTGCTCTCCAACTTTGTGTGTCGGAAAATCCGATGGAAAATGTCCGATGGCGCCCACACACGGTCGGAATTTCCGACAACACGCTCCGATCGGACATTGTCCATCGGAAAATCCGACCGTGTGTACGGGGCAGTAGAGTTCGTGCTGTGCGGGGGCTTGGTGTTGGGGTCCTTACCTTGACACAAGTCCAGTCCATGAACAAGGTGGGGAGGAGTTCAAGGACCAAGAATTGGTTGCTCCAGCGTGACCAGTTCTGTCATATGCCTTTGCTCCGTGAGATCCGTGAGAATAATCCTGACGATTTCAGGAACTTTCTCCGGATGACGGACCCCGTTTTTCACCCTTTGTTGGCTTTGCTGACCCCTTATATTAGCAGGCAGGATACCTGCATGAGGCAAGCCATCACTCCGGAGCAGAGGCTAGTCGCCACCCTGCGGTACTTGGCGATGGGGAGAAGCCTGCAGGACCTCAAGTTCTCGACAGGCATCTCCCCCCAGGCTCTGGGGATCATTATCCCAGAGACCTGTTCTGCCATCATCCAAGTCCTGCAGAAGGAGTATATTAAGGGAGGATTTATCCTTTAACATCACATTTTATTGTATATAATGTTTGTTAATATATTGTATTTCTTTCCTCATTCCCTAATTATTATGATTGTAATATGCTGCGAATGTCTCCTTTTTGTCCTTCATACATATTTGCCTTCACTTACCTCCCCAGCATGCTCTCCTGGCCCTATATTCACCTCGTGTAGTCACTTAACAATGTATTTTGTCAGCTCCATAGTAGTGCTTTACCCCAAACACCCCCTAAAATGTGTAAAAATGTGATTTGTGCTTTAAATTCAGGCAGAGTGCCAGAGGCTTTTTTTTGGTGTCCCAAAATCATTTGGAACCCTCCCTCCCCCCAACTGCTAACTCAGCTGATAACAATCCTCTATCTGCTGACTTTGCCAAACCCATACACACTATACCCACCTCTTTTGTGGTCATATTTATGGATGAATTCCCCAAAGCATGTAGTGCAAGGGCCTGCCTGAATACTTTCAAATGGTACTGTTTAAAGTTTTTGTATCCTATTATTATCTTGATAGGTAATAGCAGAATGTAAAAATATGCTAAAATGTGTACAGTGTGTATTTATCTCTTTGTATTATGACACTTCTTACCTGTCCAGTGGGCTGCCAATAGTGTAAAGTAAGGAGGGGCTGGCCAAAGTAATACACATTATTTAGGCATTCATCTCTCAATGAAGTGGAGAGGGTTACCTGTCCAAAACATCTCCCCCCCCCCCCATAAAATTTTACAAATGGCCCATGGGGGGGGGGGGGGTGGGAGGAATCTGATAGGTGGACCTTATACCCTTTGTCTTTAAATACTCCCTAAAATAAATGTTATACTGATGTTGGCCAAGAATGTTTGTGTCTAATCTGCTTTCCCTGTTTATGTGCAAAATTATTAATTTATTTTTCTTGTTTGACTCCACAGTTTCCTTCCAACCCACAGGAATGGCAGACTGTGGCCTCCCACTTTGCCCAGCGGTGGGACTTTCCTAACTGCGGAGGGGCAATTGATGGGAAACACGTCCACATCGCCCCACCACCCAACTTGGGGTCATACTATTATAATTATAAGGGGTTCAATAGTATTGTGATGTTGGCAGTGGTGTCGGCTACTTATGAGTTCCTGTATGTGGACGTGGGGAAGAATGGCCGGATGTCCGATGGTGGAGTCATCGCCCAGACGGAGTTCTACAGGCGTCTCCAGAATGGCAGCTTGGACTTGCCACCTCCAGAAGACAATGTGGAAGGACTCCCATTACTCTTTGTTGCTGATGAAGCGTTTGCGCTGGGGGACCATCTTATGCGGCCATTTCCAATGAGGACCCTCACCCCGGACCAGAGGGTTTTTAATTACCGGCTGGCCAGAGCCAGAAGAGTGGTGGATAACACGTTTGGAATCATGGCCAGCCGGTTCCGCCTATTTCTTACACTCATACACATGGCGGAGTATAAACTGAATCATATCATCCTGGCGTGCTGTGTTCTCCACAACTTTTTAAGGTGAAATTCTGCCAACTATGCTGCCTCAGTTGGGCCTGAGGCCGGAATTCAAGTAAATGAACCAACCCTGATGGTGCTTGAAAGTGGCCGTCCTGGCTTGCCCCCCCTGAGAGCCCGCAAGGTCCATCTTAGATACCTTGATTACTTTGCGGGTAGGGGGGCCATCAATATGCCAGACAATGTCTGATACATTTTTAAAATAAAAAAAAAACATTTTAACTACTAAAATCTTTGCTGACATTTACTGCTTGTGTTTCTTTTAGCTGACCCTGACAGAAATGTGGGGAGTCCTGAAAATGTTGTGATTGTGTAACTTTAAAAAGCACTGTTGGGTGTTATTTACTAAAGAAAAATACACTTTGCACTACAAGTGCACTTGAGCCAGCACTGAAACTGCACTTGTAGTGCAAAGTGGATTTGCCCTTAGGAAATAACCCCCATTGTCACTGAAAACACCAATTTTACCTTAACAAAATTTTAGGAGCATTGAAACCATAATCCACACATTCTTGAGTATCAATCTTTTTTTAATACCAGCACAATCACATGAGCATTTCTAAAAGGTTTTTAAAACAAACCAACATGTTTGTTGTATAACAATTTTTTTGGGTCACATTAAGTAGAAATGTCCTTTTAAGGTAAACAGGCATGTTTCAAACAAACAAGAAATACACAAATCTGGAACTTACAAAGTTCAACTTTTGTATAAATTGAAGGCAATATCAGACATGAGTATTTATAAACTGTGTTTGATATTGCGTTCAGATGGAGTGAAGTCACCCCTGGAAAAGCCAAATTTTGAAGATGCACACAAATTCCTGAATGTCAACATGTGCTAGCTGCCATCATGGGGGATCAAGGGACGTGTTTTGTGGGTGCAACCCCTTCCTCTCAGCTACTTTATTATTGAGGAAGGAGTTGCACCCACAAAACGCCTACATTGATCTCCCGTGATGGCAGATAGCACATGTTGATACACCTGTTGTGACAATTTCCACCACGTCTCCCTCGTCCTCCTGTTGGCTTTGGGGGATTTCACCTTCTTCATGAAGTGGGGGGTCTGTTGTCTCTTCTGCTGAGTGGTGTCCTCCGAGTCTTTTCTCCCCTATGTAAAAAAAAAAAAATAGGTATACTTAGCACACAGATATTTGATGACAGAAATAGGAATATGAAACATTGCTTGGAAGTGGGGTACAATTGTCTGTTATGGCAGAGTTCCAAGATGAAGAAATATTTTTTTCCTTTGTCAAGCTTGAATACTTACCTGTTTTGTAAGATTTAGATTTTGGCCTATACTGCTTCTAGATTGAGGCCTGTATTTAGACAAGTTTATAAGACTTTAGGCTGACATTAGGGTTTGTCTGGTGTTGTGTCTTGCAGTAAAAATGGAACTAGTCAACGATCAGGACTTTATGCCAATCTTCATAGATATGTTCAGGGAGCGGCCTTGTCTGTGGCAGGTAAACCACCCCGAATATAAGAACCAAACAAAGAGGAAGGCAGCGCTGGATAATTTGCTGCAATTTGTGAAGCTGGTGATCCCCACGGCAGACATCACCTATTTGAAGATCCTAATTGGTGGCATGAGGAGCACTTATCTAAGGGAGTCTAAGAAGGTCCAGGATTCCCACAGATCAGGAGCAGCAGATGACATTTAGGTCCCCAGGCTGTGGTACTATGACAGGCTGCATTTTCTGTCAGGTCAGACTGAACCCAGGCCAGCACGCTCCACTTTTCCTTCCACGCTTCCTCCCCCTCCAGCTGAGGCTTCTGATGTCCAACCTGGGCCTTCCAGGCAGCAACATGTGGAGGAGCCCAGCTTGAGTCAGGTATAGCATTCTTCAAAATATTTATGGTTGTCCAATCAATATTAAATAGATGTTAGTTTGGAGTACTAATTTATGATTGTGATTGATGAACCAAAAACTAAAACCATGTCCCTTTTTCATACACAGGGAAGTCTCAGCCAGGAGGTGGCCGGGCCAAGCAGGCTGCCCGATACCCAGGTCCCTCCCCTCCGCCTTCAAAGAAAAAGTGGCAGAAAGAGGAATAACCTGGAAGAGGCTGCAATAGGCCTATTTTGGAAGGCTACGGAGACCCTCTGAAACTCCACAGTGTGGAAGATGATTTTGCAGAGCTAACTGCATGCAAAATGATGCAGATGGAGGAGGGCCAACGACTCTTATGTGAGTTTGTAATTTTAGAAGCTCTAAATAAGGGGTTGAGGGGCCAACTCACATGTGAAACCCACATTTGTCAGCTCACCCATGGTCCTCCTCCTCCAGGTCCTCCTCCTCCTCCAGGTCCTACTCCTCCTCCTGCCACACCTCCAACACCAGAGCCACAGCCGGGAAGGAAGCGTCTAAGGAAGACCAGAGAGTGATGACCTGGGTTCAGTCTGGTCTGGCAAAAGATTCAGGCTCTTGTATGACCACAGCCTTGGAACATACATGTCATCTGATGCTTTTATGATCTCTGGGACTTCTGGACCAGATTGTACTCCCCTTAGATATGGACTCCTCAGGCCACCAATTTTGCTGTAAAATAATTGATGTCTGCCCTGGGGGTCAAAGGCTTTGCCAATTTCTGATGTTTATCCAGTGTTGCCTTCCTCTTTGTTTGGTTCTGAGCCCTTAATAAAGGATTTTTTGTTTCAATTATACTCGCCTATGTGTGTTTTCCTTCAAAAAGGACAGTTTGTTTGTGAGGAGGCAGGTACATTTCAAAAATACAATGTGAAATTAACAAGAGACACCAACACCAAGCAATCTCCTTGAGATTAAATAATACAAGAGTTTATGGTGTTGTGGTAACTTGGCACACAAAACACACCCAAAAATATTCTGGAGTAAAAAAAAAAAAAAAAAACACAATCAGGCTTGAAAAAAATACAAACCCCCCCCCCCCCCAAAAAAAAAAAAAAAACATATATCTTTTTTGACAGATGTGACAAATCAAAATATATTGATGAAATCATGTTAAATAAAAAAAGAAAAAAGTTTGTGAGAAGTCTGTGTGAATATCAGCAGCAAAACTAATTAATTCTTCTAGCATTATAAAGAAGAAGAGAGTGCGCTGCATTAAACAATTTTAAACATTGCAGCCTGATGAAAGTGCTATATCCATTCCGAACGCTAATTTTACCAGTCGAGCTGTTCCATCTCGGAATTTCTTCTGAGCATGCGTGGCACTTTGTGCGTCGGAATTGTCCACACACACGGTTGGAATTGACGCAATCGGATTTTGTTGTCGGAAAATTTTATAGCCTGCTCTCAAACTTTGTGTGTTTGAAAATCCGATGGAAAATGTCCGATGGAGCCCACACACGGTCGGAATTTCTGACAACACGCTCCGATCGCACATTTTCCGTCGACAAATCCGACCGTGTGTACAGGGCATAAGAATCATTTACCACTACTCTCTGAATACAGTGTTTTAGACCGTTTTCTATCCATTTACAAACTGATCTTTCCAAGCCTGTAGACCAGTGGTCATCAACCCTGTCCTCAGAGCCCACTAACAGGCCAGAATTTATGTATTACCTTGGGGAGATGCAGACTAGAATACTGCAATCACTGAGCAGCAAATGATATCACCTGTGATGTATTTCAGTTGTCTTGCAAACCTGGCCTGTTAGTGGGCCCTGAGGACAGGATTTATGACTATTGCTGTAGACTTTACCTTTACACATTAGCTGTGTGTGGAGAACTGTGTCAAATGCTTTTGCAAATTCCAAGTATACCACATCCACAGCCACCCCTCTGTCCAAGGTTTTACTTACCTCCTTATAAAAAGATATTCGATTTGTCTGACAACTTCTGTCTTTCATGAATCCATGCTGTCTGTTGCTTTAAAATATTTTTTTTTTTCCAGCAAGAACTCATCTATGTGGTATTTTATTAAACTTTCCAGTATTTTCCCAACTATAGAAGTTAAACTAACAGGTCTATAGATACTTGGTAAAGACTTTGGACCCTTTTTAAATACAGGCTCCACGTTGGCCTTATGCCAATCCAGCGGGACTATTCCAGTTATTAAAGCGTCCCTAAAAATTTGAAGCAATGGCTTTGAAATGACAGAGCTAAATTCTTTTAGGATCCATGGGTGGATACCATCTGGAACAGGTGCTTTATCCACTTTTTTTCTGTTTAAATATTCCTGGACCATATCACTTTTGAGCCATTGTGGATCGTTTGGGGCTTTGTCAATACCGTCTCCATTATGGCCATGAGCTCCGTCATGCTCCTTTTGTATACACAGATCTGAAGAATGTGCCTTCTCTTTGTCCCCCGTCACCCACTCTAAATTATTTTGTAAAGGACCTACATGTTCAGACCTGACCTTTTTTACTATTAACATATTTGAAGAATTTTTGGGGGTTCGTCCTATTATCTTTTGCAATCTGTCATTTTGAATTTCTGCGTCCTCAATTTCCTTTTAACAAATTCAGTTATATTCTTTGTAGATTTAAATGATGATAATGTTCCTTCATTTTTATATTTTTAAAAGCTCTTTTTTAATTATTTTATAGTTTGTTTTTTTTAACTTCGGGCGTTATCCTTTTAAACTTATTGCCCATGAGAATCTACTTTGCAGTGAGTTCACATACAGTCTTTTTGAAGAATTCCCTTTTCTGTTCTGTGTTCATTGATGCCAATATTCCCTCACAGGGAGCAGCCCTCATCCTTGGAAAATTTGCTCTCATAAAAGGTAAGTGTTTATATATTTCTAGTATGAGCTTATATGTTACTTATAGCTAATATTAAATGAAATCATGTTTATGGTCACTGCTACCCAGATGTTCTTTTATATAAACATTCCAAGTTGGGGCCTCAATGAATTGTACTATAATAATCACCACTGGGTTTTTTATTTTTCTCTAAACAAACGAAAAAAGACAGAAAATTAAAAAAAAAAAAAACTTTTTCATAGTTATAAATTTTGCAAACGGGTAATTTTTCTCCTTCACTGATGTACCCTGATTAGGCTGCACTGATGGGCATTAATGATGTGGCACTGTTGGGAACTGATGAGGCGGCACTGGTGGGCACTGATGAGGCAGCACTAATGTGCTCTAAAAGGTGGCATTGATGGGTGACACTGATGACGAGGCACTGCTTGGCAGCACTGATGGGCACTGTTGAGACTTCACTGATAACCAGGACACTGATAATAAGTGGTGATGTCCCTTTAACACAAGCCAGTTATCAGCTTTCTTTTTCTCTCCTCATGTTGTCAGCGTGAGGAAAGAAAAGCCGATAACCGGCTTCTGTTGACATCCGTGATCAGCTGTCATTTGCTGTAAGCTGATCCCGTGGTAAAAGGGCTGCTGTGATGGCCCTTTACCCCGATTTGTGATCAACTGAGTCAGAAGGACTTGGGGATCACAGAGGATGCTGCAGGGGGCACGCAGGAAGTGCGATCACTGGAGGACATCCATGTACGCCCTCCCGGCAAAGTAAGCCCGCGCTGTAGCTGTTAATCACTTTGTGTTTCTCGGCAGAGACAGCTCCCCGCCCTCTCCTGAGAGAACACAATAGTTCCACAGGAGGGATTAACTGACTGTGTTCATGGGGGAATTGAGCAATTTTCTTTCCCGCAACCCATTATTGCAGGAATGAAAAATCACACCATCTGTGACCGGCTTAAAGCGGAGCTCCACCCTAAAGGGGAAGTTTTGCTTTAAGGACTCGTCCCCCGTTCCTCTTGAAGAATTGGCACTTTTGAGGTGCAGGTACCCAATTTTGACAGGTACCCCCTTCCACTTCAGCTCTGACCGCCAGGTCCCAAGATCCGCTGCTGTCCAGGAGATTAATTCTTGCTCTGCTAACAGGAGGTGATATAATTTTCCAAGTACTGGTCACTAGGGGGAAAAGGTTTAATCCACAGTTCCGCTGTAAGTGTCCCTGAATTTATTACATATAGCCGGAACCTGGGCACATACTGTATGTATTTTGTTGGGGTTTTTTTTTGTTTGTCCTACCTAAACACACTGGCACTAAATATAAAACCTTTTTTTTTTTTCTTACTAATACTGTAACACACTAACACTAACTGCGACTTGCACTGCCACAAAGTGACATGGACACTAACTGACACATATACCGACACTAACTAACACAGAGGATAAAAATTCTAGAGGCATATGGATTTTCTTTGTACCATCAAGGATATTACAAACAGGTATAATTTTAGAAATAAAAATTCTTTATTACAAATCTCATTATTAAAACATCCTAAAAGACTAACAAAGTCCACCCATTAGAAATTAGTAAATAGTCTGCCAACCTCAACATGTTTTGCTGATTTCCTGCTTCTTCAGGAGTACTAAAGGGAGTGTAATTTCTGAAAAAGATCAAAAATAAACAATAATATAAGTTTCAAAATTAACATTCCAAGTACAACACAGAACTGCTGGGATAAGTGAAAGAAAAACACTGTCAGGAATCACCAGCTGGGATTACCAGATATATGTAGCTACGCCAAGAAACTGGGACCAGACCATATGTATATATCTTTAACTGCTTGCCAACTGCCCACATACATTTACTGCAGGTTGGTGGTTCCTGTGCGCAGAATCACGTACAGTTAAGTGATTCTGCACTTCCGGGTCTGAGGAGCGCATGCGTGCCGCCGGCGACACGCTCCTGTTGAACGTTCCAGAGAGAAACAGAGTGGTGGCCTGCCTATGTAAACAAGGCAGATCACCGTTCTTTGACAAGAAAAGATAGAAATCCTGTGTTTCTGCTTAGCAGGAACACAGATTTCTGTCTTCCCACAGTTAAAGCACCCCCCACACAGTTAGCAAGCACTCCCTAGGGACACATTTAACCCTTTGATTGCCCCTGATGTTAACCCCTTACTTACCAGTGTCATTAGTACAGTGACAGTGCATATTTTTTTAGCACTGATCACTGTATTGGTGTCACTGGTCCCCAAAAAAGTGTCTGATTTGTCCGCCGCAATGTTGCAGTCCTTCTATGAGTCGCTGATCACCGCTATTACTAGTAAAAAAATAAAAATAAAAATTCCATAAAAATATCCCATAGTTTGTAGACGCTATAACTTTTGCGAAAACCAATCAATATATGCTTATTGGGAATTTTTTGTACCAAAACATGTAGCAGAATACATATTGGCCTAAATGTATGAAGACATTTGATTTTTTTAATATATATTTTTTTATTGGGTATGTTTAATAGCAGAAACTATAAAAAAAAATTTTTTTCCAAAAGTGTGAGATTTTTTTTTTTTGTTTATAACGCAAAAAATGAAAACCATGATCAAATACCACCAAAAGAAAGCTCTATTTGTGGGAAAGAAAGGACAATCCATTTTATTTGGCTACAGCGTCGCACAACCGCGCAATTGTCAGTTAAAGTAACCCAGTGCCGTATCGTAGTGAGGTTTATTTACAACAGCAAACACAAGTCCCAGTGACA
The DNA here is from genome assembly GCF_042186555.1 of Aquarana catesbeiana. NCBI lineage: Eukaryota > Metazoa > Chordata > Amphibia > Anura > Ranidae > Aquarana > Aquarana catesbeiana. The sequence continues at coordinate 202,998,004 of NC_133332.1, read as the reverse complement.
AAATACCTATGTAGCGCTACCACCGCAGGAGCTGCTTGAATTTTTGTGATTAATCAGCAGCCAGTTTGCCAGGGGTGTGTGTGTGGGTGTGTGCGTGCGTACGTGCGTGTGTGTTTTGTGTGTGTGTAGGGCCGATCCTAGGGTCACCGGCGCCTGGGTGCAGAAATATTTCTGGCGCCCCCACATGGGCGTGGTCATCTTACCAACTCCTCCCCTTTACAAATGTTTCTATGGCAATGACTCAAACACAGAGATGCTCCCCTAAGAAGTCTTTGTTACCCTAGGATCCTCCCATGATCTTTTAACAATAAAAAAAAATACAGGAAGAGCGTACACTAATGAGACCTGGAGGGGAGTCTCTCTGATGCACACAAAGAGGGCTTCTGTTAGAGAGTCTGTTAGAACCCCCAGACATAGTACAGGAGATGATCAGAGGCTGCAGACATAGTACAGGAGATGATCAGAGGCTGCAGACATAGTACAGGAGATGATCAGAGACTGCAGACATAGTACAGGAGATGATCAGAGACTGCAGACCTAATACAAGAGATGATCAGAGACTGCAGACATAATACAGGAGATGATCAGAGACTGCAGACATGATACAGGAGATGATCAGAGACTGCAGACATGATACAGGAGATGATCAGAGACTGCAGACATAGTACAGGAGATGATCAGAGACTGCAGACATAGTACAGGAGATGGTCACAGACTGCAGACATAGTACAGGAGATGATCAGAGACTGCAGACATAATACAGGAGATGGTCACAGACTGCAGACATAGTGCAGGAGATAATCAGAGACTGCAGACATAGTACAGGAGATGGTCAGAGACTGCAGACATAATACAGGAGATGATCAGAGACTGCAGACATAATACAGGAGATGATCAGAGACTGCAGACATAGCACAGGAGATGGTCAGAGACTGCAGACATAGTACAGGAGATGGTCAGAGACTGCAGACATAGTACAGGAGACGGTCAGAGACTGCAGACATAGTACAGGAGACGGTCAGAGACTGCAGACATAGTACAGGAGACGATCAGAGACTGCAGACATAGTACAGGAGATGATCAGAGACTGCAGACATAGTACAGGAGATGCTCAGAGACTGCAGACATAGTACAGGAGATGCTCAGAGACTACAGACATAGTACAGGAGATGCTCAGAGACTACAGACATAGTACAGGAGATGCTCAGAGACTGCAGACATACTACAGGAGATGCTCAGAGACTGCAGACATACTACAGGAGATGGTCAGAGACTGCAGACATAGTACATATTGGCCGATCGGCCCTCTCACCTGACCCAGCGATACAGCAACGGTTCCTCTGATCAGGAGTCAGCTCACTCTGAATTGCCCATGGTGACTCCGCTGTATTCCTGCAATGACTCCATTCCTTTCAATGCCAGGGATGGCGCTAGGCTGTGTGGCTTTCCCTCTGGCGGCGCAGGGCAGCAGGGTTCTCTCTCTGATGGTGTTTTCTCAGCACTGTCCTCTCCCTCTGGAGTCCTGGGTGTACTTCCCTAAAAACTTTCCCAGGCTCCTGGCTCTCTCTCTTTCCCATTCAGCTGAGCATGCTGTGTGGGCTGCAGTTTCCGTGTTACAGTGGGGCTGCCAGTTCTCGTGACTATATGTCCCACAATCCTCTTCTCTGCTCCTTTTTCAATTCTGTTTCCTCCCTGGTTGACATGAAGGCGGGGGAAGAAACATAGTAGGCAGCTGTGCTGGCAAGCACCGCTCACTAGTACAGCAGCACGCAGCAGGAGAGGGAGGGGGGAAAGGAGAGGGAGGGGGGAAAGGAGAGGGAGGGGTAAAGGAGAGGGAGGGGGAAAGGAGAGGGAGGGGGGAAAGGAGAGCCCGCAGCTGCATTGGCTTCACTAGGGTTAGGGTCACCCCCCTTCCACCAACTATAGTTGCCCCTCAATACAGACCCCCCTCCACTACATATAGACCCCCCTCCGTCAGTGCAGAACCCGCACTAAGTATAAACCCCTCCCTCAGTACAGACCTTACTCAGTACAGACCCCTCCAGGTAACCCCCCCTCCATTAGTACAGACCCTCCCAGGACAGATCTCCCTCTCCATTAGTACAGACCCCCCACAGGACAAACCACCCCTCCATTAGTACAGACCTCCCCAGGACAGACCCCCCCATTAGTACAGACCCCACCTCCATTAGTACAGACCCCCCCATTAGTACAGACCCCCCAGGACAGAACCCCCTCCATTAGTAGAGACCCCCGTATTAGTACAGACCCCCTCTCCATTAGTACAGACCCCCTCTCCATTAGTACAGACCCCCCCTCCATTAGTACAGACCCCATTAGTACAGACCCCCTCTGCATTAGTACAGACCCCCCTCCATTAGTACAGACCCCCCTCCATTAGTACAGAACCCCCCTCCATTAGTACAGACCCCCCTCCATTAGTACTGACCCCCCTCCATTAGTACTGACCCCCCCTCCATTAGTACAGACCCCCTCTCCATTAGTACAGACCCCCCTCCATTAGTACAGACCCCCCAGGACAGATCCCCCTCCATTAGTACAGACCCCCAGGACAGACCCCCTCTCTATTAGTACAGACCACCCCTCCATTAGTACAGACCCCCCCATTAGTACAGACCTCCCAGGACAGACCCCCCCATTAGTACAGACCCCCCTCTCCATTAGTACAGACCCCCTCTTCATTAGTACAGACCCCCCAGGACAGACCCCCCTCCATTAGTACAGAACCCCCCCATTAGTACAGACCCCCCCTCTCCATTAGTACAGACCCCATTAGTACAGACCCCCCCATTAGTACAGCCCCCTCCCATTATTAGTACAGCCCCCCTCCATTAGTACAGCCCCCCTCCATTAGTACAGCCCCCCTCCATTAGTACAGACCCCCCTCCATTAGTATAGATCCCCTCCATTAGTACAGACCCCCTCTCCATTAATACAGACCCCCCTCCATTAGTACAGACCCCCCTCCATTAGTACAGACCCCCCAGGACAGATCCCCCTCCATTAGTACAGACCCCCAGGACAGACCCCCCTCTCAATTAGTACAGACCCCCCTCCATTAGTACAGACCCCCCCATTAGTACAGACCCCCCTCTCCATTAGTACAGACCCCCTCTTCATTAGTACAGACCCCCCCTCCATTAGTACAGACCCCCCTCCATTAGTACAGAACCCCCCCATTAGTACAGACCCCCCCTCCATTAGTACAGACCCCATTAGTACAGACCCCCTCTCCATTAGTACAGCCCCCTCCCATTATTAGTACAGCCCCCTCCCATTATTAGTACAGCCCCCCCATTAGTACAGCCCCCCTCCATTAGTACAGCCCCCCTCCATTAGGGTACATATATACACCCGGGCATCAGCTGAAGAGGAGAGAACAGTGTGCAGCCAGCCGCGCCGCCCGGGTGGAGAGCAGAGCAGTTTAAAGCAGGCAGGAGTGGGAGACACAGAGGAGAATGTGTCAGGCACGGACCGCTCCTCCGCTCCCCCCCGCGCGACATCACTGTGAGGCTGGTCTCTCTCCATACAGAGACCAGCCGCTCTTCCTCCGATGTCTCTCTTTCTCTGACAGGAGGAGGGAGGGGCTTGAGCAGCACACACAGCGGCGGTGGCGCCTTTCTTCTTTTAACACCGGCGGAGAGCGCCGCCGCCGGACACAATCAAGAGGAGGAGGGAAGGGAGCACTCTGGCGCTTCAGCGCCCCCACCTCTCTGGCGCCTGGGTGCAATGCACCCCGTGCACCCCGTCTAGGATCGGCCCTGTGTGTGTGCGCATCAGTTTGCCAGGTGCACACACTCTTACGCTCGTAGTCTCCAATGACCAGTCTAGGGGATTTGGTTTTTGTATTTTATTTGGATAATTTGGATTGGAGAAGGGATTTAGTAGGATACTCCAAATTAACTATTCACAGGTCAGGACAACTCTTTCACTAGAACTGTGTAGCAGATTATCAGTAAGACCATAAAGCAGCAGTATGGTATGAGCAAGTCCCTTTGTGGCAGAATGAACTTCATTCTGAGCCCGAGCATAAGTGCAGGGAGGAGATGGATCAGGAGCTCTATTAGCATAGGCCTCACAGAATCCTAAATTCTTGGCACACCGTATGAGGGCAGCCTCTTCCTCACCATCCTTATTGTGCAGGTCAGAGTATGGAGTATGGAGATTCCTCTGCGATCCCTTCCTCTATGGACCCAAAGCGTCATTCAAAACTGGGCGACCCCACATTATGATCCCCGGCCCCTCCTCACCTGAGGAACTTATAGGCTCTGGCCTCTGGATCCTCTGGGTCCCCGTGGCCCCTTTAAGAGTTGGACGATGACTTGCTGCGACTACAGCCAATGACTGAAAAAACTTTCCAACAGATGGGAGCAGTGACCATAACCAAAGCTTGGCTACATCAGGGAGGGGAAAGGCTGGGCACAGATCCAGGAAGCACGATCACTATGTGATCAGAGTGGAAGATGGCACACGCTCCGACAGGAAAATGTCGGCAAAGCCTTATGGATCAAACGCATCAGAGCAGGGGATGTGATGAGTATCACAGCAGGTGCCATGGGTTGAGCGGTATACGATTACATGTTTCGGGGTTTAACCCCTTCCTCAGATAACATGCGTTAAACCCTGAAACATGTAATCGTATACCGCTCAAGCTCCGGTCACATAGTGATCGTGCTTCCTGGATCTGTGACCAGCCTTTCCTCTCCCTGATGTAGCCCGGCTTTGGGTACGGTCACCGCTCCCAGCTGTTGGAAAGTTTTTTCAGGCTTCTCATTATTGGTCTGCAGCCCCCTCTGTCCACAGCCCTCACGGAAGCGGGACAGCCATTTCTTTTTCATACATCATGGGACACAGAGTTAGGCTAATATTCATTACCTACTGGGTTATACTTCATCTCCAGGTGAATAGACACTGGTAGACCAAAGGTCTTTAGAGAGGAAGTGATCCCCTATATAACCCCTCCTATACAGGAAGTACTCCAGTTTTTTACCAGTGTCTGCAAGGTGGATGGCTCTCTGAGCTCCAGGTCTCTAGTCCCACAAACGGTTCTTAAAACAATCAAGGGACTGACCGATCGGATCCATTTGACACAGGCTCTATATGCTTAGATAAATGGTACCTGAACCTCGCAAAGAAGACTCAAGATCCTGCAAGGTTTTGCCTGTAATGCGACCTCCGGGCGCTGGACCCTGCGAAGTGGAATCATAGACACCACAGCGCTAAGGCATTCCTGCAGGGTGCTGTTCAGGCCCAAGGGAGTGGACCCTAAACATGAAAAGGGTACCCAGTCCTTGAAGGTCCTCAAGTGACACGAACCCTCTGTAATGGGTGGACATTGGGCTCTTAGTTTACTAAGCTGCCCTGCGCCTGGATGGGTAAGTGAAACCCCTTTAATTACTTATTGTGGGGTGTCCCAGTGATTGTAGCAATCAATAAAGCTAGCTAGAGGCTGGACACCTGTGTGCGGTGACCATACAGGGGAGTTTTGGGCTAGCTGTGGGTGTTTGCAAAGTGTACCTTTTTGCTTGTGTCTGGCTGTTTTTTACCTGTATGATGGCGCATGACGGTGCGCCATGTCACCTTGGTTAGCCATGGCGCATGTGCATTCGCAAAAGCGCCACTGTGCTCAGCAGTTTGTTTGGCGGCCATGGCGCACGCGGCTTTGCCGCACATGCGTCATAGCCTTTATGTGGGAGCACGAAGATTTGCATCATACGCGAATACAGCCACGCCCATTCTCTGGGACCGTGCACGTCCATGCGCACGCATGCATAGAATGTTCCGGCGCACAGCCAGCTTATTTAAGTTGTGTATGCCAAATGTGGTGCTTCTAGAATGCAGCTGTGGAACCAGCTCTGAACCAGGCATTTGCAGCATTTCAGTTCTCCTTACCCGAGTCACGTGAGTCACCAGATGTTGCTTGGCAGGGTAAAGGTGCTTAGCAGGATTGTTGCATAGGGGCTTGGTGAGCCCTATTAAAGGGTCTCCCCTTTAAAGGTGTGTTAATACTACACCCAGCTACTCTCTTTTTATGGCTAGTAAATGTCTTCAAAAAAGAGGAGTGGGACTAACACTACAGGGAAGGGCACACCTATGTCATCAGTAGTTCCTGATGAACCTAGTCATATCACTAGTGTTGTATCCCCTGAAAGACCAGAGGCTTCCGGGCACTCTGAGCCGCTGCGCCTATCTGGTATTGTGCCTACAGTAAACACTGCTGCTTCACCCTTTATCACCAAGGATGAATTGTCCTAGCCGGGTTAGAGCACAGGATTGCTGGCATGATTGCCTCTATCCCACAGGGTGGCAAGAAGCATGACAGATCCCCCCTCCCTGAAGCCTCCTAGTTTGGAGCAGGAATGGGTTGAGGATGGGGAAGAGCTAAAAGCTCAGGATTCTGTGGAGGGCCTGGCGGATGAGTCTGCTTCCAAGCAATCTGACCAAGAAGATATCCAGTTGATGTCTGCCTCTGAGTCGCAGAGGCTTTTGATCCTGACTCTTACCGAAATGGTTTATTCTGCCTTTAAGTTGCCTCTTGCAGAGGTTACTGAGCCCCCCTGGTCCTTGTTGGGGTCCCTAAGGCCTCTTCAGGCCACACAGACTTTTCCCTTACACCCTCTGTTGTAACAGGCAGTGTATGCTGTTTGGGAACATCCTGACAGGATTTTTGTTCCGCCCAAGAGGTTTTCCCTTTTATATCCCACGGATGAAAAGTTCATTGAGAAGTGGAGCATGCCAGCCGTAGATGCAGAAGTCTCTTCCTTTAAACAAGAACTTAACTTGTCCGGTAGATAACGCACAGGGCTTGAAAGACCCTGTTGACAAGAAATTGTAGTCATTATTAAAAGCTTCCTTTTCTTTGGCCAGTTCAGGTATTCAGCCAGCTGTTGCAGCAATTGATATCTGCCAGTCCGCAAGGGATCAGGTCAGATGGCCTGACAGGCCTAACCGGGAGGATGAGCTGACTGAAAATAAGACAGATATTCCTCGAGCACTGTGTTTTGCTGTTGACACCTTTAAAGGATTCAATACAGCAGGTTTCTTGTTTGGCTCTCTTGTCTGCACATATGTGCAGACCTTTGTGGCTTAAGAACTGGTCAGCTGAGCTTCCTTGAAAAAAAGTTATTGGCAGGTTTCCCCTGTCATGGGGAACGTTTATTTGGACAAATATATCCAAAAGATTTCCAGAGGGAAGAGTTCTCTACTTCCTGTGAAGAAAAGCACCAGGCATCCTAAATTTAAAGCTTCAGGGACTGCTTCCTCAAGTGTCTCAGCGCCAAGGCAGTTTCGCCTCCAACAGGGTGCTAGAGCCAGGGGCTGTCAGAAACCATGAAATCAGACCAAGACAGAAGTACAGTTAAATCACACTTGTTTAATAATAAAAGTAAATAGAACAAACGTAGTCAAAACATAGCCAGAGTTCAGAAACCACAACGGATAATCAGACAAGCCAAACATCAGGGAGCTGGAGATGAGCGAGTAAAACAGCAAGTAGGATCTGAAGCCAGAAGGGATGTCAGCCAAGCAAGTCATTTAACAGTAAAGCAGGAGAGCATCTCTGTGATGTTGACTAAGGCGAATGCAGAGATCCTCTGGGCAGGACGGCTTAAGTAGGCAGGACTGATGAGCAGGATATCATCAACAGCTGGGTACCTGTGGAGAGATAGGAGCTGGAAATTAGCCGACAGCTGAGTGGCCAGCTCAGAGAAGGAAGGGCTCAGCCCAGCCCTGACAAGGGCAAGCCACAAGGCCAGGGCTAGAAAAAGCCCTGGGTCCAAAACTCTTCTAAACCCAGCACCAAGCCCTCCTTTTGAGGGGACGCCCCCACTCTATCGGGTGGGGGGAAGGCTGCTGCACTTTGCCGATATTTGGAGAACAATAGTTCAGGACGAGTGGGTCACCTCAACTATATCTCGTGGTTACAAGCTGGAGTAGCCGCAGAGGTTTCTAAGTTCCAGCCTCAGAGGTTTCTAAGTTCCAGCGTTCCCTCGGATCCTCCAAAAAGAGACTTATTGCTTCAGGCACTACATCATTTAGTGCATCAAGGAGTGATTGTAGAGGTTCCTGTATCCGAAAAAAGCACAGGGTTTTACACGAACCTGTTTACGGTTCAAAAACCAAACAGGGACACAAGGCCCATTTTGGACCTAAGATCCCTGAACCAGTATCTACTGATCCAGTCCTTTCCGATGGAGTCTGTACGCTCAGTAGTAGCCTCACTCCAGATGGGAGACTTTCTAGCCTCCATCAATATAAAAGACGCGTATTTACACGTACCTATCTTTCAGCCTCATCAGAGGTTCCTGCGATTTGCAGTGGAGGAATGTCATTTTCAGTTTGTGGCTCTACCCTTTGGGCTTGCAACAGCTCCTCGGGTGTTCACAAAGGTCCTAGCACCAGTACTGAATCTTTTAAGGGCCCAAGGGATCTTGGTATTCAGGTATCTGGGCAACCTCCTGCTCAGAGATCACTCACTACAGGCTCTAGAACAGAGCATAACATGCACAGTGCGGTATTTGGAAAGCTTAGGCTGGATCATAAATACCGAAAAGTCAACCTTGAGACAAGCTCAAAGTCTAAAGTATTTAGGTCTTATCCTAGATACGGTCCAAGCAATGGTATTCTTGCCACCCGTAAGGATCGGTGCCCTGAAGGATCAGGTGCGTCAGTATGTGCACCACACAACCCTCCATTCGGCTCTGTATGAGTTTTCTAGGGAGGATGGTGTCCTCCTTTGAGGCAGTGCCCTATGCCCAGTTCCATTCCAGGCCTTTACAACAAGACATCTTGTTGGATTGGAACAGAAGAGGACAAGCCATGGATTATCCAATGTTCTAATCTCCTCGGGCATGCTTAAGCCTAAACTGGTGGTTGCAGGATCAGAACCTGGGAAAGGGAAAATCCTTCCTCCCGGTAACTTGGAGAGTACTGACTACAGATGCCAGTCTCTCAGACTGGGGAGCCACCCTAGAGGGGCTCACAGCTCAGGGGAAATGGTCAAGGACAGAACAGATCCTGCCCATCAACATCCTGGAATTACGGTCAGTACGTCTGGCCCTACAGTCCTGGACGGTGGAGCTTTAAATAAATAAATAAACAAATAAATAAATAAACCACCAAGGCGGTACCTGGAGTCGGTCAGCTCTAAAGGAGTTGAACCACATAGCCTGGGCAGAGGCACATGTGCCGATTCTATCGGCAGTACATATCACGGGAATAGAGAACTGCAAGGCAGACTAACTCAGCCGCCAGCAGGTCTGCTCGGGGAATGGTCCCTACACCCAGGGGCGTTCCAGGAAATTTGCCAGTGTTGGGGATGTCCAGAGGTCGACCTATTGGCATCCAGGTTCATCAACAAGCTATAGCAGTTTGTGTCCCGAACAAAAGATCCTCTGGCATTTGGAGCAGATGCTCTGGTAGTTCCATGGAGCCAGTACTCCCTGATTTATGCTTTCCCTCCGATCCCTCTCCTTCCACATTTATTGTGCAGGATTCGGAGAGAGGGGGTTCCAGTCATTCTGGTGGCACCAGCCTGACCCAGAAGGCCCTGGTTCCCAGTCATTGTGAGACTGACAATAGATGGGCCATGGGCACTTTTACGTCGCCCAATCTACTGTCTCAAAGTCCTATATTCCACCCCAATTCACAGTCTCTAAATTTGACAGCATAGCTATTGAAGCCAGGGTGTTAAAGGACCGTGGCATCTCGGGACCAGTGGTGTCTACCGTAGTGAATTTTGGAAAAGCTTTCACTAGGAAGATCTATCATAAGGTCTGAAAGACTTATCACTTGGTGTGGAGCCAGATAATGGCATCCTCGGGAATACGTGATTGGGAGAATTCCCCCTTTTTTACAGTCAACTGTGGAAATCTGATTGGCTTTGAGTACAATCAGAGGTCAGATTTAGGCCCTGTCAGTATTCTTCCAAAGGCCTTTAGTCTCCCATTCGCTGGTTCCAACCTTTATGCAGGGGGCAACTTGTTTGCTTTCCCCCGTTAGGTCACCTATGTGTACTTGGGACTTGAATTTGGTGCTGTCTGTGTTACAGAAACAACCATTTGAACCTATCAAGGAAATTCCATTAGACTTGCTGTCACGCAAGCTAGCCTTCCTGATGGCCATCACCTCGGCTAGAGGGGTGTCGGAGTTAGCAGCCCTTTCGTGCAGGGAACCATCCTTGATCCTTTACCACGACAGGGTCGTGTTATGACCTGTTCCATCCTTTTTGCCAAAAAGTGGTGTCAGCCTTTCATTTAAATCAGGACATTATTTTGCCTTCTCTTTTCTCTCGGCGGAAGAGAGACGATTACATTCCTTGGACGTTGTCTGGGCAGTCAAGGTTTATTTGTCTAGATCTGCAGAGATCTGAGGATCAGACTCCTTTTTTGTTTTACCAAAAGGACCCAAGAAGGGGCAGGCAGCTTCCAAGGCTCCCATTGCCATTTGGGTCCGTCAATAGGTCATTCAGGCCTATGGTCTGAAACATAAAGCTCCTCCCTTTAGGGTGAGAGCTCATTCTACCAGGGGTGTAGGAACCTCCTGGGCTTTTGCCATCAGGTATCTGTGACTGAGATTTGTAAGGGTGCTACCTGGTCTTCAGTGCATAGGTTCACAAATTTTATCAAGTGGATGTTCAAGCAGCCGAGGATTCGGCTTTCGGCCGCAGTGCACTGCGGGCTGCCATATAAGGTCTGATGCCTATTGTTTGGCAGGGTGTCTCCCTCCCCTCAAGGCTATTGCTTTGGGATGTCCCAGTAGGTAATGAATATTAGCCTGACTCTGTGTCCCATGATGTATGAAAAAGAAAATAGGATTTTTTCGTCATACTTACCTGTAAAATCCTTTTCTTTGAGTAGATCATGGGACACAGAGGTCCCTCCCCTCTTTTTGAGGATTCAGTAATTGCTACAAAACTGAAGTACTTCCTGTATGGGAGGGGTTATATAGGGGATCACTTCGTGTCCAAAGACCTTTGGTCTACCAGTGTTCATTCACAAGGAGATGAAGTATAACCCAGTAGGTAATGAATAATAGCCTAACCCTGTGTCCCATGATGTACTCAAAGAAAAGGATTTTACGGGTAAGTATGACGAAAAAATCCTATTTTCTCCACCACCTTTGGCTTCATTGCTGGCACTATCACAGTGGGTTTGGCCAATGTGATGATTTTTCCCATTTGTACTGTGTACTGGTTACATAATTTTTCAGCAATAAACGGTTTTAAATTTCACATGGATTCCATCTCCAATTGATTCCTTGCCACCTCCTGGATTTGCGCTTCCCAATTCTGTTGTTAGTGCAGCACACATACAGCTCAGTACACCATACATTCATGTTAGTAAGTGCCTGAGAACTTGAATGTGTGAGGAGCAATGTTTCAAGGGATATGTAGTCCTGGGCAGAAGAAGGAAGTGAGTGATCTAAAGGCATACGTTTTTTTACCTTGCTATAGGGGCTCTCTATACTATACTTTGTGGCTTGCTATAGGGGCACTCTGAAGGCAGAACGAGCCAGAAGCGCTGGTGGTGGAACCCAGAACAGGAGAACCAGGGCTGCTCTGTGCAAAACCATTACACAGAGCAGGTAAGTGACACATTTGTTTTAAAATAAAAAATCCAACGTTTACATGACTTTAAGGGCTCTTTGCAGGGAAGATCAGCTTCTGAACCCAGAGAAAGTGGAGGCTGATAGACTGAAGATAATATAAGGCATTACAATTACATTTAACAGATTGCTGACCAGCCGCTGTCATTATAATGCAGCAGGTCGGAACGATCCTGCGAGCCATTACAGCTGTACGTTGGCTTCTTTAAGCGGGATAGCAGGGGCGCGCTTGCCGCTGGAGGCGTGCTCGCCCGCTGCACTTCGAGAGTGCCGATGCTCATGGCCAGCGGTTGCGATCGCGGGCATGAGAGCCAGAACAGGGACGTGTGTGTGTAAACAGACAAATCACTGTTCTGTGAGGAAAGGAGAGGCAGATTGTGATTTCCTACTAGCTAGCAACCATGATTTGCCATCTCCTATAGTCAGTCCCCTCCCCCCACAGTTAGAACACACACACTATGGAACACAGTTAACCCCTTGATCGCCCCCTAGTATTAACCCCTTCATTTACACAGTAATCAGTGCATTTTTATAGCACTGATCGCTGCGCAAAAACGGTGTGACAGAAATGATTGCAGAGACCGCCATTTTATTCTCTAGGGTGTTAGAAAAAAATATATAAAATGTTTGGGGGTTCTAAGTAATTTTCTAGCAAAAAAAATGTTTTTAACTTGTAAACACCAAATCTCAGAAAGAGGCTTGGTCCTTAAGTGGTTAAGAAGTGTAAGGTATTTGGTACAACACAAACCCTCCCTGGATCAGGACGTTACTCCCAACTGGATGAAAGAGTCAGGAGGAAACTGGTTAGAAAGGCTACCAAGAGGCCTACAGCAACTCTGAAGCAGTTGCAGGAATTTATGACAAAGAGTGGTCATTCTGTGCATGCAACAACTATATCACCAATTCTCCACAAATGTGGCTTGTACAGTATGGAAGGTTTGCAAGAAAAAGGATAGATGAAAAATGGATGGGGCAACGTGAGTTTAGTGTGACCGTTCATTTTAACTGTAGTGTCAGTTTAGTGTTTCAGGGCAGATTACCTGCAGTATATTGAAGTGTGTCAGTGTAGAGTGTCAGGGCGGTTCTTTTGCAGTATAGTAGTGCATCAGGGCACTTTTACTGCAGTATATTGAAGTGTGTTAGTGTACTTTTACTGCAGTATATTGAAGTGCGTTAATGCACATTTAGTATTCAGTATATTATAATGTGCCAGAGTGTGTCTGTGTAGTGAATACTCAAGTTAAAGTGCACCAAACATCACTTTCCATTGATGAAAGTACATCCAAGTATACATTTCTGCATCCCTATTACATTTCGGTAATAAGCCCCCCCCCCCCCCCCCCCATCATGTCTGGGAGGCAAACTTTTCCATGGCACTGTGAGGGGGCCGGCAGTGTCTGTGTCCACTGGCAAAGGTGGACGTGGTCTGTCCTCAGGCACGGCATCATTTTCGTCTGTTTAGTGATGTTGCCCATGCTATCCAGCCACAGCATGCAGAGAAGGTGGTGGCCTGGCTTACTAAACCATCCTCATCCTCATGAACCAATCCCTGTTGTGTTCAAGCTGGAGCAGACTCTTCATGGTATTATGGACAGGGCACTCGCAGCAGAGAAGCAGGAGGAAGAGGAGGACTTCCTTTTCTCTCAAGGCCTGCTTTATGCAGACACCATTCTTGTGACGCCACAGAACACACAAGAGGAGGAGGATTCTGGAAGTTTTGGAGGCATTGAAACAGAGGAAGACATACGTCAAATCTTAAGTTATGGTTTTCTGTCCCCAGAACCCTTGGGAGTGGCTGGGAGGAGGCAGTTCCAGATACTGTAATCCTCAGCGACCCCAGGGATCCTGCTTCTCATACCTCCGCAAACTTGCAGTGCATGGGCTCCCTCATTCTTCAAAGCCTGCAAAAGGACCCAAGAATTTGTGGCATCAAGCAGAAGGATCACTATTGCTTGGCAACCCTCCTTGACAGTGGCAGTACGTCCATTAAGGGCACACGGGCACCGCCCCCTCTGTCATGCCACTCCCCTTCTGTGTAGAATGGATAGATTCATGCTATGCATGAATCTATCCATGGCCACTGTGGCAACCCCCTATTAAGGCATCCAGCCCCTTTTCAGACGCCAGGCGCCTGAATTACAGTGGCGGGGGTGTTATTTTGAAGCACCTGATTAGAGCCATAGGCTCTTATAGGCTTCAAAAAAGGTGGACTTGGAGTGCAAAGCATTGTGCTCGCAGTCCACCCAGATGTGTTAGCAAAGCAAATAAACATTTGCTTTGCTAACACTGAACCGCCTCTCAGCCAATCAGGAGGCGTGGATCTAATATGCGTCACCTGATTAGCTGAAGGCACAGGCGCTCCGATTGGACGCCTAACGCAATGGAAGAAGAGACAAACGGGAGGACAGAGAACCATGGAGGACACAGGAGCTGTCGCCTGACCCCGATCAGACGACGAGTGGGGGGGGTCACAGAGGCTGCATATGATGGGCACAGGCTGCATATGATGGGCACAGAGGTGGCATATGATGGGAACAGGCTGCATATGATGGGCACTGGCTGCATATGATGGGCACAGGTGCTGCATATGATTATTATTATTATACAAGATTTATATAGCGCCAACAGTTCACACAGCGCTTTACAATATAAAAAGCGCTTTACAATATAAATGATGGGCACAGTGGCTGCATTTGATGGGCACAGTGGCTGCATTTATTTGGCACAGAGGCTGCATTTGATGGGGCACAGTGGCTGCATTTTATGGGCACAGTGGATGCAATTGATGGCACAGTGAGGCTGCAATTGATTTTTTTTTTAGAAGCAGTATTTTTTAGAATTTTGTGCCCCCCAAAATTTCTGAGCACCAGCTGCCACTGCTCCTTGACCACCGTTACAAGGGGAAAGTCTTGGAACTCATCCTGTTCTCACAGAGAGAGCAGAGGATGAAATATCTTGAAGAAGAGTTTATGTAATGCCTTTCCAGACTCTGCTAGGTTACAGTCTCATGGAAAAGCTAGTTTTGAAGCTTCTGTTGGTCAAGAGAGGAGCAGTGGGGAAGGGGGCCACCTCAGTGATAAATTTTAAAACATTTCCCATATCCCTCGGCGCCTTAGGATATTTCAGCTTCCACATTTCATCTGCAGCGTCTGCATCATATGGTGGGAGATTATCTAGGGGTGAAAACCGACATGGAGAGCTTTCCAGTTGATGATCCACTGGGTTACTGGGTCATGAGAATAGACCACTGGGCAGAATTTGCCCAGTATGCAATTGAGCTGTTGGGTTGCCCTGCATCCAGCATGCTTTCTGAATGGGCATTCAGTGCTGTTGGAGTGCTTTGTCACAGATAAAAGAGCGCAACTGTCCAGACTCTGCTGACTGGCTGTCAGGGCTGGGCTCTCAGCCCGCCCTTCTCAGTGCTCAGCTCCCAGTTAATTGCCAGCACTCATCATTCCACATCAGGAGACTCTCTGCTGTATTCCTGTTGAAGGCTTGCCTGGCTGACGTCCCTTCTGGTTCTTGATCCTGTCTGCTGCCTCCGACTATGTTGATCTCTGGCTTCCTGATTTACTGGCTTGTTCTGACTACCCGCTTTTGGCTACCGTACCCTGGCTATGTTTTGGCTATGTTTTGACTATGTTTACTATTTGTACCAGTTTTACCATTATATTAAAAGGTGTAATTTTAACTGCATTTTCTGTCTCCGTCTGATTCATGGTTTCTGATAGTAGGCGAAGGCCATGAATTCAGAAGATACAGACGGTCCAGCTAGTGGTAATATTTTTTCCAGATTGAATGAGCAGGACCACTGCCTGAATCAGTTTGCCATAGCGTTACAGACGTTCCTGATTTGCAATGCTCACCTGGATCCTCCCACTGTGGCTGTTCAGGTACAACATATGGGACAGGCCACCCCTGCTGCTGCTCCAGTCTCTGTACAGGCACCTGCCTCAAATATTACCTCTATAAGACATATGTCTGTTTCTGCTCTGCTTCCCCAGTGATTTGGGGGCGATCCAGTTCAATGTAGAGGGTTTCTCAACCAGGTTGGGATATACTTTGAGATGCTGCCCCAGGCATTCCCCACAGACAGAAGCAAAGTAGGCTTCATTATTTCTGTTGCTTTCTGATAGACCCTTGGCCTAGGTAGAGCCTTCTCATTGACTCTATGGGAGATGCAAAACCCATTGTCCTGAGTTACCCTGAGTTTGTGGCTTCCTTTTAAAAGGGTATGTGACTTTC
Source organism: Aquarana catesbeiana (assembly GCF_042186555.1). Taxonomy (NCBI): domain Eukaryota; kingdom Metazoa; phylum Chordata; class Amphibia; order Anura; family Ranidae; genus Aquarana; species Aquarana catesbeiana. The sequence goes on along the minus strand of NC_133332.1, from coordinate 202,982,134 downwards.
CCGCACGCTCCACTTCTGCTGCCAAGAGCCTCATCAAACCGAGTACGAGAACTGTTGCCGATTACGCTATTGAATTACATACTCTGGCAGCAGAGGTCGCTTGGAACAATGAGGCCCTCGTGGCTGCTTTTTCTCATGGTCTCTAGGATAGAATCAAAGATGAGATGGCAGCCAGAGACATATCTACAGGTCTGGAAAGTTTGGTCATGTTTGCCATTCTCATTGACTCCAGACTCAGAGAAAGACCTTCCTTTAAGGAGCGCTTGCGGAAGCCTCCTGTACGTTTGGCTCCAAGCTTTGCAGTCCCACCCTTGCCTCCCTCACCTCCCATGCCTCCTGGTACAGAGCCCTCCAGTGAAGTAGAACCCATGCAGTTGGGATTCACACGTCTCTCTGTGGAGAAGAGGGCCTGTAGGAGGAGAGAAAGAATGTGCCTTTATTGTGGCCAGGCAGGTCACTTTTTGGAGTCTTGTCCTACCTGTCCAGGAAACACCCGCACCTAGAGTTCTTGTAGGGGACAGACCTTAGGTGGCATTGTTGCGTCCTCAGTTATCCTGAAGGATAAGCCTTAAGTTCTGGTTACCCTTTCTTGGTCTGAGTCATCCATCGAGACACAGGCTCTAGTTGACTCTGGGGCTGCAGGCCTGTTCATAGATAGTGCTTTTGTGTCTGAGCACTCAAATCAGTTGCCACTTTGTGCCACTCCACTTGCCATTGAGGCTATTGATGGGAGACCTCTACAGCCTGCCCATATGACTCCCATGAGACTGCTCTGTTGACCATGGCCGTAGGGGCTCTTTACCATGAGATAATCCAATTCCAAGTCCGTTCCTCACTTCATTTCCCAGTGGTTATTCGTTATCCTTGGTTACACTGTTTGATTTGGCTTTGTGCTGAGGTTCTTTCCAGGTCACCACAATGAAGTAAAACATGTTTTCCGAAGTTGGCTAAGGTCTTGTGCACCTCTTCACTCTCCTCCTTGCCAGAGGAGTACAGCGAATTTAGCGATGTCTTTGACAAAGGTCAAGCCGGTAGTTTGCCTCCACACCAGTCGTATGATTGCGCAATTGATCTTCAACCTGGTGCCATTACACCCCCCCCCCGTGGCTGGGTTTACCCTTTGTCTCGGAGCATAAAGCCATGGAGGAGTATGTTGGACGCACTTTCTCAAGGGTTCATCCGCAAATCCTCCTCATCTGCTGATGCTGGCTTCTTTTTTGTGAAAAAGAAGAGTGGTGAACCGAGACCTTGTTTCGATTTTATAGGGGTCTCAATTGCTTCACGATTAAGAATGCGTATCTGATTTTGTTGATTATGGAATTATTTGACCGCCTCAAGGGAGCAATGGTTTTTGACGAAGCTTGATCTGAGAGGGGCATACAATCTAATGAGGATCAAGGAGGGAGACTAATGGAAAACTGCATTTAATATCAGGACAGGACATTACGAATACCTCATAATGCTGTTTGGTCTTTGCAACGCTCCTGCAGTTTTTCAGGAATTCATCATTGATGTCCTCTGAGGTATGTTGCAGCAATGTGTGGTTGTTTATCTCAATGCTGAGAGATAATAACCTGTTTTGTAAGTTGAAGTGTGAGTTCCATCTTAAACAGGTTACATGTCTGGGTTGTGTCATTTCTACTGCCGGTTTTTCGATGGACCCAGAGAAACTATCTGCAGTTCTACAGTGGCCTCGACCCGTAGGTCTAGGTCCGCTACAACGTTTTCGTGGCTTTGCCAATTATTATCGGAAATTTATTCAGAACTTCTCTTCTCTGATCAAACCCCTGACTGATATGACCAGAAAGAAGGTAACCCACAGAATTGGTCTCCGGATTCCATTAAAGCCTTTGAGTCTCTCAAGGCTGCCTTTGTTTCAGCTCCTGTGCTGGCACATCCTGATCCTACATTACCTTTCATCCTTGAGGTTGATGCATCCGAGACAGGAGTAGGTGCCCTTCTGTGTCGACGTCCTACCTCTGAGAGTGCTATGCATCTGTAACAAGGGGTTAAATTCTGTGTTACATTTATTCATAGATTCATTTATATATTTACCCTTTTAGATATGTGGTCAGTAAATGCAATGATTAAAACACACAAAACAAAGAATGTAATAAAAGAGATTTACTTAGCTTCGATTAAAGATGTATTACAGATGTTACAATACAGGATAAATTCAGCATTCAATCCAGGGAACCCCTCAACCTCTGAATATTCAGATAGTTCTGGAAGCCGACAGCCTGTTCAAGATCTAGGACCTCTTACGTCCTCAGCGAAGTTCACCGGCCTGCTCTATTGTCTGACCTTTTTGAAGGCTAGATGGAAGGCGCGAAAAAGTTGGTTTTATCTGGTACTAACAAAACCTATCCCAAGACAATGTGACCATCTGTGAATGAATCTGTGAATGACCGTCTGTGAGCTCAGAAACATACATTATACATATATAGAAATATATATAAGTAATCACCTCAAAACTATTACTAAGTTTCTTGTAATTCAATAACTAAAGTTATATATGAATATAGACCCATACTACAGCATCCTTGTGGCTACTTTTCTAAGAAATTGTCTCCTGCAGAGTGCAATTATGAGATTGGGGACAGAGAATTGTTAGTTATCATTTTAGCTCTGAAAGAATGGAGGCATCTCCTCGAAGGTACCACTGTGCTGGTCCTCATTTTGATTGACCATAAGAATCTCACATTCTTGTCTGAGGCAAAACACATATTTCCCAGAAGGGCGCAAGTTAGGCTCTTTTTCTGTCAAGCTTCAATGACATAGTCTCATTCTTACCCGGTGCTAAGAATATAAGGGCTGACGCATTGTCGCAACAGTTTCCTCAGCTTCCAAGATGGAGTCGGTTCCTGTTCCTGTGTTACCTCCTGATCGTATTCTGGCCATTGTTCGTACTAGTCTCACTTCACCTTTGAGTGACAGAATTCTTGCCGCTCAGATCCATTCTCCTCCAGAGAAACCTGGTGATCGCTGCTTTGTTCCTGAGAATCTTCGCACTGCTTTGCTCCAGACTTACCATTCTCCCAAGGCAACTGGCCACCCAAGGAAGAATCAACTCATTTGGGCTATTTCTCAACAATTCTGGTGGCCCAGTCTCCGTGCTGATGTGACCGCCTTTGTAGCCGCTTGTAATCCCATGACACCTTCCAGTGGGCCTCCTACAACCCATTTCCAATGGAGAGAGGCCTTGGACCCACCTGTCTATGGATTTTATTGTGGAGTTACCCAACTCCCAGGGCAACACAGTTATTTTTATGGTGGTTGACCAGTTCTTGAAAATGTCTCATTGTATTCCACTGGAGAAGTTGCTCACATCCAAAGAACTGGCATCCATTTTTGCTTGAGAGATCTTTCGCTTACATGAGCTACCCAAGGTTATCATCTCGGACAGGGGTAGTCAGTTTGTCTCCAGGTTTTGGCGAGCCCTTTCTGCATAGTTAGGAATTCGGCTTTCCTTCTCCTCCGCGTATCAACCGCAGTCCAATGGGGCTGCAGAACGAGCCAACCAAGCCTTGGAGCAGTTTCTACATTTCTATATTTCTGAACACCATAACAACTGGTTAGACCTCTTGCCTTGGGCGAAGTTTGCATACAATAGTGCCGTCAATACCACTTCCCGATTCTCCATTTATGGTGATCAGTGGTTTCCAACCATCCATGTTGCCTGACTCTTTTGTTCCTCAAAGGATTCCTGCGTTTTACATAGTAGGTGAGTTTTAAAAAAGACAGAAGTCCATGAAGTCCAACCTATGTGTGTGATTATATGTTAGAGGAGCATCTTCGTGATCTTTGTTCCACTTGGGTGCAGGTCCAAGAGCCCTCGCAACATGTCAGTGAGAGGTACAGACTCCATGCTGACCGCAGGCGCCTACCTGCTCCCTTCTACCAGGTTGGGGAGAGGGTCTGACTATCATCTCGTAACCTCCAACTCCATGTTCCCTCACTGAAATTGGCACCATGGTTTAATTGGGCCTTTCCGTAATCTCCATAGGATCAACCCAGTGGCTTATGCATTAGACCTTCCAACATGCGTATTTCGAATGTATTCCATGTCCCTTTATTAAAACCTTTGGTGTGCAACCGCTTCACCACCTCGGTACCACGTCCTTGCCCAGTTCAGGTGGAGTACCATGAAGAGCATGAGATACAATCGATCGTTGACTTCCGCAGGTTCTGGTTCCGTACCTGGTTTATTGGAAAGGGTACAGTACGGAGGCAGGGCCGTTTTTAGCGCAGGGCAAATAGGGCAGCTGCCTAGGGCCCCATCATTATTGGGGGGCCCAAAGAAGCTGCCAATTGAGCCCAGGCTGCTGCCCGCTGGAGTTCCGCCACTTGTTGGCCTCTCACTACTGTCAGTTGTATGTACAGAAGAGCTGCTTCTGTATATACAAGTGACAGAGCTTCTCTGTCAGCGGCAGTGCAGATCCCTCTGCTCTACACATCAATCTCTATATGAGAGCCGAGGAGGGAGGGGGGGCGTGGAATGTACACAAGGAGAAGCTCCTCGTGAAACCGGCAGCCTGCACAGACATTCTGTGAGTTTAGCTGCTCTTCTGTATCTCTCTGTGAGGTTTTCTAGATACTGGGAGAGGATTTGGGGAGGAAGAAAAGCTCTACACTGGAAGGGGGACAGGGGGGTGAGCTCTGAACTGGAATCTGGGGGGGAGAGCTTAGTACTTAGGGAGATGGAGAACTTGGATATACACAGCCCTCAATCCTGCACGCTATACAAAGTTTAGCCCTCAACCCTGCACTTTGCACATAGCGCACCCCTCAACCCCGCATTCCATATGTAGCGCACCTACACTCTGTAAATAACATACCCCTCAAACCTACACTCTGTGAATAACGCACCCCTCAATACTACACTCTGTAAATAACATACCCCTCAAACCTACACTCTGTGAATTACGCACCCCTCAATCCTACATTCTGTAAATAATGTACCCCTTAACCCTACACTCTGTGAATAACGCACTCCTCAATCCTACACTCTGTAAATAGCACACCCCTCAACCCTGCACTCTTTATGTAGCTCACCCCTAAACCCTGCAGTCTGCACACAGCTCATCCCTCAACCACGTACTCTGTACGTAGTTCACCCCTCAACCACGCACTCTGTACGTAGTTCACCCCCTCAACCACGCACTTTGTATGTAGCTCAAACCAGAAGCCTGTACGAAGCGCACTCCTCAACCATGCACTCTGTACATAGCGCACTCTTCAACCCTGTACTCTATGTAGTGCATTCCAGAACCCTGCAGTCTTGTATATAGTGCACTCCTGAAATCCTGGTTTATAACAATGCCTCACTGTTAGTGCAGTTTAGCCACACTCACAATTTGATGCAGAGGTAATGATGTGCAGTAACCTCTAGCAACCAATCAGTGAGCAGTAAGGATGTGCATTAAACTCTAACAAACCATCAAGCAGAAATAATGTGCTTTAGCTTCTAGCAACCAGTCAGTGAACAGCGAAATTCTGCAAGCTCTGGCAATCAATCGCAATCGCTGCCTGAACTGTTGCAGTAAACTGATTTTGAGTCTAGCTGCTATTTAATGTATATCCCAGAATGGGGGTGCCCAAGAAAATGTTTGCCCAGGGTCCAAACAATATTAAAGATGGCCCTGTCTGGAGGAATGCTCTTGGGTCTCATCCTCGGACATACATGCTCTTGTCCTCCTCTGTGATTTCCATAGACATTTTCCCCTCAAACCTGGTGGCCCTCTGAGGGGGAGGGGTCATTGAGGAGGGGGTACTGTCAGGGCTGGGCTCTCAGCCCTCCCTTTTCAGTGTTCAGCTGTCGGTTAATTGCCAGAACTCATCGTTCCACAGAGGCTCACTTGGTGATCAATTCCTGCTCATCAGTCCAGCCTACAGCCAGCCCCTTCTGGCTATTTCAACTGCCTGGTTCATTGATTCCTTGCCTTCACCTTGGTCAAACATATCTGGAGACTCTCTGCTGTGTTCCTGTTGAAGACTTGCCTGGCTGACGTCCCTTCTGGTTCCTGATACTGTCTGCTGCCTCTGACTATGCTGATTTTGCTGGCCTCCTGATTTACTGGCTTGTTCTGACTACCCCTTTGGCTACCGTATCCCGGCTATGTTTTGACTACGTTTACTATTTGTACCATTTTTACCATTGTATTAAAAGGTCTGATTCATGGTTCCTGGTACCGGCTGATGTTTATCTAAATGAATCAGTCTTGGATTGGCAGCAGCTATCAAGCCCCTGATGCCGATGTCGCCGATTAAATGTTTTCTGGATCTGGAATCTCTGCAAGACTGTCTACGCTTCCTAGCTTTGTGGGTGTTGATTTTATCTGGAAGAAATTTTTTTGGTATAGGTTTCATGGGCACAATTAACACAAGGACCAGTTTTTCTGTTTGAGAGGTGCATATCATTTACATTTTTTTCAGCAAGACCAATTCTTGCTTTCATCAAGAGTCCGTCTATAGGGTTATGGTGCCACTAACACCTAAAGCCCAATTTTAACGCACCTGTTACTTCTATCCAAAATAGAAAAACATAGAATCACGCTAAACATGTGAAAATATTGCATAAAGTAAGTGCACACTCACACAATAACCCAATATTTAAAAAAAAAATGTGATCATATGTCCATGTATGTGCAACCATGTATAATGTGGACAGAAATCTTGAATGTCAAAAATACCATGCCACCAAAACAAAAATTGGCCAATAGTAATTGTTCAATCAACAATTAGCTAAATAAAAACATATGACATAATGTGTCCAAAATACCTAGAACAACAGTATCCCCTGTGAACTTTAAATATGAAAAAATTATTGTAATGTCCATCCATAAAGTGTGGAATCTTCGGTGTTATATGAAGAACTTGTGCACAGTCCACCACCATTAAGTAGAGGGTTACTGCTTACCGGAAGTCCGTGATCCCCCACTACAGAGGATCAAGGGAAGCCTGTAATAAGGGATGCCCTCCAGGGCATATCAGATGCAGCCAATAACCTTGATTCGTTAGTGGTGATAGTGTGGTCTCCAGAAACACCCAACGGCACCCATTACACCTCAAATCTCCTCATTTTATTCCCAGCTCATAGGTGGATATGCATGGCATGTAAAGATAAAAGTGCTCCAATAGTGTAAAACCTTCAAAATTTATTGAGATAAAAAAACACAGTATCGCACTTACATTTGTAAAGTAGGAAAAACGCCTATATGCCTGGTGCCCCGGCCACTACACACTCAGACAAGCCTGTCCTTCTGAAATCATCAACAACATGAGGTGACGCAAGCGCGTTGCTCCACCCTACACGTTTCGTAATAGAATTACATAGTCCAGGGGCATGGGCGTGCTGCGTCACCTCCCTTTATACTCTGGCAACCCAACCAAGCCTTGCTCTGGGCCCCAAAAATCACAAAACTGTGAATAATTAAATAAATGAAAATAAAAACACACAGGCCGGGACACAAGGAAAAAATATATAAAATGAAAAATCAAAAAATAAAAACTTTCGGACTGCCTTTTATTGCCTATCTTGGGTGGAAATAGGTTAGATGTTCACAACAGTGTCACCCATAGCCGCTGAGCTGGGCGACACCTGGTGGTCAAACCATTAATAACATTAAGATGTTTGAGAGCTGAAACCAATGTCCAGTGACAAAATTTGGAAAGCTCATGATCTCAATCTCAATCTCACGCACTGAATTTATATAAAAAGACACTAAAAACTAGAGATCCTACAAAGCGTCTGTACAAAGATGCACAAACAGCAGTGGTGGAAATTTAAGAATGCTCACGGCCATCGAAATGTAAGTCGAAAGGCCGGAAATGCAGCCTAAATGCATACAGGGGTAATTCTCTTGATAATGTGAGTAACACCCAGTGGACAGATTATGAATTGCAGGCTCACAATTATCTAATGGCCCAAATTAAAAAATTAAAAATTAGCAACTTAAAAAAACATAACACATAAATAAATGTGTATATACATACAAGAACATCCAGACGGATAAAGGCCCAGAACTTGGAGGCTCAGTCCTAGATCACCCCAACCAGGTCCCAAAAATAAAAAAAGAACAAAAAAGAAATGCAAACATCACAAAATGGTGTCAATCTACCTCCCAAAATATTACATTTGCAAGAAAAAATTACATAGAATCACACAATCACGAGGAAACTCAAAATAATGGCATGAGATAAAGTGTTAAGAATAAATAAAAACATGATGTTAGTAGGGATCAAGGGAAAAAGATTCTACTCAAAATAGTGTGGACCCCTCATCAAGAGTTATTGATGAAGGCGTTCACGTCTGTATCGACGTTAAGGCCAAAAGGAACATAAGTCTTGAGTCTATGGATCCAAGCCATTTCTTGCTTTGAGATTTCCCTAACTAATAAGCTGCCCCTCCAGTGGGGTCTATATTTGTCGATCCCTATAAATAATGTATTTGATGGATCTCTATTATGTACCTGATTGTAGTGCCTTGACACCGAATGTTTGTCATAACCTCTCCTTATGTTGCTAATATGTTTGTTCAATTGGACACGACCTTTTGGTCCTCCCTACATACTGTAACCCACATGGGCAATGAATGAGGTAGACCACACTCTCAGATGAACATGTGATAAAGGGTTCGACCTCATAAGATGGTGAGGTACTAGTGGACATAAATTGGCAAATCTTTCTCTCTTTGCATTTATAAAGAAAACAAACCTGGCAATTCCTACATCTGTAGTGACCCGTACGGTTCTGAAAGAAGCACCGGTTGTTTTTTTTCGGGGGATCCTAGATAGTTGGGGCAATCCTACTTCCCAAAGAGGATGCCCCCTTGAAGACAACCCGAGGTCTAACTGGTAAAATGGTGCCAAGAACTTGATCGCTGGTCAAAACATGCCAGTGCTTTTGGATCAATTTCTTGATGCTCTGATGTTGCAATGAAAAAGTTGTGATAAACGGTGCAACATTAGGGTTGTCTTCCCTATTGAGGTGTCCATCTGACAGGAGTAATGACCTGTCTCTGTCCCGTGCTGTTTTCACTGCCTGGGACAAAAAACCTTGGTCATAGCCCTTCTCTACAAATCTTCTGGAGAGAATGGCCGCTTGTTCTTGGAAGGTACTAATCTTAGTGAAGTTAAGTCTGAGGCGTGTAAACTGACCTTGAGGGACTGCTCTCAACCAAGGCTCATAATGACAGCTATCTAACAAAATGTATGAGTTCCCGTCGGTTGATTTAAAAAAATGTAGATGTCACAAATCTGTCCTCTACAATCTTAATCTTCAAATCAAGAAAATTAATTTCTTCTAAACTGGCTTCAAAATTCAGTTTGATACCTCTATTATTATTATTATTATTATTATTATTATTATTAAGGACTGCCATAAAACCGAGTAGATCAGACTCGTTGCCATCCAATAGGAGGAGGACGTTGTTGATATATCTAGCCCACAGGACCAATTCTGGTCTTCTGGGGGCATCAACGACATCCTCCTCCCATTTGGCCATGAACAGGTTGGCCAAGCTTGGGGTATATATAGCCCCCATAGCGACCGCCCTGTCCTGACGATAAAATTGATGTTCAAACCAGAAGTAATTATGGCTGGCAGCATACTGTAATAATTCCATAATAAAGTCTATCTGGGATGAAACTAAACCGGAATCTCTAACCAAAAATAGCTTGACTGCCTCAAGGCCCAAATGGTGGGGGATGATAGTGTAAAGCGAAGTTACATCTGCAGTGACCATCCAGAGTCCTCTCTTAGGTGTAATATTAGACAGCAAGTTGATCACCTGTTTGGTATCCTTGATGTATGATGGAACTTTCTGAACTAAAGGTTGTAGATAATGATCAATGTACTTGCCCACCTGGGATGTGCCTGAGTCAATCGCACTCACTATGGGACGTCCTGGGGGGAAATTCTGGTCCTTATGTATTTTGGGAAGATAATAGATGACCGGTGTGCGGGGAGCACTAGGAACCAAAAATAATCTTTATCATTCAAGATACCTTTATGGAAACCTGTATCTACAATGGTTTCAAATTCCTTTTTGTATTTCACAACTGGATCCCTATTTAGAATGGTGTAAGTCTCACTATCATCCACAATGCGGTGCATCTCTTTTAAATAGGCACATCCAAAATAACAATCCCCCCCACCTTTATCAGCTGGTCTAATGACTAGAGATTTGTTGTTACAGAGGGATTCTAAACCAACCTCCAAGTCCCTTTGCTTCTTAACTTTTCTGACTTTCATCAGGTCAAGGTCTCGTAAGACAACATCTCTAAAGACCCTAATGACAGGTGCTAAAGAACCTGGGGGGTTAAAGGGGGATGCATTGGAAAGGTCAGAGTGTTGATACTCTGATCTGGTCGCATTCTCCTCCCTAACGGGGTTGGATATCATGTATCGTTTAATATTTAATTTACGGATGTACTTGTGTACGTCCATGTACGTCTGAAATTTGCTCAGGCTTCTAGGCGGAGCAAACTTCAGACCCTTGTCCAACAGCTTTTTCTCAGGATCTGTCAATATTTGCTTGCTCAAATTAAAAATTCCAGTTTCTATGTCCTTATTCTTTTTAATTGACTGGACCCGCCTCCCCCTCTGATTCCTCTCTTAGTTCTATGGGCCGTTTTATGCCTCAAGAGTCTCTGAGAAAACCCCAATTCTGGTTATTTCTATTGCCAGGAGGACCAGAATGCTGGATCGGTCTTGGATGGTTATAACCTTGTTCATAATTACCCGAGTAATGTGCGCCCGGATTCCTCTCGGGACCACTATACCCATAACCTCCAACATCTGGTCTATGACGTCCAGGGGTCTCTAAATCAGACAAGGGAAAGAACCGGTTCTGAAGTGGAATCTGATTCCTATTATCCCCATTATAGTAACCTGAGTTGGTTTGATCAAACCCTTGATTATAATTGGGGGGGCCAGATCTGGCTGGTGGATTATCCCATGTCCGTGGGTAAGTTTCCCACGATTGTGGGTATATATCACGCTGTTGATAGTTGTGATTGTTTCGCCTAAAATTCCTCTTCTCCCAAGGAAGTCCCTAACTGAGATTGAGCAGAACCATTCTTCAGGCCCCTAGGTTTGTTCTTAACCCTCTTTGGCCCATTATCCCTCCTCGGGGTGTGATGGGTGTCACCCCTTGATTGAGAAAGGGCAGGATTGTTCACTGATTCCCCCAAAGCAGCTCCTTGGGGTTGTGTGTCCATCCCATTGTCTCCCTCACTCTCCGAAGCAAGCTTTTTCTGCCAGACAAATACAAAACCTGATTGATAGTCCTGTTTGTCCCAGATATACTTCTTTTTCTTTTTTGCTCTTTGGTCCTTCTCTTCCTTTTCTAATGTTTTTAATAAATTCTTAGAACATTCCTTATATTCCTCACTGTTCTTTGAAGGAGCCAATTTATCTTTGATACTCTTGATCTCCTCGTCTAATCGGGTGAGCTTTTCACTCTTCCTCTGAGCGAGGAAACGCAAAAGGCTGACACCCGAATCGTTGAAGTACTTGAACCACTTCTATCCAAAGTCTGAGAAACAGACACCAGATTACTCATCGAAAAATCTTGAATCTTGTTCTGTGTGTATAAAGGAAGCTAGCAGGGAATATTGTAATTTTTTGCCTTTTATAAATGTCATTTTTGCTGCAGCAGGTTCTATAGCCGGTAAAGATGTGCCACCTTACGGGCAGATTAAGAGAACCCACCAGGACCTATATTTAAAACAATTCATTCTTATTGTTTCACTTTAAGCATCAGAAAATCACTGCTCATTAAAAAATCAGGTTTCTTGTACAAACATTTTTTTCATTAATACATGTCCCCCAGGGGAGTACCCAGACCCCCATACCCTTTGTATGCCCAATAACTTGTATCTAAGTCCTCAAAATCTGCACTTTAGATTTTTCCAGTTGAGGTCCCATGTACTTCAATTGGGTTCATTATTCGACTCCCAACTCTCATGATGTTTGAGAGTTCTGGCACACACCGAACAGGGGGTGTTCGGCCCATCTCTAGTGGCTAAAGATCTCACACAAGGGCAGTAGTTAGCTCCAGAACTTCAGTCACTCTGTGGTGGCTAACAAAATAGTCTTGCTCCTATCCATGGGATCCCCTCTAATACTAGTTTTTCATGGTACTCCCCAGTCTCCAGACCGTTTTATCACGAACATCACTTTGTAGCAAAAGAACAGGGATAACACATGTTGGTCTTTGCGGTTTTGCTGCACACACACATCCGACAGTAAATGATGGGGAGTAGACATGCTAAGATGATACAGAAGAGTAATGTGGTGTAGAACCAACATACCTTTCAATGGGGTTTTCAGAATTTTATTTCTCAGTTGTTTTAACCGGTTCCTGACCAGCTCACGTCTTTTTACGGGGGCGGAATGGCACCCCTGTGCAAAACCCCGTATGGGTACAGGGTTCCCTTTAAGGGCCGCCAGCGGGCGGGAATGCGCACACCCGCTGCACAGCAGTCGCGATCTCACGCATAAGAGCCAGCACGGGGATTTGTGTGTGTAAGCACGCAAATCCATGTTCTGTCAGGGGAGAGGAGACATGTCGTTTGTTCCTACTAAGTAGGAACAACAATATGTCTCCTCACCTAGTCAGTCCTATCCCCATACAGTTAGAACACACTGAAAGAACACACAATTAACCCCTTGATCGCCCCCTAGTGTTAACCCCTTCCCTGCCAGTGACATTTATACAGTAATCAGTGCATATTTATAGCACTGATTGCTGTATAAATGTCAATGGTCCCAAAAATGTGTCAAAAGTGTCTGATCTGTCCGTCGCAGTACCGCTAAAAATCGCAGATCACCGCCATTAATAGTAAAAAAAAAATAAAATAAAAATGCCATAAATCTTTCCCATAGTTTGTAGATGCTATAACTTTTGCGCAAACCAATCAATATATGCTTTTTGAGATTTTTTTTTTTTTTTTTTTTTTTTACCAAAAATATGTAGAAGAATACATATCAGCCTAAATTGATGAAGAAATTTGTTTGTTTTCTAAAAAAAAAATTGGGGATATTTATTATAGCAAAAAGTAAAAAATAAAGTTTTTTTTTTTCTAAATTGTCGCTCGTTTTTTTGTTTATAGCGTAAAAAATAAAAACTGCAGAGGTGATCAAATACCACCAAAAGAAAGCTGTATTTGTGGGAAAAAAAGGATGCAAATTTCATTTGGGTACATCGTCGCATGGCCGCGCAATTTTCAGTTAAAGTGACGCAGTGCCAAATTGTAAAAAGCTTTCTATGATCTGCAAGATGTCATTTGGATCTAGTCACTGTCTGCCAACGCTACTGAGATTGTAAGTTACAGCTATCTTGTGTAGCATGGGGAGAAGAACAGAGGATTCAGTTCCAGCAAGGAGAGGCTAGCATTATCTCAGGGTGGATCCATGGCTACTGTAGAGAGCATTACAGGACAAGGAAAGGGAACCAGTCCCTTCAAGATATTTGAAGTTTTATTGCTCTGGCTCACAGGGAGAGAGTGTTAGGGTTGGGTGCCCAGGAGCAACCAGGCCTGCAACTTCATTACATCAAGACAGGACCAGGATTCTCCAAGAGCACTCTGCCCCTATCCAGCAGACATCCATCGGGCTCTCCTGTACCAATGCGCACCCACCTCAGCCAGTCAGGGCAGCACATCTAAACCTGTGTTGAGCCCATAAGGCTCAGGTCTATACAGCACAGTAGAAGTCAAAAATGGAAAATAACGGAATCGCGCTAGAAGGGACTAGTGACCATACATGTGATCACCAATCCACAGTGATATTCAATAAGTAAATGAACAAAAAGTGATAAAATACCACACATTTAAAACTAAAACATAATAACAAATTAAGAGTTCATCAAATGTGCATTACTGATATGCAACAGTAAGAACAAAAGTCCATGTGTATACAGTGTATGTGAATCATCCAAGTGATGAATAAAAATCAAAATAATCTGAAATTCCTGCTGTATGAAGGCAAAAATGCTTGATCCACCACCGTGAATGAAGACTGGCAGCTTACCAGAAATTCATGATCCCCCGCTACAGAGGATCAGAGAAAGCTGTTTGTACATAGTGAACCGGATCACAACCAATGGATCAGAAGCCTTGCACTGGGATGAGACATCAAAGACCTTGGAGCCGTGATGGAGGTATTCACACTGACAGGTATTGGGATATCAGCCCACAGCAAAGTAGATGTGGCATGAAAAATAGAAAGGCTCCAATAGTGTAAAATCATTAACTTTCTTAAAATAATCAAAAGGAATGCACTCACATGTTAGTAGTCAATAGTAAGCGCCTAACAAAAAGTCTGGAGCGCCGGCCGGAGGCTCACAGACAGCCTGTCCTACTGGTAACCACAGCAGCGACGGGAGGTATCGCGAACGCGGCGTTTCGTAATAAAGTTAAGTCTTCCAGGGGCACGGGCGGCGCGTCGCATCACCTCCCTTTATAGCACAACGACAGCCTGACCAAGCCTCACTCTGAGTTCCACTGCATCGGCGGACATGCGCAATAGGCCTAAGTCCCTGACGATGGATGGTGCCAAATGTGCAAGTGCACCCACAGTCAATGGAAATTCAATCCATCACATGATATTAACGGAGCCTTACTAACTGAAAGTGGGCTGTAGGGTCAGGCATCATAAAAGGTTCAAGTATCCCAAAAACGAAATAGAAAAAGTACCATACAGGCACTGAGTAACTATGCACATGTCAGTGTCATTGTATAATATAAAAAAAACCACGGCTGATGAATACCAGTGGCTAACAAATAAAAATTGGACTAGATAAATAATATTGTGAAAACATCCAGACTCATAACTGCTCCAATGGCGGAAACAGAGCATGGATATATTAAGGTCCAGACAAAAGACAGACCACGATAAAGCCATAGATCTCCGTCCGTGTCACGGACTGGAAATCGCTAAGTGTAGGCCCAAGGGGACTCGCTCGTAAAGAGCGATAGCCCCCCAGTGGCCATATCAGTAATTGCAGACGAATCGTTAATCCAGCCCAAATAAATCATAATAAAATTCAAAAATTAACTAAAAATGACTAAAATGTTAAAAAATTTTAATATACAAAACATACAGACTCAAAAAATAACAGGGCATAGACATTCTGAAACGATTAATTAATGCCCATAGACAATATGGGCATATCTAAACCCTGTGCCCATATAGGAAATATTTATTTAAAAGGGATTTCTAATATGGAATATTAATACAATCTTTTATTAAAATTATACTATTGGGGTTAGGAGTTAATTTGTTTGAAAAACCTAAAATCTGCATGGTGTATATAAGTGAAGGGTCAAAAGAAACACAAAAATGGTGATAAGAGTCACAAACTGTCCCCACCTACCCATTACGTTAAAGCTACCTGAGTAGTCCAGATGAATAGGAACTCAGAGCAAAAGCTCTCACAAAATATATCTAGAACAACATGCTCCCATTCAGAATGCAATGACAATCCCTACATAAAACATTCCAAGACCCTAGATTAATAAGGCCACTCTAACCTATATGAATTGGAGATGGTAGGGAGTAACTTAATGATCCTCATCAAGCATTATTAATAAAGGCATTCACGTCTGTATCGACGTTCATGCCGAATGGTACATAACTTCGGAGTTTATAGATCCAGGACATCTCTTGCTTGGAGATCTCCCTGACCAACGAACTCCCTCGCCAATGTGGTCTATATTTGTAAATACGCACATATAGTGTGTTAGAGGGGTCCCTTTTATGTACCTGGTCATAATGTCTGGAGACAGGGTGTTTATCATAGCCTCTCCTTATACTCCCTATATGTTCATTCAGACGGACACGCAAAGCCCTTTTAGTCCTCCCCACATACTGAAGCCCGCAAGGGCATTGTAAGAGATAGACTACCCCTTCAGAAGTACAGGTAATGAAGGGTTCGATCTCATATACAGCACTCTATACAGCACAAACTCCAAACACGTCCTCCCCAGGCCAAGGTCTATAGGTCATGCATATCTAGCTCACACCACAAGAGCGATCTTGTGGCCTTATACTCAGCCTATGCCTTTACTGCAGGGTCAATGATCACATATTAAATCCCTGCCCTGTTTGCCAGGGAAAACTTTTGGGTCTAGGTCATTCAGAGGGAGGTGATCTCGACCTGAACTTGAATCCTGCCATCTTTCCTTGATTCTTCACACCTGTCTGCATTCATTGGACCCTGAATTCATATCAAGTATCTGCATCTGTGGTTCCTTGGTGGTGGTCCTCTTGGTATCTGCAGTTCATAGCTCTACATTGGCCTTAGGATCCCTGCGGTTCCAAATTATCTCTGTAGTTATGCATGTTGGTGCGCTACATCGTGAGATCTTCTTCCTAATCCTTCACAAGTCTTCCAATCCCATCATTCCTGGTCTTCTGTGGTTGTAAAAACATTCCTCCCATATGTATTGGAACTTCGGTTAGGTGTTGTCATGGGGGATGCAATGCTATCAGATTTGTCTTTCCAAGGTGCTATCACCTCTTTCTGTACCCATGGCCAAGGGCACCACTTCTCCAAGACTCCCTCGAGATCAGGTCTTTCAACATGTGTTTTGTAAAAAAAAGATGCTAAGCGTCTGCCCCCCTCATCGTCCCTATAACTGCCCCATTGATTTTCAACCTGGGACTACTCGGGCCGAGTCTACCCTGTCCCTATTCCAGAGACTCAAGCAATGTCTGAGTATGTCAGTGTCAGGGCTGGGCCTACTCATCCAGGGAACGCCCGAACCTTGAGGTCCTGTCATGGACAGACCTTAGGTGGCATTGTTTCGTCCCCAGTTATCCAGAAGGATAAGCCCCTGGTTTCGGTCACCCTTTCTTGGGATGAGTCATCCATCGAGATACAGGGTCTAATCGACTCTGGGGCTGCAGGCCCATTCATTGATACTGCCTTTGTATCGCAGCACTCGATTCCGCTGCAGCTGCGTAATACTCCACTTGCCATTGAGGCTCTTGACGGGAGACCTCTACAGCCTGCCCATGTGACTCATGAGACGGTTCCGTTGTCCATGGCCGTAGGGGCTCTTCATCCTTTGGAATCACATCCTTTGGAATCAAGTTGGACTTCTCAGCCTTTTACCCGCAGTCAAATTAGCAAACTAAAATGGTCAACCAGAGTGTTGAATAGTATCTTATAGTGCCTTCATTTCTGCCCATCAGAATGATTAAGTAGACCTACCCTGGGCTGAGTTTGCCCTCAATAACCATGCTAATTCCCGCACTGGGGAGTTTGCCTTTTTCACGGTGTATGGTCGTCATCCTTTGTTTTCATTTCCTATTCCCATCTCTCCCATATATCTCCTATAGTGGTTATACTGCAGCAGGGTGGCTCTATTGCGCAAATCGCTGTACCACAGAGAGTCAAAACAGGGATCTGCCAATGTAAACAAAGCAGATCCCCGTACTGTCAGGGGAATACAGTGTAATCGTCTGTTCCTAGTGATTAGGAACAGCAATCTTTCTATACTCCCAGTCAGTCCATTCCCCCAACAGTTAGAAAGCACCCGCCTAGCACACACTTAACTCTTTGATCGCCCCTGCTGTTAACCCCTTCCCTGCCAGTGTCATTTCTACAGTAATCCGTGCATTTTTATAGCACTGATCACTGAGTAAATGTCACTAGTCCCAAAAAAGTCTTCTACAGTGCCAGATCTGTCCGCCGCAGTCCCGCTAAAAATCACTGATCACCGCCATTACTGGTAAAAAAAAATAATAATAATGAAAATACCATAAATCTATCCCCAATTTTGTAGACACTATAACTTTTGCGCAAACCAAGCTTATTATTTTATTTTTTTACCAAAAATATGTAGAAGAATACATATTGGCCTAAACTGATGAAGACATTTTTTGGATATTTATTATAGCAAAAAGTAAAAAATAGAGTTTTGTTTTTTTTTATAGCGCAAAAAATATAAACTGCAGAGGTGATCAAATACCACCAAAATAAACCTCTATTTGTGGGAAAAAGAGGAAATCTATTTTGTTTGGGTACAACGCCGCACAACTGTGCAATTGTCAGTTTTAAAGCAACGCAGTGAGGTATCACAAAAATGGCCTAGTCATTTAGGGGGTAAATCCTTCCGTATTGGTTAAGCCTGATCCTAAACAGGTGGGGAGGCCTCGTAAGAGGGGGGTACTGTCACAGTCTAGCATGCATTTTTCTGTATAGACATGCTCAGTGCAGCCCAGGTTCCTAGTTCTCTGAGCGCCTGTTTGCCTAGTATTATGTGTCTGCAGTGTCTGACTTCCTGTGTACCGACCCTAGCTTTATCTACTGTTTATGCATGCCTGCCGGCCCCCAACCTGACCTTGGCTTGTTTCCTGGATATTCTTCTGTCTCCTGCTTTTATACTCTACACACCCAAGTGGTCTCTGCATCCTCAGCTGGGCGTACCTGGGGGCTGCAACCTAGTTCCGGCTTGCTGCAACTCCATTCCCACCATCAGGGGCCCCAGGTGAAGACAAAGGCCGGGGCTTCGACTCTGTGCCCTGGGGAACCCCGAATTGGAGTTCTAGAAGGGCTCACTACCACTGAAACCTGACAGTAGGTCTGCGGAAGCATAGATCTTTTTCTTGTCAGCATCAAATTGGGTCTTTGAAGACAACCGAATTGTCCAGAGCCAGAGTGACGTGTTTCACCAATCTTTGAAGGAAAGCATCTATCGTGGGGGGAGAATCCGACAAGGACAAGTCCTCCGAGTAAAAAGGATATAGTTTCAGAAGCCTCTTTTGGAGGACAGATCTCTTCTCCACATTCTGCTATTCTTCTTCCATCAATTCTTTATTATCTGGCTAAGTTTGAAAGAAGACATAGATGTTTACCTACTGCCTTCTGGTCTGCCCCAGGCTCTTCAGCCCAAGCTGGGAGAGAGGAGGAGCAGAAGAAAAGAGCAGAAGCCCAAGAAAAGGGTGATACAAGAGCACCAACCTGTAGTTTAGTAAAAGCGAAGCATGGTTCTTGCCGCATCTCCAGGATCCAGCACCATTAGATAAAGCCAGTCGCAACTAAATCAGGCGCCCACTGGAAGACAATGGAGACAATGGGCCACTGGGACGAAGCATCCCCATAACCCCCCCCCCCCGCCATTTCGTCACTACTGTCCACCCAAAGAGGATGACGGGGAAGAAAGTTTGGAAGAGATCCCTCCGCCATGTTAGAAACGATCTCAGAAGTCAGGGCACCTCCATGCACCACTGCCAACAGAAGAAGTGAGACAACTTTTCACTCAGAGGCCTTTTTTATAATAAGGTAAGCGGGTACTAACGAGTCATGTGGCATTTATTTTTGACAATGAAATACAAGCTTACTGTCTGATGGCCATCTCCTTCTACTTCTTGGATTCCCTGCATACTTTGCAGCTTCTCCTCTGCTAGTTCCTTTCAGTTCCTACAGACTATATATCCCATGGAACCTTGCTGCAGCAAGCATTGATTCCTGTACCGACTGTGTCTCCTGAAACTCCACCTCTGTAGTTCAGGTAGTTCAGAAAGCAGCCTCTGTGAAATGTCTGACTCACAGGGCATATAGTAAATACGTGTTACAGAATTCCATGAAGTAAATGTGAGGAGATCTTCACAACGTAAGTTTACAAACATCAAGATTGATCAGATTATCATGAGTAAGCTAGAAATAATTAAAATACAATGTGAATTTAATTTGATTTTACATTTTGACCATAGATACACTTTAACAATCACACCACTGTGCAAAGTTTTGGAGCCACAATGAAAGCCCATTGGCCAGTACCTGCCTTGATGAAGGGGTCCTGAGCAACTCTGAAATATTACACAGTGGCAGGGACGTAGATAAGGGGGGGGTTTGAAACTCCCCCAGAGCGTTATTGCAGATTGCAGAAGTAATAGTTATGTGCTCTTTAACTAGTAGTGCCGGCCGCGACACCACCGCCTCACCCAGCACTGACTTGCTGTTGTGCGCTGCCTGGGCCTGGCCTGCTGTTACACCGCCTGACTGCACCGACCTGGGCTGCCGGGCTCAGCTTGGGCTGAGGGAGGCTCTGGCAGCAGGGAGGAGCTCCACTAATGCTTGGACCCCACCCCATGCAGCGGAAAAACCCAGTGGGAGCGCTGGGAGCCCTGAACCTCTAAGAATGCATCCCCTGGACATCTGAGAGCCCTGTCCCCAGACCTCTGAGAGCGGGAGGTGAGCCCAGCTGGCCATGTAGCTCTTTCTCAACATATATAATGTCTATGGACTGTTATGCTAAACCTTGACAGTGTTGTTTACCAACTGTATACCTGTGCATTGCTGAAAGGTGGAATTAAAAAAAAGGCTACATGATCATCTCCTGTAGTCTGTCCGCGGTCTCTGGTCACCTCTAGTAGTCCATCTGCAGTCTCTGGTTATCTCCTGTAGTCCATCCGCAGTCTCTGTTTATCTCCTGTAGTCCCTCTACAGTCTCTGTTTATTTCTTGTAATCCATCCGCAGTCTCTGATTATATGTGAATTTGGCTTGCATTTATTGCACAACAAGCACCCAAAACCACTCCGTGTTTTGGTGCCATTAAAAATGAATGAAACACAAACACGTGCTCCCACAGCATTGCAGTGTGATTTGGAATAAATCACAGCGATCCTGCCCACGATCCCAAATCGCTACATGTGAACAGTCTGGTTCTAACAAGCTAACACAACAGCAATTATGGAAGACTCAGCTTCAGCATATTTTATAGGTAAAAAGAAGCCCAGGTTTTGTTTAACCACGGCCAGCCACACCTAATTTTTTGCAGCTGCGCGCCAGAAGTCACTGCCTTCCTCTCATGTCCCTCATTCTCAAGTTCAGAATTTGTGAGGTATGTTCTGTATATATGGACTCTGCACAGTACCACTTCTCCAGCCTGGTATGCTGGGTAACAAAAAATCAGTGAGTGTGCTGCCTTTCACAAGATGGTACCCTTTGCACCTGCCCAGTAACATTGGCTATTACAGTGCACCACCCTGTGATAGGCAGTCCAGTGGCTGAGAGCAGTGCCCGCTGTGTTCTGGTGAGGGGGGGTGTCCCCCTGTCAGAACACAATAGCACAGTGGAGGAGATTTCTGTACTAACAGCATATGTTCTAATACACTGATCTGTCAGATTTTTTTCTTCGTTCAGCCAGTACCAGGCTTTAGACAGGACAGTAGCCAGCCTCACTGGGCAATGTTCATAAAAACTGAAATCAGGTTAAATTTTCAAGAGGATCTGAGAAAATAGAATTAAGAATGTAATTGCTTACTACGAGCAACACATTGTCTTTTTTCCAATCTTGAAGAATTTGGTGCAATTTGTTTTATTTAACCACTTCAGCCCCAGATTTACCCCCTTAAAGTGTTACTAAACCCACAACAGTAAAATCAGTCTGTATATGCAGCATAGCATGCTTGTTATACTCACTGTGGAACCTAAGGGTTTAATCCTCTGCATTGTGTAAAAAGGCTGTTTTATCCTCTATACATAGATCCCCTTCCCTCCTGCACTATCCATCTGGGAAGATCAGCTAACACAGGCAGAGTAGCCGACCTGCACATGCTCAGTTGTGTCTCTTTTATGATGGGGAGCACATTTACTTGTTGATCAGAGCTAGCCAGGTCATACGATATTGACATCACACATGTGGGCTTGTATACAGGCTGCAGTGGCAATCTCCACCTTCCTGAACTCTCAGTGCTGGAGAAACTCTGCAATTTATCACTGACTGTGGTATACAGATCATCCAAAATGGTATATAGTGGCAGTATTTTAATGTAAAAAGATTTATAAGCTGTGGACACTGTGGGAGGGGGGGGGGGGGGTGAACTATTTTCACATTACTGGGTTTAGTAACACTTTAACCACTTCAATACTGGCCACTTTCCCCCCTTCCCTTCCAGGACAATTTTCAGCTTTCAGCGTTGTCGCACTTTGAATGACAATTGCGTGGTCATGCACACTGTACCCAAACTACATTTTTAGCATTTTCTTCCCACAAATAGAGCTTTCTTTTGGTGGTATTTGATCACCACTGGGGTTTTTATTTTTTGCTAAACAAACGAAAAAATACCAACATTTTTTAAAAGAAAAACTGATGGGCACTGATAGATGGTACTGGATAGGCAGCACTGATAAAGCGGCCGACATACACCTGCGCTGGTTTGCGTAGCCACGCCAACCTGCCACAGTATAATGACGGCGGCTGGTCGGCAAGCAGTTAAAAAGACATTTACTTAGTACCTGCTGCTAAACCCCCAGAACAAAAAATTATCTATGACCCTAGACAGTGGTGTGATTGTTTATGATGCAGTAAAAGTGGAATTTTCTGTAAAAAGATAAAAAAAATCCTGGGGCAGGCTAATAACATTTTATAGATATTATATATGAACCCAGTGGCTGGTTATTTCAGCATTAACACTATACGCGGATTCCAGTATGGTGTGCAATGTGAATAGGTTTATTACTTGCTCAGCATACAGTGCCTACTACTTATTAAAAATATACTTATAGTGTTGTGTATAACTTATATACACCGACCAACCATAACATTATGGCGACTGATTGGGTAAAGTGAATAACCTTGATTATCTCAGTACAATGGCACCTGAAAGTGGGTGGGATATATTAGGCAGCAAATGAACATGTTGTCACTAAGGTTGACATGTAGATAGCAAAATAAAATGGGCAAGCATAAGGCTTTGAGCGACTTTGTCAAGGGACAAATTGTAATGGCATTCAAAAAATGTAGCTGTTCTGGGATGTTCCTGGTCTGCAGTGGTCGGTCAGGATCCAGCTTGGTGTGGCTCAATTATTTATTTTAAAAAGAAAGGTAAATAAAGGGGGAAAAAACAGCCCTAATTCTGCAGAGGACAGGAGGAGGGGTGGAGTGGAGCGATGTAGTATTGGAGGGTAAAGATCCGCTTTAATGCTGGATCTGAAAGAAAGGTGTCTGCATCACAGATTGTTGTGTAGAGGGCTGTGTAGCTGCAGACCAGTCAGGGTGCCCATGCTGACCCGTGGTTACAGCCAAAAGCAGCTAAAATGGGCTCGTAAGCATCACACTTGGACCACAAAGCAATGGAAGGAGGAGGCTGGGTCAGATTAATTCAAGAATGGCTTGAGGAACACCATGAGAGTCTGAGGTGTTGGCTTGGCCTCCAAATCTGAATACAATTGAGTATCTGTGGGATGTGCTGGAAAAACAAGTTTGATCCATGAAGGCCTCACCTCACAATTTTTTTTTCCTTTCTTTTTGTTTCTTTATGTCCGCTGTAGTGCAAAACCTAGAACAAAAAAAAACCTGTAAGTGAATGAAAAACATGTATGTGAAACACACACTAAAAAGTGCACTTAAGGGTGTGCTTTAGTTCACCCTCCAAAGGAGTAGGACCTCTATCCTGATCCCCGGGGCGCGAGGCTCCTGATGGGGACATAGGTTTACATGGTCTGCCTAGCCAGAAGGCCTGGCAGACCCCATTCTTCTAAGACAGCCGAAGCCATCCTTGAATACTAGGTCAGGGGAGCTCTCCCGAAATGAGATCCCCCCCGAGGCAGGGGAGGAAGGAACCTGAGGGTCACATATCTTGCCCTTAGATGTCAGGGTAAGCCTGAGGACTCACACCCTTCATCCAGTTAAAAGACACACAAAAGTGAAAGGGTGACAAACAGTGGGAGAAAAATAAATAATAAAAAGTGGCTGTGCCAAATTGTGCACTGGCCGGGCGCTGAGGCCTGGTAGACTAAAATTGCCCCGGACTTCAGCCAAAAGGCCCAGCCCGTGAGGCGCAGTGCAGAAAGAAAGCAAATTGGTGACTGTGACCATGTGCCTTTTAACACTGTGGGGTCCCACACCCAAGTGTTACTAAGAGCGCCATTAGGGCGACCACTCCCAGGGGGCACAGACACTGCGAACCTTCTTCCTTCCCAGCCCATGGCCAGACACAGTAGAACATTCAAATCAGGAGGTAATGGGCTCTTCAAGCCTTCCTGGGGGAATTACACCCGTGTCCCAAATGCCTGTGGGCGCCATGGTTTATTTACCAGTTGATACTAAGGATGAGCTCAGGCGTGTTCACAAACAGCATGTGCAGAGCCCGCCAGGAAGTCGGCACTGCAGAACGCTAATCACAAGCAGTGAGACATTTCCAATCTCTGCAGCCGCGCATGGGGACAATGTCTCACTGCCTGTGATTAGCGCTCTGCAGTGCTGACTTCCTGGCAGGCTCTGCACGTGCCCTTTGCGAACACGCCTGAGCTCATCCTTAATACTAACCTTCCAAGCCCCCCTCACTCCAGCAGGTTTGCATAGCCACCGCCCCAACCTTGGTCAGGATGATAGCACAGCGCCCCCCACTGGATCACTGATAAGAACAGATATTATACTTGATCTTAGCCAAAAGGCCAAGGACCCCCACCTCACAATTTACACAACATGAAGGATCTGCTAGTGACAGGTTGGTACCAGAGATCACAGCATACCCTCAGAGGTGTAGTGGAGTCAATACCTGGATGGGGCTATGGGGGGTGGTCATTATGTTATGGCTGATCAGTATACATTCTTTTTCATGTAATCTCTTATTGTTTTGTAGATGAGTGTATTATTATTATTATTGAGTGTAATAGTGCTGTATTTAGTGGCTGTGTGTGGAAATATATATGTTGTAGATGAGATTCCCTGGACAGAGGTGACAATGCTCTCTTCTCAGTGTAGAATGGAGGGAAGTGTCATCATGTAGGAGGGAAAGGGGGAGGAGGAGGGGGGTCCTGGTTCCTCCCCTCTCCTAGGCTGATCTGCCCCTCCCCAATACTCCCAGGGGCCACACGGTGCAGTAGGGGCCCCTACAGAGGAACAGGATTCTCCTGCAGGGTGACAGGGACATCGTATCCCGCTAAATAACCTACTTTACTCTCCTATGCCCTTCTCCCGGCCGCTCCATTATACAGGAGGGAAAAAGGGAGGGCGGCCACCGTTGCTGTCGGGATATGTAGTCTGCGCCGGTCGCTGTGCTCCTTCTCCTCCAATAGCGGCGGACTACAACTCCCGGCGGCCAGTGCGCGCGAGGCGCATGCGCGGTGCTCAGTCGGTGCTGCTCTATTCTGCTGGTGAGGCGCTGGAGGGACGGAACGGCGGGCGGGCGGCGGAGCCCCGGGGAAAGTAATCCATCGTCCTTACTCTTCACTGAACAGACCTCGTTGTGTGTGTGAGTGCGAGGGCCACGGGGGTGGGGAGGGGCAAAAAGAAAGGGGGGGAGGCTCCACTATCCCCCCCTCCCCGCCATGGTAGCGGCCGCTCCGGCCTTTGTGCAGCCAGAGATACAATGTAACAAAGCGGCCGCGTCCAGGACTGGTACATTGTATCTCTGGAGGAGGGGGGTTGGACCTGGGACCCTGGCCGCCTGGAGGAGCGGGGGGAGGGGAACCTGGGTGCTTGTCTGCAGGTAAGAACTGCTATAAGGGGGGTGTCATTATTATTATTACAGGGGGTGGAGGGGGCTCATGTCTACAGGGAGAGGGTGCTGACAGTGCTGGGTTTCTGTATTGGATTGTGGAGCCCTTGTGCTGTATGTAGAACTTGTGGGGAGCTGTGTGTGATATGATGTGTTATTATTATTATTGTATCCAATAACATAAGCCCCCTGCCTTGTGTAGATGGATGGAGGATTGTAGATGATTTCTAGACTGTATTGTGTGGGATTGGGGGTGGTGGATGAGCCCCACATTCAGTTGTGTTTACTAATATTGGCCCCGGTGGACTTCCTGTGACAGGTGGGTCTGTAGATCTGTTGTTTACAAACACCAGCTTATGAGTTGTTTTACTTTTATTTATTTTTTTTCCATCACTAGATTTTCTGGATTATTTCACAGTAATATTTCTCCTCCAGGACGTCATCCACAGGTCACTGGCAAAGTATCCCAGACATTATTATAAATAACCTGTTGCAAAGTGTTTTGACTTTATAGTAGCAATCTGCTAATCCCTCCGCCAAGCAGAACCGTCCTTTCATCTTTTACCTTTTATTTGTTTCGTACACAAGTGGGGAGTATCAGAGTTGTGTTAGCTGAATTCTCTTAGGTCGCCTATGTAAGGTGGAGACGCTTCAGGTTTATTTATCCGTGACTTTTCTGTATGTATAAATCTTCTCTTGAAGTGTTGCCTTTTTTTTTTCCTGTTCTCTGGTTGAGGTGGCAGAAAGTGATTATTGGGGACGTAAGCAGTCCCATATGTGCCAGTCTTGGCGGGTGTGTATTGCACATGTGTTGCCCTCGCCTCTGTTGGGATGTGACCTTCCTAAGTGACCCCTGTGTTTAGAAATGCCTTATTCTGACAGCCTAAACTTTTTAAAAAGTTGCACTTTGTCTGCTGTTTCTGGAGGGAATTTGCGCAGGAAGGCATGCAGTCGATGGTAATTGCCTATATGTTTACATCAGTGTGTGTGGATGGTCAGCCCCTTTCATCGGCTGACTCAGAAAACTGCTCTGGTTAGGAATTCCTGTGTCACTTTCAGCTCCCAGCAATCTGGGAGCTGAAAGCATTCTGACCTGTTTAGGCCCAACTCCTATTCAGGTGTTCTTTTGCTCGATTCCTGAAACGCGACTGTCTCAAATTGAAGAATCTCATTATTTTAAATAGGCGCCTTCAGACCTGAGTACTTTGTTACCTGTTTTGGGAATCTCAAATAACGACATGTCCTTTTGGGGGAGTTGTGTGTTTTGGGGCTCATGGAATTTTGTGAGTGTCTGAAATGCACATATTTATGTAAACTTTTCAGGCACACCTGTTTACGTCTGTAGGGACCAAAACATGGGATTCTGCTCCTGTACACACAAATAAGGCTTCCAAAATTGCTGGTCTATGCTCAGGTCTGATGTGAATGGGTGCTCATTTCATTCAAGGTTGTTGCTGCTGAAGGGCATATATTTAGGAATCAGCTGGCTTGTAGTAAGTTTTCTGTATTCAAACATTATCGCACATTGTATTGGCTTTGTGTGAATGTTTTTAGAAACTTCTGCCACTGCTACACGTTCTCCCATGTTCATTGCATAGCACAGCAAGGAGCTTTTTGTGATGCTGTTGTTTTTAAAAATGGCAGAAATTCCTCCCTGGTCCTGGAGATAAAATACATTGGTTTGTTTTCTAAGTGTCTGTCTGAACAGCTAGTCTCTACAGCTGGATTTGAGGAAAATGCTTTGGGTTCCCGGTCACTACATCCTGGCATTTTCCAGTGGCTGCAACCTGATACTGTAGAGAGAGAGGAACTCTTCTAGGATCTTCTGTAATGTCCTTGTGGCCGGTTTGGAGATGAAGTAATGGCATTGTTCCTCAAAAGTTTTCTGATTTTTGGATCTAGTTTGCCTTGTGACGTGCTCTGTTTTTAGTTTTAAAAAAACTGAACTGTTTGTATATTTATACTTTGCATCAGATTTCAAAATAGGCTGGGCTGTTGTCTTATTAATGTTCCAGCACCAATGAATTATGCAGGGCTTTACAGCAGGCAGTATAGAAGAAAGTTTGTCTCATTTAACAAGCTGTCTTGATTAAGAGTGTTCTATATTCTACAACCAGTCTCCTTCAATATGAAAGTAGTATCAAATGCAGACAGTGTTTGTAAACTCATTGATAAATAAGCCCCAGTTTATCAAATCAGCGCACTTTCACCAAATGCTGATATTTTATTTGAGCTATTAACCTCAGAAATTTGCGCTGGAAATTGTGTTCAACCGCTTTATTTTGCCTGAGTAGGTGCCATAATGTGATTAAAGTTTTTGCTGAAACTGCATGGCAGTTTGTCTCATCTAATTTGTACAGTTGTTATTTCACAAATTACTGAATTTGATGCGTATATGGTTATATCCTAAGCATTCAAAACATTCCCTTTTGGGAAACTGTAGTTTATCTCATTTTTTTTTTTGTGTGTTGTAAAGAGGCAGCAGGTGTCTTGACATATATAGGGTCACCTATTTCTACGGTGGTTGATGGGTGCCCTGGTCTTGTCAGAATTGGTTGACTTTTAAGTGACATGATAGACACTCAAAATGAATGGAATTGTACAAACATGGAAACATTGAGTAGAATTTACTAAGACTGTAGCAGTTGTGCATGGCAACCAGTCAGCTTCTAGCTTTCACTTTCATAGCTTATCTGAACATGTTGAAGTTAGAAGCTGATTGGTTACTATGCATAGCTGCTAGATTCTGTCTGCTCCAGTTTTAGTAAATTTCCCCCCAGTGTTGTATGGAACAGATCTCCCTTCATCATGGATAATACAGCATCACTCAGATGTTATTCCTGACAAAGTTGGAATCGTGCAGATCTGAAAGTGGTTATCTCTCCTAAATGCACATCTGCACTGCTGTGTCTCCATTAAATTATGGAAAAAGTCAAATTGTAAACTGTTGGAGTGTTTGCTTTTAACGCTTTTACCAGATTTGACTATTGTCTGGTGGGGAGACAGGCTTTTTTGCACCATGGTCACCAGGCAGTGAAGGTGATGGTGACGAGCCCTAAACACCTCTCGCAAGATTGAAGTGAAACAGCCACAATTGGTAAGGGCTGCTCTTCAGGCTAAAGGGAAAAGTGGGGGTAAAACCTCTTTTGTTATGTGTATTAGTTGAAATGAACTGACTCACTAGTTTCATATTTATTTATTTTTTTCTGATGATGAGATTCCTCCCTCTATAATGTGTCTTGGCTACTCCTTTGTAGATGATTGATACATTTGTAATATAAAATTGTTGCTGGTGTGGTCACTTTGAGTAAATATTAGCAGCCTCTATGCAGGGCTGATTGTACACTGCTAAATAGTTTGCAATATTACCATAGATGTCAAGTGCATGTATAAAATATGTATGCTGCCCTGTGGTCTGGACTAATACTGTACATGACAGAAGTGCTATCATGTTAAACCTTTCACTTTGCTGGAACATTATTTTATCTGGACCCGCTGCAATGTCATTTACATTGTGGAACAAGATTTTTTATTTATTTTTTGTTTGCCAGTCCGTTACATAATAGCTCAGCAGGGAATATGGAGCTTGATTAGCTACTTCTGTCACTTCTCTGGGGAGTGTGGATAAATGTTAAGAATTATCCCTCTTTTGGGGAATAAGATCTTGCTTTTGTTTTCGTCTTTAATTAAACCTATGTGTTTTTTTTTTTTTTTTTGTTTTTTGTTTTTTTTTTTTTCTCTCCAAACGTGCCCACGTATTTTTCAAATTTTTAATCTTGAATGCAAAGATTTTTTTTTTTTTTTTTTTAACCTCCCAATAGATAAATATTTAGTTTCTTGTAGAAGTTTATAGTTTTTTTCTTTTTTCTTTATTAAAAATGTTATTAATTTAAACCATACACACGGTTATCTGTAACATGTTGCTCTCATTAAAGGGTAACGCCACTTTTGAGGGGGAAAAAAAATGCAAAAAAAATAAATTTAGCATGTG
Source organism: Aquarana catesbeiana (assembly GCF_042186555.1). NCBI lineage: Eukaryota > Metazoa > Chordata > Amphibia > Anura > Ranidae > Aquarana > Aquarana catesbeiana. The sequence continues at coordinate 202,952,681 of NC_133332.1, read as the reverse complement.
CAATTGCAACACAAGTCATGTTGTTTTTGAATGTTATCAAAAATGACGACCTTTCCTTTTTAATCTGAAGTGCTCTAATTTTCTGTAAGACTTCATTCCCACGAGGCAGATCCGCTGCCTCGGAGTCCGCCTCGGAGTCCGGCGAATGACAGGTCCCTCTCTGCTCACTGAGCGGGGAGGGGCTTGTCGAGCGCCACTGGTTGCTATGGAGAGATCGGACGAAAACGGATAGCATGTCCATTTTCATCAGATCTCACGCGATCCGATCTGCCAGGGACAGATGCGAACGTAGGGCCATCCGTCTAATTTGATCGGGTCGGATGTCAGCGGACGTGTCACCGCTGACATCCATTGCTCCATAGACTAGCATAGAGCGCTTGTTGATTTCCGCTGACAGGCGGACCTGAACGGTCTGACAGTGTGAAAGGGACCTAAAAGGCAATGCAAGAAGGCAGCCTGGATGTATTTTGTACACAGATGATGTACAAAACACTCCCCAGAAATGTTGTTTCCTGCTTGTGTGATTGGCTCACTGATTTTCCCAGAAGTCTACACTAAGATACAAGTCAGATTTTGAGCATCCCCTACAACAAAAATGTTATTTGTGTTGAGATACTCCCACAGGGAAATCGTGTCTAAAGGGGTGCAGACTCGGCCACTTTCCTCATTGGAGACTTGCAGGTGCGGCAGCTGAATGATAATTATAGAATCGTTTCCATACAGATTCATTTTACACATGGACAGACAGCTATTTCTTGAAATAACAAAAGGTAGAAATCTGCAACAAAGTTTGTTAAATTCCCTCAAGTACATTGAAAGCTCAGAGGGGAATGTTTTTTTTTTTTTTTTCTCAACAAAAGTGGAGTTACTGTTTAAATCAGATGGGGATCGGGGTGCATACAATTGTATACTAAAGACAGCATTACCATGCACAGTAAAAAAAAAAAAAACAACTTAAAAACAAATCAGTAAGATAGTTGTGCTAATATATTACTATTACCTCTGCTTTACTCTATAAGCCCCCGTTCACGCCAAAACGACTTGTCATGTGATTTTACAGATCAAATCACATGACAAATCTGTGCGCCGCCAACTTTGCTGTGCCGCATCAATTTGAAAAAATAATTCCTGCATTACTTTTGGCGATTTCTGTTGCGTTTTGCATAGACATCTGTGTTTTGCCCCTTTCCAGATTTATTGCAATAAACGCTGTAACTTAATATGGGGGTGCCGATGAGGGTTTGGCTTACCAATTCTCCTAAGATTTGAAACTTTGGTAAACCCCTTCATTGGTATGTTGGTTATTTATTATTAGAATGATGTTAATTTGTTTGTTTTCCACACAGTAAAGGTGGGTGGGTGTGGTGACACCCAATTTTGTGCATTAAACTTTCTAGCCACTAAAAGTAGTCTAGTAATTAGTATTCTATTGTTGTAGGGTCTCAATAAATGGGTCATTGTGATATTCCTAAAATAGTTTGTATTATTTCTGTCCATTAACTCATTTTGGAGAATTGCATAAACCCCTGTTCACACTGAATCCGACTTTGAAATCGCGTGACTTCACTTGAAGTCGCTCTATTTCAAAGCTGCAGGTCAGTGCAACTTGGCTGATATCTAGTGTAGGAACCTTTTTTTCAAATGTGCATCACCACAAAGTCATTCACACCGATTTGAACGGTTTTGTTGCAATAGGGTGCGATGTGTCGTGCAATTTCAAATTGAATGACAAGTCGCACTGGTGTGAATGGGGGCTTATAGACAAATCAGAGTTCCTGGGTTGCAATCACAGCTATGGCAATTGGGAATCGTCATTCTATCCCACGTGTAGAGTTTCTCTGTGGTTGGGTACACACTGTGAACCAGGAATGTGGAATTTATCTTTAAATTATCACTTGCCCTACCTAAACATCCCCATTGTATGTCTGTTTTGCTGCCAGTGGACCCACAGTTTGAGCCTGGTAAATGATTGATCATAGCCTTTTGGGGGGGCCTTTGCTTTCCTGCTGGTATAAATCACACAGCTGCTAACTGTCAAAACATGACCCATATTGGTCTGTGAGTTTGATACTTGCAGTTTATTAATGGCAAAATATGGCTCCATCGTGTTGTATGTTCCTAGTGAATTAATAAGCTGAACATTTGTTCCTTCCACTAATGGTGCCTTCACTGTAAATGTGACATGACACATTTCACAACTTTTTACAAGCAATTCTATGAGTGTTGTGGCAAGTGTGAGTGTTGAGGTGGGTTTGACAATGAAGTCCTTGTATTTTGCCACTTTTACATGTTCATAAAAGGTGTGCTTTAAGATAGTAAATTATTATTATAACTTTTTTTTTTTTTCTGAATTTACTGCTTTCATTAGTTTTCCTTGTTGACAATGCAGTTCTGGGTGTTTTTTAATATCTGGATTATGAATAAGAATCTAGTGAAGTCCTCTGTATTTTAATGACTGTAGTACAACTGCATAAAAACTGTAATCCAGAATGAATGTGAAGGAAGGTTAAAGATGACCTATCCATATTTTTTAATCTAAAAGCTCTGTTACCAGTCTGTCTTCGATATATGACGAGTTGAAGGGCTAAAAATGCTGCTTCAGGCAGAAATCACATGACCGAGTGTGTAGGTTTTTGAACAGGTGGCCCAAAGTGTGATCTGGGAGTAGCTTTCTATTTTACCCTGTTCACTCCAGTAGAATTCTTAAAGGCCAAATTCACCTCCTGGTAGGGTGTAACATGCAACTAATACAGCAGCCCTCACAATCCCCCCCCCCCAATCCCCAACTGTGATATTGGGGGGGCATCCTCTCCCCACACTCGCTGTCACAATTTAAAAACAGTGTGGCTGTGCAGGGCTCTGCCCACACATACGCATCATTTATGCAGAGTTCTGGGAATTAATCAAGGGAGTTGTAAAGGCAAGAGTTTTTTTATCTCAATGCATTCTATGCATTAAGATAAAAAACCTTTTGTGTGTAGCAGGCCCCCTAATACTTGCCCTGAGCCCCTTCTCTCTCCAGCGATGTCCGGGACTCTGCTCCTAAATGGCTGGCTGGGGCACAGCCGCAGTGCCATTGGCTCCTCCGGGTGGATGTCATATAACGTCCTCCCGTTCTCGCTACTTTGCGCGCCCCCAGGGATGAGGTGTGTCCCTTGGGACACAGCGCAACCCCGATCAGTGTAAAGAGCCAATTAAAATAGCTCTTTACCACATGACCGGCTGTGTCCAATCACAGCCGGTCGTAAGCAATGTCCTCGTGCACACCCCCAGAGCGGCGATCGGGATAAAGGCGTGTCACTCTTGACACAGCCCATCCCACGATCGGGGTAAAGGGGCAATGAAATTGCCTCTTTACCACGTGACCGGCTGTGTCCAATTACAGCTGGTCACAGAATGTAAATTAGCCACGATACCTAGCCACTGTTACCTGGTTCTCCTCACACACCGATTGTGTGTGAGGAGGAGATTGCAGTAACAGCTAGTTAGCGCCTACAATACACACCAATACACACTGATTGCCCCCAGTAATAAAGAGTAGCTGTCACCAGCACATCAGAGTACCTGTCTCCATCTATGCCTCATAGAATATACGTTGAGGTGTTTGCTTTCCAAAATGGGTCATTTTGTGGGTAACTCCACTGTCCTGGCACTCCAGGACCTTCAAATGTGTGATAGGTAGTCAGGAAATTATATGTGTAATTTTATGCATCTATAATTCCTGACGGTGCTCCCTATATGTGGCCAGGCTGTGTAAAAGTCCCACATGTGGTATCACCATACTCGTGAGGAGTTGCAGAATGTATTTTGGGGTGTAATTGGAAGTATGTATATGCTGTGTGTGAGAAATAACTTATGACAATTTTGTGTAAAATTTTTTTTTTTTTTTTTCATTTTTCCCAAGAATTGTGGGAAAAAATGACAACCTCAAAAAAAACTTGCCATGCCTCTTAATAAATACATTGGCTGCCTACTTTTCAAAAAGGGGTCATTTGGGGGATATTTATACTGTCCTGACATTTCAGCTCCTCAATAAATGAAATGGGCCGCCGCTGCATCAGGTGTGATCAATTTATAATGATTGGCACCATAGCTTATAGACTCTAAGGGCACTTTCACATTGGCAGCATCCGGTTGTCGGCTGTAAAGCGCCGCTATTTTTAGCGATGCTTTTCGACAGCTGGCGGGGAGCTTTTAACCCCTATTAACGGCCAAAAAAGGGTTCAAAGTGCCCACAAAGCGGTGCTACAGTGGCGCTACCCATTGATTTCAATGGGCAGGGGTGCTGTAGGAGCGGTGTATACACAACTCTTACAGCGCCTCAAAGATGCTACCTGCAGGACTTTTTTTTTTTTTTAGCATCCTGCCAGTGCACCGCTCCAGTGTGAAAGCCCTCGGGCTTTCACATTAGAGTGAAAGGAGAGGCTGTTTGCAGGCACTATTTTTAGTGCTATAGCGCTTGTAAAGCGCCTCAGTATGAAATGGGTCTTACTTTCACACAAACTAAATAATATCCACCAATTTGGGTTATTTTTACCCAAGATATGTAGCAGTATAATTTTTTTTTTTTTTTTTTTTCGCTCTTTTTTTCACTTATATTGCAAAAAATTAAACCTAGTGGTGATTAAATACCACCAAAAGAAAGCTCTATTTGTGTGATAATAAAATGATAAAGATTTTGTTTGGGTACAGTGTTGCATGACTGAGTAATTGCCATTCAAAGTGTGAGAGCACTGAAAATTGGTCTGGGCAGGAAGGGGGTATAAGTGCCCTGTATTGAAGTGGTTAAAGTGGTTCTTAGGCTGAGTTCACACTGGTGCGACCTGCCTGGATCGCATGCCATTTGTACAGGAATTGCACCATATTTCTGTACAAATGACATGCAAATTCAGTGTGGTGCACTGGATCTGCACCAAAAAATGTGCAGGACCCCTTTTCTTTTTTTTCTCCAAACTGGAATCAGATTGCATGGGTGTTGAGACCCATGTGATCTGATTACACAGCTCGCACTGCGTTCTGTGAACTGATTTGGGGGTTCAGAGAGCACAGTGTGAACTGCCAGCAATCCTGATGTGGTGCGGGAAACTCAGCGATTCCTGTGCGGTTCCCGCACCACATCAGTGTGAACTGAGTCTAAAGGCTCAAGGGTTTTTTCACTTTAATGCTTTCTCTGCCATTCAAAAACATTGCACAGAGCAGGTAAGTATGACATATTTATTTATAAATAAAGTAAAAAATTAAGGTTTACAATCACTTTAGTGGAAGAAGGTTGAATGTGGGTGGGGACTGGCACTAGATCGTAAAGCCAGCGACTCTTAAACAATATCAAAGAAAATAAATAGCAGCTGTGAGCTAGTTCTAATTCTAGGGCGGTCAGCTGCACTTAAAGTGGCATTCTACCCAAAAGTTCTGCTTTAAGCACTCCTTTCTCCCTTACATGGTACATTTAGCATGTCATTTTTTTGGGGGGGGGGGGGGGGGGCGCAGGTACCAAGTTTTGACAGGTACCCAGCCTTGGAAAATCGAGCGCCCTCTCCCCCCCTGCAATCCTCTGGGACACGTCACAGGTCCCAGAAGATTTCCCAGCCATTGAGGAGGTGCAGCATCACTTGTGCACGCGCAGTGTGCACCCGGCTGTGAAGCCGCAAGCTGTCACAGCCGGGTGCCCACTCTTCCAATGTCATTGCCAGGGAGAAATGGGGGTTTGGGCGGCTGCATCACTGGACCATTGGACGGGTGAGTGTGTGTTTATTAAAAGACAGCAGCTACACTTATTGTAGCTGGTGGCTTTTAATAAACACAAAAATGACTGGAACTCCGCTTTGACTTCAATTTGCGCTATAGAGGCTTTTAAAGTTTTTACCTATGTAAAATTGAGTGTCGTAGATTGTTGTCGTATCTTGGATACACACAGTTTTGTGGCCTTTATTCCAAATCTCCTGGGATATCGTTTAGGGAAAAGAATGGCACATTTTGCTTGAAATTTTTTTTTTCATTGAAATCAATAAAAGTGCATCTCTATGCATGCGGCATGTTGATGTACATAATCTCACAAAGACCTACAAGTGCCATGATGCTCATTGATGTCCATTGAGATGCATGTTCACATCTAATGCAAAGAGCGCTAAAATGTGTGATGTGTTGCCATGCATTTTGATGATAGAAAAAAAAAAGCTTTTCACTTGACTTCAGTGGAAAATGCATCGGGAAAATGCATAGCTGTCAATCCAACCATTGAGTGATCATTTTTTTTTTCTATTAGGTTTATTTACTTGTTTTTACCTTTTGAAATTCTATCTTTCCAATTTAAACAAATAAAATGTATTTATTTTTACAGTCTTCATAAGAGTTACTCTAAAGTCTATACCATTCATTGATATTTTCTTCGAAAGAATTTTGCTAATGCAATAATACATTTTGATTGAATGATATTATAGCAACATAGGTTACAAGCTTATCTCCAGCTCATTCTATATAAATCCCTGTACTAGTGCTGATCGCTTAACAAAAAAAGTGTTCCATGTGATGGCTTCTCTTTGCAGTTTTGGTATTTTATCTTCTTTTTTCAAACTTCTCTTTGTTCAGCACCTCACTTTTTAGCTGCATTAAATCCTAAGTTTTCCACAAAAAAAAAGTCAGCACAGGAGACCTTACTCACCTTCAGTGAGGTGTATCCCTTGGGCTGCTGTGTCTTCACCCGCACAGCCATAATATTTTGGTGCAGTGGGGGTCCGGTTCATAGAACTAAGGGGAAGTCACTGGTGCTCATCAACGGTGTCTGACTATGTCTACCATTTCTGCCCAGCTGCTATATTCACACACCGTTACTACAGTTCTCATGGATGAAACGGGTCAGCTCCCATGTTTCATGGACTGTGTTTCATTTATAGAAGATGTAGAACTGGCTTCAGTGAATTAAGAAGTTGGCTGGAAAGGGCAGGCATAGTTGGCCAATCGTGATGAGTGCCTGACGCAGTCACTAAGTTCTAATAACCCCTGGTGCTCCTGGAAGTTTACAGCAGTTGGGGGGAGGAGGTGACAGATGTTCTCAAAGGAAGAACATTTCAGCAAAAGGCAGACACATCAGGACAAGGGACTATGTGCTATTAGAAGTAAAGCTTGGTACACACGGGCCAAATATTGGCCGGTTCAATAGAAACTGTCCGACATTCAGCCCTATGTGTACAGCCCCCTGCCCAACAGAAGCCGGCCTAATGTCTAGCTTCTGCCAAACGGGCATGCTGGAAAAACCACAGATGATCAGGATCCGATCAGCACTCGCAGCCAATGGTGGGGGCCACCCCCCTGTCAATTTACAATAACTCAGCGGGAGATCGCTGTACTAACATCACATAGTACGGTAAGCTCCTCCTATTTTTTTTTTTTTTCGTTCAGTCCGCTGGGTAAAAAGAAACAAAACTGTAAGCGTGTACTGGGCTTAAGTAATGTCCCTTGTGCTGATTATTATTTGTATTTTTTTCTGTTTTAAGTAAACTTTGACTTTACATTTAGGACTACAGGCAAAACTTGTTCTATTGTGCATTTATTATTGTTATACAGGATTTATATAGCGCCGTCAGTTTGCGCAGAGCTTTACAGCATGAGGGCAGACAGTACAATTACAATACAAATCAATACAGGAGGGATCAGAGGGCATTTATTGAACTCTTCATCTTATAGACTGTGCAATAGCATGCAATGTCAAGCTGCAGCTACCAAAGCTGGCAGATTATTAGTATACATAAAAAAGGTGATATACTCCAGAGCTAAAACTATAATAATGCTACTTTATAAAACTCTGGTCCGGCCACATCTGGAATATTATGTCAAGTTCTGGTCACCAGTCCTCAAAAGAGATGAGCTGGAGAGAGTCCAAAGAAGGGCAAATAAATTAATAAGGGAACTGGAGGACCTCCAATTTGAGGAGTGACTACAAGCACTAAATGTATTCTCGCTGGAGAAAAGACGCTTGGGAGGGGACATGTGAGAGGACACGGGACCACACAATGAGATTGGAGGAGAAGTGGTTTAACCTTAAGTTGTGCAGGAGGTTTTCCACTGTCAGGGCAGTAAGAATATGGAACTCTCTTCCACAAGTGGTGGTGTCAGCGGGGAGTATGGATATTTTTAAGACTATTGGATGCGTATCTTAACCACTTGCCGACCAGCCGCTACAGTTTTACTGCAGCAGAATGGCACGGCTAGGCGAAACGGCGTTATCTAACCACCACTGCCCTGTGGCCACTAGGGGCGCTCGCTGCTCGCCCCTGGAGCCAGTGTCAGTGCCCGGCGGTGATTGCTCCCACGATCGCTGCTGACGCACCAAGAACCGGGATCTGTGTGTGTAAACACAGTTTCCGGTTATCTGAGGGGAGAAGTGACTGATTGTCTGTTCATACAAAGTATGTCATCTCCCCTAGACAGTCCCTTCCCCCCTTCAGTTAGAACACAGAGAGGGAACACAACCCCTTCATCGTCCCCTAGTGATTAACCCCTTCCCTGCCAGTGACATTTTTACAGTAATCATAATTTTTTAATTTTTAAATTAAAAGTCATTTTTATAGCACTGATTGCTGTATAAATGCCAGTGGTCCCAAAAATGTGTCAAAAGTGTCCGATGTCTCCACCATAATGTCGCAGTCCCGATAAAAATCGTGGATAGCCGCTATATTACTAGTAAAAAAAAAAAAATGAATAATAAAAATGCCATAAAACTAGCCTCTATTTTGTAGACACTTTTGTGCAAACCAATCAATATACGTTTATTGAGATTTTTTTTTTTTTTTTTACCAAAAATATGTAGAAGAGTACCTATTGGCCTAAACTGAGGAAATAAATTGTTTTTAGTTTTTGGGGGATAATTTATTATAGCAAAAAGTACAAAATATTACATTTTTTATCATTTTATTTTTCAAAATTGTCGCTTTTTTTTTTTATAGCACAAAAAATAAAAACCGCAGAGGTGATCGAATACCACCAAAAGAAAGCTCTATTTGTGGGGGAAAAAAGGACGTCAATTTTGTTTGGGTGCAACGTAGCACGACCTTGTAATTGTCAGTTAAATCGACGCAGTCCTAAATCGCAAAAAGTGCTCTGGTTAGGAAGGGGGTAAAATCTTCCATGGCTGAAGCGGTTAAAGTGGTTGTACACCCTGTACAACCACTTTCGCCTACAGGTAAGCCTATGTTAAGGCTTACCTGTAGGTGCTTGAAATATCTCCTAAACATCCACCGTTTAGGAGATATTTACTAAAATGATGAGCGAGCAGCGATGACTACTGCGCATGCGCTGGTGTCATCGGCGCATGTGCCCTTTAGAAAGGGCACATCGTGGCGTTTCTAATAGGGGTCATGCCGTGACTGGCGGCTCCTGCGACTCTGGCCAGTCACATAGCCGGGGTTCGTGGCCCCAGAAGGAAGAGGAGTGAAGATGGAAGCTCCCTGCTTGTGGGGACAACGGCGACAGCGCGGTCTTTGGTGTCAGTTAAGTGACACGTAATGGGCTACTATGCGATGCATAGTAGCCCATTATGCTTTACCTTTGCAGGGAAGTAAAACCCATCAGGGTTTACTCCCTCTTTAAAGAGGTTGTAAAGTCAGTTTTTTTTTTTATTACAATAAAAGAGGTTTATACTTGCGTTCTCTGTGCACTAATCTTGCACATAGCGTCCCCTTACCTTTCTTTGGTGTTCACCGTCGGCACGCTCCTCTTCTCCCTGATGTAGGACTCAGGTAAGTGATTTGGGAAATGATTGGGGAGGTTTTTTAACTTTTAAAGTGATTGTAAAGTCCTTTGTGTGGTGGTTGTTTTTAACAAAAAAAAGTCATACTTGCCTGCTCTGTGCAGTGGTTTTGCATAGAGCAGCCCAGATCCTTCTCTTCTGGGGTCCCTCTTTGGTGGTCCTGGCCCCTCCCTCCTGTTCAGTGCCCCCACAGCAAGCAGCTTGCTATGGGGGCACCCGAACCGAGCTTCAGCTCCCTGTGTAATTCGTGACCGCCGGGCACTTGCATAGGCTTCGTGGGCGAGCAGGGGGCGCATGCCCCTAGTGGCCAGAAAAGGAAGTGACGTAAGATAACGGCGATATGCGCAGCCAAGCCATGTTGCCGCAGTACAACTGCGGTGGCTGGTCGGCAAGCGGTTAAGCAGTTTTTGTACCTTTCCATGTGTTACGAGCAGGTACATATCTTTACTGGTGTTCAGTAGTTTCTTTTGCTTGATATATTTGTATGCTGAAGGGGATCTTGCTGTTCAGCAAAAATAAAAAGGCAGCTTCTGGCTTCGAACTTGCTCTCTAGCACTGTGCCCCACACATTCAGAACTTTAAAGTGTAAGTAAACCCTCCCCCCTATTGTTTTCAGCCAAGGAAGCTGCCATCTTTGCCTCTGTTAAAATCCACAACTGCCATGATGCTGCACATGTGATGTGATCAGTTATAATGTCAGCAATTGGATGGTTTGACAGTTTGAGAGCACAACCAATGGGAGTGTTACATTTCCGGCACGTGCCGTAATTTAAACTGTTTTATGGATGGGTTTACTTCCGCTTTAAGCAGTATTAAACCTAAAAGGAAACCTTTTATTATATTGTAGCTTACCAATTCATAGATGTGATGGCTGTATTAGTTTCCTTTTAGGGCCCCTTCACACGGGACGGATCCGAGATGATCCGCCCCATGAACATCCGCTTGCTCAGCGGGGATCGCTCCGGGGATCCCCGCTGAGCAGGCAGATGACAGGTCCGTCGCTGCACAGTGTGCAGCGACGGACCTGTCACAGTGCCGCTCTCCCCTATGGGGGATCGGATGACTACGGACCGTAGACTCCGTCGTCACCCGATCCGATCCAAAACCAGATGGAAAAGCAGGTTTTTCCTCCGTTACACTTTTTCGGATCGGAGCGGGTCGGATGTCAGCGGACATGTCACCGCTGACATCCGACGCTCCATAGATGTCTATGGAGGGTCCGCTCAGGTCCGCCTAAAAACACTGACAGGCGGACCTGAACGGATCGTTCATCTGAAAGAGGCCTTAGGCTTTCTTTTTTTTGTATTTTCATCTGGTAATCCAGTCGGCAAATCTGCTTTTCACAGCACAAACTCTCCAGCAGAATGCATCAGTTTTACATGGATGAGACAAACCTTTATCCCAACAGAAAAAATGTTTGCTGTAACTGCTTATAAACCTAGTATGAGCTGGAGTTTGGCTTCAATTTGTTAGTGGTTCTAAATCTAATACATTTAACACTCCATTACATTTTTGCTTTTGGGTTTTAATAACTTTCACCCATACATTGGTGGTCCTTCCTGTCTGTGGGTGTCATGGACCCTGGGGGTGCAACCCTCTACATTTTCATCCAGGGAAAAAAAAAATAAATTATTATATATATATATATATTTTTTTTTTTAAATATTACAGTATCTCACAGAAGTGAGTACACCCCTCACATTTTTGTAAATATTTTATTATAGTTTTTTATGTGACAACACTGAAGAAATTACACTCTTGCTACAATGTAAAGTAGTGAGTGTACAGCTTGTATAACAGTGGAAATGTGCTGTCCCCTCAAAATAACTCAACACACAGTATAAGTGTGTGTGTGTATATACATACTCAGGGCTTTTTTTCAGCGGGAACGCAATTCCGGCACCTCCAGCACTGACTGTATGTAATGGTAAGGGGTGCTGGGGTGTGCTGCAGGGTCTATTGATGCTGGCTGCTGAGAGATCTATTGTACCTGGAGGGGAGCTATTTTTGCAGGAGTGTCTATTCTTACTGGTGGGGGACCTATTGTTGCTGGGGGTGGGTCTTATATCGCTGAGAGGTCAGTTATGGCTGGGAGAGATCTACTGTTGAGGGAGGGGACTATTGTTGCTGGCTGCTGTAGAGTCTATTGATGCTGGCTTTGAGGAGATCTGTTGTTGCTGCTGGGGGATGTTGGGGGAATCTATTGTTGCTGGAGGGGGCTTTATTGTTACTGGCTACAGGGGATCTATTTTACTGCTTTTCTTGTTAGTAACAAATTCCATACAAATTACCTATCACCACAAAATTATACTTTGGTTCTGTATTCTCTAAAAGGGCAGTAATGGGAGGTAGGTAGAGGATGCTCGGAGTTGGGTGGAGGTGGAGAAAAGGGGTGACTCAAAAGGGGGAGTTCCTGCACCTATTCTCTGAGGAAAAAAAAGCCGTGTGTGTGTGTGTGTGTGTGTGTGTGTGTATATGTGAGAGGCTGGAGATGTGCTTTAAAGTGTATGACATTCACTTTTCCAAATGTTTTCTCCTTAAAAATGGAAGTAAAGGAAAATACTGGAAACAGCATTGCCAGTTCACTACATGTTTTTGGGAGCTTGTTGGATGGCAGGATCAACAGGGTTTTTTTTTTTTTTGCACTTTTGAAGAGACAAGACATGGGGAAGCATGCATATGTACTTATTTAGCCCAGACATACTTTGATAATTTTGTTCTGTTGTCTGTTCAGTTTCGCCAGACATACGCATTAATGTGCGACTGGACATTATACATGGTCTTAACATACATTGATCAGCAATGGCGCCAACGTATAAAACAGAGGTTTCCGGCTTAATATTTGTCTAATTGTCATATGATCATTTCTGCTTTGTGCACCACTGCTCACTGTCGGTTACCTTTTTTGGTAAAAGTTGCCAATATTAAATGATAATTTGTACTTTAACCCATTCATGACTAAGCCTATTTTAGAAATGTGGTGTTTACAAGTTAAAATCCGTATTTTTTGCTAGAAAATTACTTAGCGTTCCCAAACATTATATATATATTTTTAGCAGAGAATCTAGAGAATAAAATGGAGATTGTTGCAGTATTTTATATCACACGGTATTTGTGTAGCAGTGTTTTAAACGCAAATTTTTGGAAAAGGGACACTTTCATGAATTTTAAAAAATCCAAACAGTAAAGTTACCCCAATTTTTTTGTATAATGTGAAAGATGATGTTACGCCGAGTAAATAGATACCAAACATGTTACCCTTTTTATAATTGCACGCACTCGTGGAATGGCGACAAACTACGGTACCTATGAATTTCCATGGGCGACACTTTAAATTTTTTTTACGGTTACCAGGTTTGAGTTACAGAGGAGGTCTAGGGCTAGAATTATTGCTCTCGCTCTGACGATCGCGGCGATACCTCACATGTGTGATTTGAACACCGTTTACATATGCGGGCACGACTTCCGTATGCGTTTTCTTCGCTGCGCGAGCTCACGGGATGGGGGCGCTTTAAAATTTTTTATTTATTTATTTTTTATACTTGTAAATTGTGTTTAAAAAAAACTTTTTTTTTAAAATTTTATTGCTGTCACAAGGAATGTAAACATCCCTTGTGACAGTAATAGGTGGTGACAGGTACTCTTTATGGACGGCGATTCTGAACACTGTATATTTTTTTAAAACCGGCGCCATTGGCAGCTGAGTAAACGGAAAGTGACGTCATGACGTCGCTTCCACGTTTACATTGAGAAGGCTGGAACGAAGCCGCCTACAGCTTCGTTCCAGCCCACCCCCAGCCGCCGAAGGCGGACGATTGGACACCGGGCTTCCCGATCGCACGGGAGGCCCGGTAAGAGCGGCAGGAGGCGGCGGGAGGGGGGGGGGGATGTCCCCTCCCGCTCCTCCAGTATAACAGCCGAGTGGCTTTTAGCCGCATCGGTTGTTATACTCAGATAGCCGATCGCCCGCTCTAAACAACGGTACCGGGATGATGTCTGCAGTTGCGGGCATCATCCCGGTATAACCCCGGAAAGCCGAGTACGCAGATGTGCGTGCGGTCGGCGGAAAGGGGTTAAATTCTTGTGATTTTGGTATTTGGGGATGATCATGATGGAACTCTCCATAGGCTGGATTCAGTGTCCTCAATCTGTCTGGCGTGTAGTAGCAGTGAAAAAGTATTTTATGTTGGCTTTCTTTTATACAAAGTGCAGATGGAGCTCTCTGGAGCTGCCTGAGACCACATTGTTTGCCTGGTGGTAAGGGGTAGCTTCTATAAAACTTCTAACATGTAGCGATGCTTTGGATGGGTATGAGATGGCAGGGAAATTAACCTTTTGTAATTTTGAGAGATCAACCCTTTGCTAGACGGGCCTTCTAAACAAAGTCTCTCGAATGGGGTCAATTGAGAATATTTAAGAGTTTTAGTCAAAGACTGGCTGTAATGTCTAATTTGTAGGCAATCGTAAAAAAGCTTTTTTTAGGAAGATCATGTGGAGGTCCTAGAAAGATTGCAAAATAATAGTTCTGTTATTCACCAAGTGGCCATAGTGGAAGAGGCCTCTTGTCTTCCATACTGTAGACATCTGGGAGGTTAAGCTATCTGAGACATTTTCTTATTGCTTATCATTCAAGTGCTGTATATAAGTGAATCTCTGCAAACAGTGCTGTTCCTTAAGCAGTCCTCTTCTGCATTGTGGTTCTCTACCTCCCCTTTTTTCTTATTTTTTTGGGAAACATGAGACATTGAATATAGCAACAATGTGCAGAAACACCAAGAAAGAGCTGCGGCAGTGGCTGGCTCTCCATTGTGTAAACCCCAATGCAGCTTGGAGTTTGGCTTTTGGCAAACTAAGCTGTGAAATCCTGTATAAAATAATTAAACTTTTTTTTTTTTTTTTTTTTTCGTTCTCCATTTTGTTCACCTCTTTCATCACAGTAAGTCTTTCTAAACGTTTAAAATTACATTTTCTGGAATGAAATGAGAAGATACAGCATCCTGACAGAAGTGTAAACTCTGCAGGTGGCTGTTGGTCACAGTAGGCGATGGCATGGAATGCTGCATTCTATATAGGATGTAAAGCCGTCGATTTCAGAAGTAGAAAACCTGTCAAGTGACAGGTCACCGTCATTGCTGACCTGTATGTAAAAGGTTCGGGCTTGTGCTTGCTAATTTCATCCTTGCATCATTACTGAATAAGTCACTGAGCAATAACAAGCATGCAGGTCAGGAGTCCTGTGTTGTCAAGGTTAAGGCAATGTATTGACCAGACTGGCAAATCTGATGGCTGCATGTATAAAGTTATCACAGAATGGAGCAGAATCTACTTTAGAATGGTGAAATTGTTGTCTTTACCCGCTAGCTTTGCTCCACTTTATTCATCAGATAAACCTCCTGTGCTATCCTTGATGGAACATTGTGGCATTCAACTCATAGAGATGTTAATTTTTCTTTCCATCAGAAACCAGGTGTACCTGCTTGACCGAGATGTGACTGCAGGAAAACAGAATCCTGAAATGTTTGCTGTGCCATTAAACTTTTCTTAATTTTTTTTTGCAGGTAGAGTAAAGGAGGGTTATTCCTAATAAGGTGTAATTTAGCCATCTGTGTCCCAGCGGGTAGATTTCCCTTTACGTCTGTCCCTTAGCCAAAGCAGGAAGTGGGAGAATCTCTGGCGGTCACCAGAACTACCGTCCCCATTTGAAAATATCTCCATTATTATAGTTCTGGGGACAACCCCAAATTTTAAAGTAGTTAAAAGTAGTAAAGCCTCAAGGGTTTTCACCTTAATGCAATCTATGCATTAAGGTGTAAAACCTTCTGTGCTACAGCCCCCCCCCCCTTTTTTTCTTGCCTGAACCCAATCCGACAAAGCTATGTGAATGAGCGCAGTGGCTCCAGCTGCTGTCTCTCTCCTCATTGGACAGATTGATAGCAGCAGGAGCCATTGGCTGTCAATCACATCCAGTGACATGGGGGCTGGGCCGAGTCTTGCTGTCTGTGTCAATGAATGCAGCATCAGGAGTCAGGAGCAAGCCCGCACAGGTGCCCCGATGGAAAGCAGATTTCCGTGGGGAATCAAGAGGAGGGGCTTGGAGTGCTGGCGGGGGACCCCAAAAGAGGAGGATCGGGCTGCTCCATGCAAAACCATTGCACAGAGCAGGTAAGTGTAGGCATGTGTGTTGTTTGTAGAAAAAAGGTGTTACAACCCCTTGATAAGGATAAACAGGACTTTTAAATCTCCCTAGCAGGCACAAACTGCAAATTGCACCTGACATCATGTGGTCTAATCCCTCTCCACACTATCCAAAACTTGAAAGAAAAAAAAAATTGTTTTTAGTTCTTCTGCAAACTTCAGCGTTAACCAAAAGTGATTGTTTCAGTTTTGTGCTAAGCAGCCAACCAGATTGCATCTATCTTTTTCGCCGTAGCAGGTTAAAAAGTTTCACGCAAATTTGTGAAGTGTTCCACATTAAAAAAAAAAAAAAAAAAACAAGAACATTTTGCTTTTTAAACAAATGAAGATATTAGTGAGGTGTTAAGTTATTGCTAATCCCAAGTCTACCAGGGTTGTGCAGTTACAGACAGACCCCCAAAGTCCTGGCATTTCCTTGCCTGGTTACATAAGGCACATTCAAAATATTTCTGTGTGGTGTAAACATGAAAACAGACATGTCCCTTTTATTTATTTATTTATTTATTTATTTATTTATTTTAATTTTTTTTTTATACAGCTGTATTTTTTTATTTCCTGCAGCTATGTTAAAAGCAAGCAGATGTCACCAGCCAGTGTCGGGAGAATACTCAAATTATTCCATGGAGCCATTTTTTCATTGTTAATTTTAAAGGTCTCCAGCCACATAGTGTAACAGGTTACTGAAGGTATGATTAGCATTCCCCAATGGTTACAGTTCTAGGGAATATATTGTTTTATTAGAAACCAGACAGTAATAGGGATGGGGCCAAAAACCCATCTGCTATTACTCAAGATGGCCACGGCCAGAAATGCTAGGGAGCTGTTTTTCAAACTGATTTCTTAACAAAATAAAAAATGGAGACATGGATTGATGGGGGAGTTTACTTTGAGTATTAAAAACAAATTGAATAGTATTTTTGGTTTGTGGTGCTCTTTTTACGGTGAAGATCTGCTTTAAGATCACCCAGTCCACTTAAGTGCTCAGAGCAGGCTCTTCAATCTTGTCAATATTGATATGTATGAGTAGCCACCACTGACAACCTCCACATCACATACTAAATTGGCCGTGCTGCCCACTTCATTTTAGGGAAAACCAGTACTAGAAAACAAACATACCGCTTAGTTGTCTGAACTGGAGGATAGTTGTGTGACATCACCCTTGCCTAACCTTACTGGCACAGTTAAAGCTTCAAAGTAGGGCGGTTGACCAGGTGTGCCAGGAGCGAGCTCTTTAGTAAACAAAGGATCTTTGAACAGGGTGAATGTCCGCGTAAACTGCTTGCCTATTTGGCACATCTGGACTCCAGACCTCCGGTGGTTATTACCCTACGGTCTGATACAGCGGGCGTCATCACGGACCCCGCCTTGATTGTCAGGGAATTTGCAGATTTTGTTTTCAAGAAGTATGCACATCTAAGGTTAGCTATCTTCCACAGGACCTGGAAAAACCTTGGTGGCCTCACACTCCCTAAATTGACCAAAGAACAGGCAGATATGTTGGAGGCCCCGCTTTCAACGGACGACATTAAGCTTGCCCTTTCACATTTTGAGAAAGTTAAGGCTCCCGGCTCTGATGGGCTACCAATTAAATTTTATGCCCATTTCTCAGATACCCTAATCCCTAGACTCCTTGCTCTTTATTGAGCGAAATTCAACGCCAATACCCTTCTCGAATTTATGCGTGAAGCCATCATAGTTCTTATCCCTAAGCCAGGCAAGGACCCCCACCTACCCGAATCATATAGGCCTATCTCACTATTGCAAACTGACATTAAAATATTAGCCAAAGTATTAGCCCTACGCCCCAATAAGGTCATTCTTTACCTTATTCACCCTGATCAAATGGGCTTCATGCCAGCGAAAAACGCAGCCTTTAATACTAGACCCTCTTTATGAATATTAAGGCTTCCCATCACGAAATAGGATCTAGAGCAGGGATATGCAATTAGCGGACCTCCAGCTGTCGCAGAACTACAAGTCCCATGAGGCATTGCAAGACTCTGACAGCCACAAGCATGACACGCAGAGGCATGATGGGACTTGTAGTTTTGCAACAGCTGGAGGTCCGCTAATTTCATATCCCTGGTCTAGAGTAATTGTCTTTCTTGACGCAGCCTAGACCTTTGACTCTGTTGAGTGGCAGTACTTGTGGCAGTGTCGCCGCTGCTTCGGGTTCAGCCCAACTTTGTCAAATGGCTTACTATCCTTTTATAATGCTCCGCAGGCCAGGGTGGTGGCTAATGGTTGGACCTCTGGCGCCTTCCCACTTTCACGGGGGACGTGACAGGGGTGCTCCATCCCACCCTTGCTGTAAGCACTGGCAGTGGAACCCTTGGCGGTAGCAATTAGGGCACACCTGGGTATTCACGGGCTGACATTTGGTTCAGTGGAGGAGAGGGTGGGGCTATATGCTAACGATGTGATTCTATATCTTTCTGACTCTGGCCCCTCCCTCCAGATGGCCCTGCAGATTATCGACAACTTAGGTAGGTTCTCGGGACTCAAAATGAATTGGGACAAGTCCCAGATCCTTCCCATGGATGTATTTCCCCCCATCAAGGGGACAGGCCAGTTTGCCCCTTGTTAGAGTAAACACACTGAAACACTTGGGAATACAGATTTCCCGGTCCACGGCCAACTTCATCTCGCTGAATGTGGAGCCTTTAATTCCGCTCATTAAATCCAAAATCCAAACGTGAGAGATTGCCAGTGGGATGATGGGGTGCATAGGCCTAATTAAGATGATACTGTTGCCCAAAAACTTATATGTGCTGTGGCTTTCTCCAATATACATTCTATTTAAGTACTTCAAAATCGTGGACTCCTAAAATCCTTTATACAGGGGCGGGCAGGCACAAACTCTCCTGGAAAGCTCTACAGTGTCAAGCTACATTGGGGGGCTTGCAGTCCCAGATTTTGGGTCCTACTACCTAGCAGCGCAGCTCTCCCACTTATACCACATAGATAAGTCAGACAAACATAGATTTGGCCCTGGTATGTAGCCCAGCAGACTCACAACTCCCGCACCCATTCTGTGATGTGCTGCGGGGTCTGAGGGGCTCTATGGTTTATCCAAATCGTTCTGGACTCTCATTTCAGCACAAAAGGGTCTGGGACCTGATGATGTCCAAGATGGATTGTTCTGTGTTCCATGGCAATACCCCCCTGTGGTATAATAAACTTCTCCCGAAGTTTCTTCAGGTACCTGACCCCACCATTTCGATATCTCAGGGTATATACAGTGCCTTGCAAAAGCATTCACCCCCTTTAGTTCAGTGTTTTTTTAATCTGAATTATATGTGATCGATTAGAACACAATAGTCTAAGTTGGTGAAGTAAAATTGGAAAAAAAATATACATAAAACTATTTTTCAGAAATAAAAAACTGATAATTGGCATGTGCGTATGTATTCACCCCCTTTGTTATGAAGCCCATAAAATGCTCTGGCGCAACTAATTACCTTCAGAAGTCACATAATGTGAAATGATGTCCACCTGTGTGCAAAAAGTGTCACATGATCTGTCATTACATATACACACCTTTTTGAAAGGAGTATCTGTACATAGGGCGACAATAAGCCGTACGCTCCATAGAGTTGGGCTTTATGGCAGAGAGGCCAGAAGAAAGCCATTACTTTCAGCAAAAAACAAAATGGCACGTTTGGCGTTTGCGAAAAGGCATGTGGGAGACTCCCAAAATATATGGAGGGAGTAGGGCTGGGGAAAAAATTGATTTACATCTTGAATCGAGTTGAGAGGTCAATTCGATTCAGAATGTAAGCAAATCGATTTTTTTAGATTTTTTTTTTTTTTTTCACCGCGCCGGTCTGGAGTAGCTGCGGGCAGGAGTTTTTAGACGAGGCCGTGGCTTCAGCCTAGTCCGGATGCCGTGGACTAGGCCAAAACCGCGGCCTTGCCTAAAAACTCCTGCCCGCAGCTCCTCAGGACCGGTGCGGTGTCCAAAAAAAAAAAAAACTCTATTTGAATTGTGAATCGCGGTTTTTTTTTTTTTTTTTTTAAGAAAATTGCAGATTTTTTTTTTGGAAAATCTCCCAGCCCTAGGAGGAAGGTGCTCTGGTCTGATTAGACTAAAATTGAACTTTTTGGCCATCAAAGAAAACGCTGTCTGGCGCAAACCCAACACATCACATCACCCAAAGAACACCATCATGCTGTGGGGATGTTTTTAAGCAGTCGGGACTGGGAAACTGGTCAGAGTTGAGGGAAAGATGGATGGTGCTAAATACAGGGATATTCTTGAGCAAAACCTGTACCACTCTAAGTGTAATTTGAGGCTAGGATGGAGGTTCACCTTCCAGCAGGACAATGACCCCAAACACGCTGCTAAAGCAACAGTTGAGTGGTTTAAGGGGAAACTTGTAAATGTGTTGAAATGGCCTAGTCAAAGCCCAGACCTCAATCCAAAAGAAAATCTGTGGCAGACTTAAAGTGGATGTAAACCCGAAATTTTTTTTTTTTTTTTTTGATATCATACTGTAGAGTATAATATTTCCTATCATTTGAGCCCAGTCTTGCTACACAGAGTTAATTCATCTCTGAGCAATCCCCTTTTATTGTTCAGTGAGAGAAATCTTGACAAACTGACAAAAACTTTGTCAAATACTCCCCCTTGCTGTGAGTGACAGCCTAAGACACAGGCATGATTTTTTAATTCCCTCCCCCACTCCTTTCTTTAGCAGCTCTGCAAGGATTGGCTGTTCCACACCTCAGCATGATTTGGCATGCTGGTTACTTTCCTGTCTTTTCACTGGATGTTCGAGATCATACCAGAAGTTCAGTTAGAAATACACAGGAGAAAATGCATATTGACAAGGGGAGTGTAGAGGTGGGCGGGGAGTTTACTGACATCACGACTCCACCCACTGAGCTCCAGACAACAGACCCGCCCAGAGAATCTGCAGTTTTTCAGCTCTCATAACAGACAGAGGGGAGACATTTGACAGGTAAAGATACATGCGGGAGGCATGTATATCCTTATGGATAACCCCTATGGCAGTAGTTTAGAAAGGATGACATTGGGTTTACATCCACTTTAAGGATTGCTGTTCACAAGCGCAAACCATCCAACTTGAAGGAGCTGGAGCAGTTTTGCAAGGGTGAATGGGCAAAAATCCCAGTGGTAAGATGTGGCAAGCTTATAGAGACTTATCCAAAGCGACTTGGAGCTGTGATAGCTGCAAAAGTTGGCTCTACAAAGTATTGACTTTAGGGGATGAATAGTTATGCACATTGACTTTCTGTTATTTTGTCCTATTTGTTGTTTGCTTCACAATTAAAAAAAAAAAAAATCTTCAAAGTTGTGGGCATGTTCTGTAAGGCTTCATGTACATGGGACGTTTTTACAACCTCTCCTGAACGGCTTAACTTGACAGATGGTAACCCATGTTTAAAACGTTCGTTTTGCTGCGTTTACATGCCCCTTTTTGCCGCGTTTGTGTTTAGAAGCGTTTTGAAAAGAATTTTTTTTTTTTTTTCCAAAATAGCCAAAAATGAAATACTGTAAACGAAACACAAGTTACCGCGTTTAGAAGCTTTTGGCGCTTGAAATGCTTCTAAACGCATTTTTTTGGGTTCCAAAAAAAGCCTCTAAACTGCCTAGAAACGATTATAAATGAACCTGTGTACATGTACTGATAAGATAATATATAGGAGAATTCAGGAGCAGTCGTCCATTTATGAGCAACAGTGTACATGAGGCCTTAATTAAATGATGCAAATCCTCAAACAATCCATGTCAATTCCAGGCTGTGAAGCAACAAAACATGAAAAATGCCAAGGTGGGTGAATACTTTTACAAGGCACTGTACCTATTGTCACATGTTCGTCACAGTGGAGAGATTAAGACATTTGTTCAGTTGAAAACAGAATTCAACCTTCCAAATTATATGCTTTTTCGTTTCTTTCAGGTGCAACACGCACTGCACACTCAGAGCAGGATAAGTACCCATAAACTATCGTCCCTAGATGTACTATATAGCTATGAACCACGTCAGCTCATATCTGTTTTCTATAATATGCTCCCTGTTCCAGCTGTAACTAAGCTAGCATGGGTAGATGGTGTTGGAGAATTGGAGGACGAGGATTGGGTTGAGGTGCTAGAAACTCCCAAGCTGGTGTCCCCCAAACTGTCTGACAGACTTGCACAAATCTATATTACACACAAGGCATACCTGACACCGCAACGAATGGCTAAATTCTGCACCTCTATGTGCCCCAGGTGTTTGATTTCTGTTGGCACCTTTGACCATCTCCTGTGGCAGTGTCCTCAGATTCAGGGATGCTAGTCACAGGTCATTCGGTTCCTACACGACCTAAAGGGCTCACCAGTATCGTTGGATCCAAAGCAATGGATTCTGGGCCTATTTCCTGTTGCCGGAATAGACAAATATACGCTCCAATTCCTCCATGAAACATTTGCAGTGAGAAAGCTAATAGCTCGGAATTGGATCCTGGCGGCTGCCCCTACGCTAGCTGCTTGGCTTGCTGAAATCACTAACCCCTTACAAAAGGTGATTTACGTAAATAGAGGTTGCCCGGGCAAGTATAATAAAATCTGGGATAGATGGTTACAATCCTCTTCAACTTGCACCTCCTAGTCTGTCTGGTACTCCATATATTGGTACAGTCTAACCCCTTTTCATATGTTGTCTGTATGTGTGTCTATATATGCAATGTATGGTTATCGACTCATATGGAAATAATTGACACCAGTTCTACCTCATCTTTTTTTGTTGTTGTTCTTATAATTGGTTTATTGGGTTGTGTGACTCTCCCCATTATATTATGTGCCCCCCCCGGTGTGCGGACTAAGTGGTCAAGCTGGCCGGTAATCGAGACTGTGGCTTTGCGGCCTCCTTAAGCGGGATTCAGCGCTCACCATCTTGACTATGGGCATTGCCCTTACAAGGCTTACATTTGTAGGAGAGCTGGTGCCCTCCTCTGATGGGTGACAAGCAGTCACTGATGGAGCAGAGGGCTTCCCTTGCCTTCTCTCGCTGTCCGCCCACCTGTGAAGGTGTTAAAGGCTTGAACTTGCGCCCTTTCCTTACCACCGGTGAGTGGATGGGCAGCTGGCTAAAATGGCTTTAGTTCCTTTTACATACCCCCTTCCTGAAGACAAAACCGTTTTCTCCCTGTCCTGCTAAAGCCACACAGTCTAAGGTGGCATCAGAATGTGCCCGGTCACTGGATCTCCCATCTCCCCCACCTGGTTTCTGACAATACCTAGTGAGCCACTGACGGATAGTCTGATTCTGCTTTGGGCCTGTGTCCTACTGGGGATGGTCCACATGCCTCCCTCTATGTTGCATAAAGTGCCCTTTGCAATGTGTTCCGGGCTACGCTTGCCTATCTGCGGGCCCAGGATCAGCATAGTGGGTGCCGGAGGGAAGAGAGCGGGCACACGTCTTGATCTAGAAGCAATGTGTATGATGTTGCTTCTGGATCCCTGTTGACAGTCAGGTAAAAGGATATTTAACTTGCCTGTAAAAACAATTTTTTGATCATATAGTATAGGACACAGGCAGATTTAGAAGGGACTGGAATGTCTCCAAGCAGTACTGATGAGGGGAGGCTAACAGCAGTATCATCTGAAGCCTGAATGCCCACTCTGTGAAACATAGTACATATGTGAACCGAAGACCAGATGGCAGCCTTACAAATTTGCAACACAGAAGCTTGATGCTGATAAGCCTAGGATGCACTAACAGATCTAGTTGAATGAGCCTTCACTTTAAAAGGAGGAACTCTGTCCTTTGCCGAGTAGGCCCAAACCACAGCCCGCCAAATTTGCTTAGTAACAGTGGAACAAGGTCTCTTTTGAGGTCCTTCTGGAAGTAGAGAGAATTCAATTGTCGAGGCTGTGGCAGCAAGATAGACTCTCTAATAGCTTGACCCATGTCTAGTACCTAAAGAACTAACAATTACTGAAAGGACTATATGGTGGTCCTCAATACGTTTTTATTTTATTTTTTTTTTATAAGGTCCAGTCACCTGAAGGTAACTGCCT
This sequence comes from Aquarana catesbeiana, assembly GCF_042186555.1. Taxonomy (NCBI): domain Eukaryota; kingdom Metazoa; phylum Chordata; class Amphibia; order Anura; family Ranidae; genus Aquarana; species Aquarana catesbeiana. The sequence continues at coordinate 202,928,715 of NC_133332.1, read as the reverse complement.
ATAACTCATTCGTCTCTGAATCTACCAGTGTCCTCTACTGTATGATCAGGAAAATAGTTACCCCAGCTTTGTTTCCTTCTGCTTAAACTTCGGATTCTGTAGAAGGAAGTTGCATGGAGTTAGGAATCCACAGAGAATTTAGTACTCCATTATAACATTCTGGCCAAATTAAAATGTTAGTTTGAGTAGGGGACATTTCTGCTCTAATATTTTCTTCTTGAAGACTGAGCTAAAATGGTTGTTTTTCAGATGATCTAATTACAGCAGTCTGTCAATGCAAAGAGTATGAACAGAAATAAAGCTTGGCGATAAACATAGAACTGATTCCTACATCCACACTTGGGCTACTTTTACACTGAGGCGCTTTACAGACGGTTTAGCGCTAAAAATAGCACCTATAAAGTGCCTCTCCTGTCACTCCAGTATGAAAACCTGAGTGCTTTCACACTGGAGCGGGGCGCTATTAACCCCCTTCATCGGCCGATAGCGGGGTTTAAAGCGCCCCGCTAGCAGCCGAAAAGCGCTGCTAAAACGTCAGTAAAGAGATGACTCCCCCACCGCCTTAGTGTGAAAGTGCTTGGAGTAGCGTAGATGGGTGAATTTCCCTAGACTACTGTTTTATTCTGACAGCCAACACCCACAGCTGTCAGAATACTTGAACATTGGCTGAATTTGATTGGATTCAGTCACTGTTTGGCTGACTATTTTACACCTGGCTTCTTCAACGAAAGTTAGTTGAACAGTCCACTTCTATCGAGCTGGGTGGTGTTCACAATGGGTCCAATTTCAGCCAATTCAGCAGTGATCTGCCAAAACCTGCCAAAATTGTTTGGCCACCTTAAAGCTGGCTGTAGACTGTTTTTAAACCATGTATGGGCAAGCTGAATGTACCCAAGTTGATTGATCGACCAACTTGGGTACAACCAGCGTGTTGGATTTTACATGCAATTATTGCTAGCGGCTGTTTATAGCTACTAGCATGTTATCACTGTGTTCTCCTGGTGGGGACGACTACCCCAGCCCCAAATTTAACACACCTGCTCCCCATTCACACCTGAGACCTTGTAACACTAACGAGTGACACCGGGGAGGGAAAATGGCTATTTGGGCCCAATTTGGACATTTTCAATTAGGGGTGTACTCACTTTTGTTGCCATTGGTTTAGACATTAATGGCTGTGTGTTGAGTTATTTAGAGGGGGCAGCAAATTTACACTGTTATACAAGCTGTACACTCACTATTTTACATTGTAGCAAAGTGTCATTTCTTCAGTGTTGTCACATGAAAGATATAATAAAATATTTACAAAAATGTGAGGGGTGTACTCACTTTTGTGAGATTGTGTGTGTGTGTGTGTGTGTGTATGTATGTGTGTAAAATTAGATATATTTATTAGTGATGCACAGTTATCGGTATCGGTGCCAATACTAGGCATTTTCGCGAGTATCGGTACTCTTGAAAATGCTCCGATACCGTAAGTGATGTCAGCTGGGGGTGGGATGCCTCCTCCTCTTCCCCTCCAGCAGTGGGGTTCGAAGCAGTACGTGCCTTACGGCGCCAGGACAGGGTGGTGGGAAACTCCTCAGCACAGTGGGAACAGTCTGACAGCTGGCCACACTGACGCTCCTGCTCCCGGCTGTCTTTTTTTATTATGCAGCACCGCCGCGATCCTCTCCTGGCTCTGTAAACAAGAAGAGGGTGGGTGATGTCATAACTCCTTCCTTCCTGTTCCTGCACAGAGAGAGAGAGCTGGCTGCTAGGCTGGATGTAAGGTAAAAAAGTGATCAGCGCAACTTATTAAAATGTATGTTACCTGTGAAAAATAAATAAGGAATCTCCTATGTAAAATAAGCAAATACACTCCTGTGCAAAATAAAACTCCTGTGCAGAATTGAGCAATAAAGTGTACTGTGCAAAATGACAAGAAATATAACAAAGTGCAAAATACACTCCTGTGCAAATAACGTATCGTGCAAATAGCTAATAAATAATCTGTGCAAATGAGTATGAAGTCCCAGATAGCTCACAGGCATGGAAATATAGCACAAAACTGTGTAGTGTAATAATATAGTCCACTATGTCTAAAATAGACAAAGTGCTGAACATGTCATCAAAGGGAATCTTTCAATAGGAGATCTTTATAAATACAACTTAATGCTCTCTGGACTCTTACCTCAGTATGAAGTATATACAGCATTAGCAATCCACTTAGCTGGGGGATATCTATGGATCACCCGACCTTTGAAGCCGGTAATAGCCAGTGGTGTTTCTCCAAATAGTGTATTTGTATTTGCACAGGAGTGTATTTTGCACCTTGTTATATTTATTGTCATTTTACACGGTACACTTTATTGCTCAATTTTGGACAGGAGTGTATTTGCCTATTTTATATAGGAGATTCCTTATTTATTTCTCACAGGTAACATACATTTTATTAAGTTGCGCTGATCACTTTTTTACCTTACACCAATTTTGTGCACTGTATACACTTTAGGTCTAGCTGCAAATTTTTATTAGATTAGATTGATTCACTTGATAGCGCGAGGGACTACACTGTTTATTTGCTAGGCTGGATGGCTGGCTGGTTGCTACCCAATGACAGAGAGTGGGGGGTTGGCAAGGGGCTGGACAAAATCAGCACGTGTATTTCTATAGTGTGAGGCAGCTGTGGAAGCGTCCCTAGAAGCAGAACCGAGTTCTGAGGGGAGCAAGTCCTGCAAACAGGTTAGTGTAGTATGTACAGTGTCAGCAGGGTACAGATCGGTTACTGACCCTCCTAATGCCCTGGTACTGCCTCCTCCCCCCACTAGCTGTCACCTCTGCCCCCATGTCTACCAATGACCCTCCCATGTCCCCCCCCCCCCCCCCCCCAAGCGATCGCGGCCTTTTTCTTCTCAACTCTCCCACACCACAATCCCTATACTACCCTGCCCTCATACCCAGCCTCACCTAACTCCCTAACAACCTCCCCCCCACCCTACGCGATAGGTATCGGTAACTGGTAGCAACGAGTACTTGCAAAGAAGTATCGGTACTCTGTGTTAAATGTTAAAGTGGTATCTGTGCAACCCTAAAAAATATATAGTGTGCGTGTGTGTATATATATATATATATATATATATATATATATATATATATATAGCAAATTTACACTGTTATACAAGCTGTACACTCACTACTTTATATTGTAGCAAAGTGTCATTTCTTCAGTGTTGTCACATGAAAAGATATAATAAAATATTTACAAAAATGTGAGGGGTGTACTCACTTTTGTGAGATACTGTATATAGAGTTGTGCTCCTAAGTTTACTTACATACCCTGGCAGAATTTATGATTTCTTGACCATTTTTCAGAGAATATGAATGACAGGAACTGGAGGCTTTTTGCCAAGAGGAATGGGCAGCTTTACCATCTGAGAAGATAAAGAGCCATCCATCCACAAAAGACTTCTTTGATGTTAAAGGGGGCAATACACTGTATTAGGAACTGGGGTATGTAAACTTTTGATCAGGGTCACTTGGTTAGTTTCTGTTGTGATTATGATTTAAAAAGAGTAAACACAGTTGATTGATTATAAATGGCTTCAGCCAAACACTAACCATGAGTGAAAAAAAATGTTTTTGTGTTATCATTCATATTCTCTGAAAAAAGCCAGGAAATCATAAATTCTCCAAGGGTATGTAAACTTTATGAGCACAACTGTGTGTGTGTGTGTGTGTGTGTGTGTGTGTGTGTGTGTGTGTATTTATGTATGTGTGTTTGGAGGTTCTAAGTAATTTTCCAGCAGAAAATTCTGATTTTTTTTTTAAACTTGTAAGCAACAAGTGTCAGAAAAAGGTTTAGTAGTTAAGTGGTTAAACTGTCCTCATTTACGGACAAGGTTCATTCCTCTGAGCTAAAAATTACATTGTTTATAGTTCTCTCCCAGCACTGACAATGTAGATAAGTATTTGCCTGTTTTTTTTGTTTTTTTTTTTGACACCTCTGAGTGATTAGAGAACATCTTTGCACTTACATAATTGAATTGTGTAAATGCTGCATAGAGATTGCAAGGGGGGGGTTTGAATCGAGATCGTAATTTTTTTAAAACGATTAATCGTGCGGCTCTACTGCAGGTTAATAATTCCTATAGGTTTATTTTCTATTAACATCTTAGTTGGGAGGGCTGAGTGGGGGAAAAATGTTTATTCCGTTATTATATTTCCCTTTGTAGTGAATTACTCACTTTCTGTATTTCTTCTTCATACAGGGGTATACGCCCCAATTGATGAAATATATACTTGTACTGTCAAGATTTAATTGTTAACACTCATGTACATTCTTGTAAACTTGGATAAAGTTCTTGGAAAAAAAATAGCATCTTGGATCCTTTTATGCGAACAGTCTTTCCTAAAATGTTCAGTTTGAAAATGCTCATTTTTAAGAGAATAGGGTATCTTATGTTTTTGGGTGGCCTTACTGCTGTCAAGAGATTTGCACCCTTGTACTTCAATTGGCCAACCACAGGATGATTTTTCATGAAGGATTTATCAAGGATTCTTTATGTAATGATTGTGGAAGACTTTGATAGAAACTTTATACAACATATATATTTTATAATAACCGGATGCTGATTTTGTTAGTTTTGCATCTTTTTTCATTAAGATTTCTCTTTAAAACCATATGCAATTTTTGGTTTAATAACAACCTGTTGCCTGAGTCATCTAGGTTTAGTGCTGAACATTGTTTCTTGATGTAAGGCTACTTTCACATTGAGGCGCTTTACAGGCGCTATAGTGCTAAAAATAGCACCTGTAAAAAGCGCCTCTCCTGTCACTCCAGTGTGAAAGCCAGAGTCCTGCAAGCAGCATCTTTGCAGCGGTGTATACACCACTCCTAAAGCACCCCTACCCATTGAAATCTATGGGCAGCGCCGTGGGAGCCACACTTTTAACCCTTTATCTGGCCGCTAGCGGGGTTAAAAGCGCCCCGCCAGCAGTCGAAAAGTGCCACTAAAACTTTTAGCGACGCTTTACCGCCGACGCCTCAGTGTGAAAGTGCCCTTAGTCTTGGAGAACTCTCCAGTTTGTAAGAGCATCAAGACTTTTGTTACTGTATAGCAGTTATATGTTGAAAGAGTTATCTTAGGCAGTTGGCAGTATTCTCCAGTGATGAAACATGACTCTGTGCAAAAAAAAAAAAAAAAAAATCTATTCCCCCTCCCTCTTTACATGATATTTGGCTAATATTTGTAATGCATTTGCAAGAGTTTTAGGAACGATTTAAAAAAAAAAATCAAATTTTTTTTAGTTTAAGGCAGAAACCGAGCTAGTTTAGCCTATTCTATGACTTCCCAAATCGTGTGTGTGTGTGTGTGTGTGTGTTTACCCAGGTTTTCTGATCATATTTTTTGTTTTTTCCATCTAGGTTCTATGGTGGTATCCTTGAAATGGGATGTCCTTCCTTTCCGGGGGCCATAAAAGAAGAGATTGCCCTGCAGAGTTGCTGTGAAGGGAAATAACCCAGAGACAGGCAACCATGTCTGCTGCCACTGCCACCACCCAGGCTCCACAGGGGCCGGTAAATCCTCCCCCTCCAGAGGTCACAAACACCAACAAACCAGGTCGTAAGACCAATCAGCTCCAGTACATGCAGAATGTGGTGGTGAAGACCCTTTGGAAGCACCAGTTTGCCTGGCCTTTCTACCAGCCGGTAGACTGCATCAAGCTCAACCTACCTGTAAGTCACCTCCAGGCTTTTGTGTTACAGGGAATGCTACTCTACCAAAATCCTTTTATTAGGGTGATGTCATTAGTTGCTCTTTGCACATTAATTTGCAGACACTGCAGTTGTCAGATTTCTTGCAGTGTTAGCTGGCAGTGTAATGTCATACAAAAACATTGAAGGATTATATGCTTTAAACCGCTACCTTTAGCATCATCGTAGTGCATCTTTGAACTCTTCTCAGAAGTACTGCTGTGTGGGTGAATGCTAAGCTCCATGATCTTGTCACAAAGTGCTGGAATGTTTGAATGTATGAGTGCAAGGCCACAGAGCTGACACCTGCTACACTCAACTTATTTTTCTTAAATGTAAAAAGCACCCATCCGACATTGACCTGGTTTTCTCCAAAACAAATTCTAAACCACCCATTTTTTTTTACTTGCAGGACTATCACAAAATAATCAAAAATCCAATGGATATGGGGACAATAAAAAAGAGACTTGAAAATAACTATTATTGGAGTGCAAATGAATGCATGCAGGACTTTAATACCATGTTTACAAACTGTTACATCTACAACAAGGTGAGTGTCTATGTCAAGACCTACTCATGATAATCTATAACAGTGGTTCTCAACTCCTGTCCTCAGGACCCACTAACAGGCCAGGTTTTAAGTATTACCTTGGGGAGATGCAGACTAGAATACTGCAATCACTGAGCAGCAAATGATACCACCTGTGATGTATTTCAGTTATCTTGTAAACCTGGCCTGTTAGTGGGTCCTGAGAACAGGAGTTGAGAACCACTGATCTATATAAATAATTGTACAGGACCAGCTTGTAATATTTTGACAAGGGCCTTTGTAGCAATTGGGCTTTAAAGCCCAATTAAACATTTTATATTTTTACTGTAATGCAGTCAGGATGCATATACAGTAATAAATATGCTGTTTGTTAGTTTTTTTTTTTTTTTCCCTAGCTGCTAAGTGCTGCAGCAAATACATTGTGGAACCAGAATTCTACTCTCACACAAAGGGTGGTGGAGGTTTTGGGTCACTGGAGACTTAAGCCCCATGTGTGTAAGAGCATCAGCCTTGTTCACCAATGTGCTGCCAGCAGGGGTATTATAGGTCTTGCTCCCACATTTAGCAGCTAAAGAAACAAATGTATGAAATAGCTCAGCGTAGTCCTGACTATAGGTCATGTTGTCAACACAGTCTGCATTCAGTGTGGACATTTCTGTTAGTGTTGTCATATACTGTCTATAGCTACGCTCATGAATATTACACCACCATACTACCAATTTGCTGGATTTTGATGGCCTAAAGGGTTAGGGGGAAGGGTTAATTCGAGTCAGAAAAGTTCTTGGATTCTGGTGTTGAGCCCTACTTTTTTTAGTTGAGTGGGGCGAGGTCTGAACTTCTAATTGCTTGCAGGTTTGCTCTGCCTTTAGGCCTGCGACCACACAGGAAATAGATGGACCCTCACCTGTCCTACAAGGGGCAAACAGCAATAAAGACCATTTTAGGTGTTCACCCTTCCACCGTGTATCAAGGTAGCAAATCTGTGTCCAGTTTTTCAAGTGGCTATACTTTTGTGTGATGTAGAAATGCTTCCAGAAATTCACTAAACTTTTTTTTTTATATTTTTAGCTTCTCTTTTCAGTTTTGTAAATGGCAAATCATTTAAAAATTTCAGGCTTTCAGCATGTGCTGAGCCTAAAAACCTCTGTGACCATTTCAGTCCCTTTTATCAGAATGAAGGAAAAGTATGTTTACCAGTAACATTAATTTAGATTCTATTTGTCATGCAGCAAGCGCCTATAGAGAATGAAGGAGAAATGTGGTTCCTATGGTTAACACACACTTTGCTTATTGAGGCTCTCCATGTTACAGATTGATAATTGTCCATAACCGTCTCATCTTTCTCAGTCCACAGACGACATTGTGTTAATGGCCCAGGCCTTAGAGAAGATATTCCTGCAAAAAGTGGCGCAGATGCCCCAAGAGGAGGTAGAATTATTGCCCCCAGCTCCGAAAGGCAAAGGGAAGAAGCCAACCCCACCAGCAGCACAAACGCCAGGTAATGTCCTGGCAGGAACTAAATTATTGGACCTTGGTATCAATTGGTGATCTTTAATCTTAAAGATCTTAATCTTTAATGTCTATGCAACGTGTAATCTCTGGTGAAGTCTGTAGTGCTGCTAACGGGAGTCTAGTAAACCTTTAATTATGGTGGTTTAAATGGATGAATGGACACATAGAGCAGCGGCTCGGCTTGGGTGCCCCTATAGTAAATGGCTTGCTGTAGGGGCATTTAGCCGGAAGGAGGGGCCAGGAGTGCCAGCGGGGGACCCGAGAAGAGCAGGATCTGGGCTGTTATTTTTAAACATATAAAACCCCAAGACTTTAATATCGCTTTAAGTATTTCATCAATTTGGAAGATTTACCATACCAGTGTTAAATTGTATACTGTTGGTACACATAATCTTGTTGGATAATAGCAAGGTTTGTCTTTGAAAGGGATGTCTAAATTTTATTCTGTGTTATGTATTAATGTTCTTACTCTGCTCCTTCAGTTCCATCATTAGAATGAACTTTTCTTGTTTGCAATAGTAATATTACTGTAGCATCCCCTGTTTGCCGCTAGAGCAGAGTTTTATATAGGCTTGGTTTAATCAAGGCTATGGTAGCACAATTGTGCACCACATATACGCAGCGTATAAGAAATGCTTTATTTAGTTTAGTGGTAAACCACACAGATATGTCACCTATAGAATGCCTTCAAAAGCAGTTTGAGCAAGAATTGCTTGTTCCATTGAATTTGGCACACTATACCACTCATACACCTTGTCAAAAATTTGTATTTATAATGCATACATTTTTAAAACACAAACAGCCAAGGATTTAAAGCCTCTGTTTCTATGGGTTCTGATGTTTTCTGTATGATTCTGGCAATCTTTTGTCCACAAGTGGCAGGATCTGTAGTGTTGTTTTTCCACCCTCCATCGGTTTCACCCAATATAAAATGCATGAAAGGAAAATCTTACACCTGTAACAAGTCAATGGCAGCTGTCTTTTATTTATTTATCTCATGCAGGGGTTAGCTAAAGTAGTACATGATAGTTACTCTGGGTGATGCAGTTACTTCATTCCGTTTGTCACTACTTTAGAGCTTTGGCATTCTATGGATTAATCAATGTTTTGTTAAAGGGCCACTATTACATTAAAGCAGGGGTAGGCAACCTTAGAGAGATGGAAATCTACTTGAACAACACTGATGAAGTCAAAGATCACCGGGCACAGTGTCCTGTTAGGGCTGGTTCAAACCAGAATGTGGTGCCAGAAAGGCATGTTCCATGTGTTTCCTGCACTGTGTTCAAAACGCACTGCCTTTGTGATCAACTGTGGGTGATAATACATTAACCCCAAATGTAGATTGTAAATTCAGTGGATATAAAAAAAAGTATTACAAGAGCGTGCAGGGTTTGGGAGTGTGTTATGCTCAGAATGCAGGGTTCAAGAGTACGTTGCGCTTAGACTGCAGTGATCAGGGGTGCATTGCGCTCAGACTGCAGGGATGGGGGGGGGGGGATGGTAATGTGAAGTGTGGTAGAGGACACTGCTATGGGGGTGGTCCTGCCCAGAACAGATCCCTGTGAGCACATGAGACCGAGAGGCGGCACAGTTCTGGACAGGGGGCTGGAAGCAGGAGCTGGCCGAGTGACTTTTCATATTAACAATCTGGTGATTGGTTGCTTGGGACCTAGCAACCAATTACCTGAGGGTTAACTAGAAAAGATAATTTGGCCAGCTTCTCCCCCCCCACCCTCTGTCCTGAGCTGTGCTGCCTCTCGCTCTCTGCTGTTCCCTGATGACAGCGGCGGAGCAGGCTGGGGTGGGGGAGAGAGAGAGACCGAAGGCGCGGCGGAGAGAAGGACTGAAGACGAGGTGGAGGACGGATAGAGGACTGGCAGCTAGCAGTAGGAGGCTATTGTCAGCGGTGCAGGACCTGTTCCCGGTCTTCATGTCACCTACCCGTGGTCAACAGGTAGCCTGCGATCGACGGGTTGCCGACTCCCGTATTTAAGGGACACTATTAAATGTAACATTGGTTTCAAATGAGATCAAGAATGTAAATTCTTTTTTTGCTAAATTGTGTACAAATCAGCCTATATTTATGCACTTACAGTATATTGTAGTTATATGTACTCCCACAAGTGCGTTCTCTTTTGTGTGTGTTAACCAGACACTGCAGATTGTGATCATATGATTACCGGGATCTGCAATGTCAACAAAGCGGTTATGAATGAATTCATTCAGAACGGCTGTGTTTCCTATGCTGTGATTTGGCCCACAGCTGTCACATGGTACCTGGGCCAATCACGACACTCGGTACCATGTGATTAACTGTAGCCAATCACAGATCAGTAATAATCACAGTTGTCATTAATGTAACCCATTCATGACCGTTGAAAACATTGCTTTTACAATGATTATCATTGCAACTGCAAAGTATGTAAAAAAAAAAAAATACAAATTTCTTTTTTAAAAATTGAATGAAAAATGTATTTATTTTTTTAACATGCTGTCACCAGTCAGTGTCCCTGATCACCCCCTCACCAGTCATATGATCAGGGCCACCATCAGGTGGGCACAGGCAATACACTTGTAAGGAGCCCGGCTGGCACCCCCATACAGCAGCATAATGAATGAAACTGTTAGCACAGCAGGCAGCCGCTTGCCCACGCGACGCTAGCAATAGAGAATTACACAAACCCAAGCAGCCACCCTATTCCTCCTCCCTGTGTCCCCACCCGAAGGTGATCCAGCACTCGCACCAGCATGCTTTGCTTCCTTCCCTGCTGAGGCAGAGCCTTCTGCTGCTAGGTTACTTACTGGTTACCGGTGAAAATTGATGAGGACGATTTTGGGTGGGGATGAGAGTTACGTTGTGGAGACTCTCTTCACAATGTAACTCTCATGCCCACCCAGAATCATCCTCCTCAATTTTCTTAATGTAGCTCCATCATCCTCATCCCCACCCAGAATCATCCATCCCTCTCCACAATGTATCCCCATCCCCGCCCAGAATTATCCGCATCCCGAAGAGGGATTGATGATTCTGAGCGGGGATGGGGATACATTGTGGAGAGGGATGGATGATTCTGGGTGGGGAAGGGGATACATTATAGAGAGGGGTGGATGATTCTGGGTGAGGATACATTGTGGAGAGGGATGGGTGATTCTGGGCGGGGATGGGGATACATTGTAGAGAGGGATGGAGGATTCTGGACGGGGTTGGGGATACATTGTAGAGAGGGGTGGATGATTCTGGGTGGTTATGGGGATACATTGTGGAGAGGGATGGATGATTCTGGGCAGGGATGGGGGATACCTTGGGATAAGAGTGTTAAAATAAAAGTGGGTGCACCAAAGGACATGGTGGGATGGCCAGTGGGCGGGCCCTGGGGAATATTCGCATTCAGGCCTCAGGGGGCACTGGCCTAAAGCTGGGTAAGGCACTAAGTGGGTAATTTCTGGTGGCTGTCCTGCATATGATGCTGCACTGCACAGTATGTTAAAAAAACAAACAAACAAAAAAAAAACATTTTATTCAATTTCTTAATTTTACAAAAAATTGTGACAAATTATTACTTAAAAAAACTGGCCTTTTGCCTAAATACCTTAGACTGTCTGCTTTCCAAAAAAAAGGTAATTTGGGGGGGTGTTTGGTCCTAGCATTTTAAAAGCTTCAAGAAATGAAATGGTCCATCAGGATTGATCAATGTTTAAATATATACAATAGTTTGTAGACGCTATAACTTTCACAAACCAATTAATATACACTTATTGTGATATTTTTTTTTTTTACCAAAGATCTGTAGCAAAATACATTTTGGCCAAAATTTATGAAGAAATTTTCTTTTATTGGATATGTTTTATAACAAATTAGAAAATAATATCTTTTATCTGAATTTTTTTTCAAAATGTTTGTTTTTTTTGCAATTTAAAAAGAAAAAAGACCTAACAAACCCAGTGGTGACTGAATACCACCAAAAGAAAACACTATTTGTGTAACTAACAAGGTTTCAAATCCTTCCTTCTCCATTCTATCCAAAACAAAAACAAAAAAGTAAAATGTAATGTGTTTTTTTTTTTTTTCTGTGCCAGTCAATGAATGATAGTGTCCCTTTTAACAAGATCACTTTTTTTTTGTCCAGTAATCACAGAACAAGAAAAACCTGTTGAGAAAAAACCTCCATCTCCCAAACCAGTCGTAGTGGAGCGCAGCTCTCCCAAACCAGTCGTAGTGGAGCGTAGTTCCGGAAGACGAGCTGATCCACCCGTGGAAAGGCGACGGGATCGTTACAAAGGTCACCTAACCGCTTAATTCTGAATGCAGTCACAGTTTTACGGAATGATTTAGAGGAGGATGCTTGTTTAATGGCAAAAAAACATAAACCCCTAAAATATTACAAAGAAATAACATTGTGTGAAAGACTTTACAATTGCAATCACAGTTCGCACACCTGAATTAAATGGTAGCCTTTATACAGGTGTGCCATGCTGGCTGTTCCCATTTTAGGCTTAAGGATGTTCCTGAATGAGAGTTGCCATATACAGGATGTCAGATGTATTTTGTAAAACAACTCCTTACACTGTTCATCACTTTTGGATATTTCAGTCTGTAACAGTGTTTATTTTGTGTAAATATATTTTTGCATTTTCTTAAATGTTATTGTGACCTTCATATGCATTATCCCACAGCCTTGTGTAGAAGCTAGGATTAGTTGGCACAAACTGTAATTTATTTACTTGGTAGAAGTGTCATTAGTTTTAGCAAAATCCGTTTGTACAAAAGAGTGACATTTTTAAACTATTTTATTTATAGCTGCAGCGCAAGCCTCCTCCGTCTCCACCGTGAGCCCAACAGTTCAGCTTACAAATATTGCCCCTGTAGTTTCTCAGACTCCAGTGATCGCTGCGACTCCTGTGCCAACCATAACGGCTAATGTCAACCCTTCGGCTACCACTACAGCACCGCAGCCTCCTGCAGCTGCCCCAGTTCCAGTAGCATCAGTAGTCCCGCCACCCGCCCCTGTTGTTAAGGTAATATAAAATTAGAAATAACTGACTTGTGATTGCTGCTTTTGTCCTGTACTGGATATTCTTATGCCACAGAAACCCTCTTGCCTCATACGCAGACACTCTTCTTAAATTGATGGCAGTGCTCCTTTCTGAATTTTTCTGCGTCTTTCAGCTGTAGTTACCTTTGCCTCATTTGAAGTTGCAAAACTTCTACCCATTACTTTTATTGGACTATAGATCGGGATTTTACCCCAGGACTTGGTTTACACTGAATTGTTGTGTGTTTGAACTCTGCTTTTCTGTTTGTATTCTGAATCTTCACTGGTTGTTGAGTAGAGGCTACCTGTCCCTAAATAAGACAAGAGTTTTCATTCAGCAGCCTCTGGTACTGGTTTTAGGCCAGGGGGGCTTATGCCATAGGTAAAGTAGTCAGACTGAACCCCAAGTATATTTGCACCTCCCTTAACATTGTATGCATGCTGCTATCAAGAAGATAGGGGTTGTGTGTAGTTATAAAGAGGTGACACAGTTGCTAACATGTCATACTTGCCTGCTCTGTGCAGTGGTTTTGCACAGAGCAGCCCTGATCGTCCTCTTCTCGGGTCCCTCTTTGGTGCTCCTGGCCCCTCCCTCCTGTTGAGTGCCCCCACAGCAAGCAGTTTGTTATGGCGGCACCCAAGCTGAGCCACAGCTTCCTGTGTCAATTTAGGCACTCACCCGCGGCCCGGACCCGCCCCCTTTCTCTACTTATTGGCTGACTGACTTTGACAGCAGCGGGAGACAATGGCCCTTGAGGAGGGGAGTCCCGGGCACTCCTGCAACATCACTGGATCTAGAGGGACCTCAGGTAAGTATTAGAGGGGCAGAGGGGGGCTGCTGCACATAGAAGGCTTTTTATCTTAACCCTTTCGCTGCCAAGTCCGTACGTCGTATGGACCTGACAGCGGGGGGGGTATCGCACACAATCCAGTGGCTGCAGCCATCAGGATTGTGTGTGAAACTGACAGGCAGATTACTGGCTGTCAGGTGAAAGCATTTGGTTGCTCACACACCCCCAGTACCGGCAACCCTCCCCACCCCAACCCCACAAAATTTTTTTTTATACATTCAGCTGTCAGCAGGGGACCCCGCTGACAGCTAATGATTAATGTTAAGGATGCAGCGGCCGGCTTTCCAGCCCACTCCTTAGCAACCAACAATGTACAGTGTGTTTTTAAAGAGAAAACGTAAAACGCATGAAAACTGCATGCAAAACGCATTAAAAAAAACGAGGGTTAAAAAACTCAAAATGCACTGCAAAACGTGCCAGGAAAAAACATATCAAGTGCAGCTGCATTGCTGTGAACCTAGTCTAAGTCTTGGTTGAGAAAAGTGGACAATGAGCTTTTGTTGTATGACTGGATACATTTCTACTATTTTCCTGTACATTACAAAGGTGGCTGTACAATATTCTGATAACATAGGACCACATAATCCAAAGTATCTGAAAGAGCTGTGTTGGACATGAAGCTTCATCTTTAATTTTAATCACCATTCAAAAAAAAGTGAAGGTGGTTTCAATTTACAGAACTTTAACTTCCCCAGTGTTTTGGTGACATTTGCTAAATCTTCGGGATTCTTGTGTATAGGGGATACCACGTGCCTGAAATCAGAGTCATACTCTACTTATTTCTCTTTCTTCCAGAAAAAAGGGGTAAAGAGGAAAGCAGACACCACCACTCCCACCACATCTGCCATAACCGCCAGCCGCAGTGAGTCGCCTGTCCCCTTGTCCGATCCCAAGCAAGCAAAAGTGGCCAACAGACGAGAGAGCACTGGGCGCCCAATTAAGGCACCAAAGAAGGACTTGGAGGAAGGAGAAATCCAGCAGAATGCTGGCAAGAAAGGCAGATTGACAGAGCACCTCAAATACTGTGACAGTATCCTGAAAGAGATGCTGTCCAAGAAACATGCCGCATATGCCTGGCCCTTCTACAAACCGGTTGATGCGGAGGCCTTGGAGCTGCATGACTATCATGATATCATCAAACATCCCATGGATCTCAGTACTGTTAAGGTACATGCACCATATACCCACTCTTGCTGGAGATTTTAACCAAAATAACTGGTTTCCTTTTTTGTTGTGTTCTAAATAGGAGGATGAAATTGTACCCTAAAGCTAGCCATACAAGTGGAAATCTAAGCTCAGTTTTAGAGTTTTTTTTTTTTTCCCCATAAAAATCTTATTTTTGCAGTCCAGTTGCAAAAATGCTGAATGCAAATGCAGAAACATCCCGTTGCTTGCTATAGTATTGCTTGACCGGGTTGTTTTTTTTTATTGAATTGTCTAAACATTGCTATATGTATGCCCAACATAATGTTAATACCACCCATGACAATTTTGAAGTCTTTTTAACAGCTGTCATTTGAAAGTAAAAAAAAAAAAAAAAACTATAGCCTGGGAGTCAATCTGCCATTCATGGTTTTGTTTTCTTGGGTTTGAGCTAATAAATTAAAACTGCTTTTGAATTTGGTAAAAAACACCACAGTGCTAGGAAAGCTATTTTCAATCTTCTTCCCCAGTGCCAGTCATTGAAACAGTGGCAAATCTGTGTGGATCATTCAATTTTATGAAGTAATTTTTTCAATCAAAAAATGACAAAGATCTCTGGAAGCTAGCAATAAGGGTTGTGGTGTTTTTCATGTTGCTGTGATTGCATGCTGCAGTTCGAGAACATAGCTGCTACACTCAGGCTTATTCATTCATCAAGGCAACATTCAGATCTCATTTTATTGTGCAGCAGTGTATAATAGAATAAAATGCTGTCTGGTGTTATATGTAGATATAAAAAATTAACAAAAATATATAATAACCAAAACATAAAAAGTCCAATCACTAAGTGAAAAAGTGTGAGAAGACTTCATAGGGCATGTGTCCAATGAAAAGACTGTAGTTAATTCCTCAGTGGCAAATAAAATGGTGTGATCAAAGAGGTAGCTGTAGGCACATTCAAAACGGGATAAGCATTCGTCTGATGGAAAACTGTAAATAAAAACTTCTTACCAGACAAGGTGGACCCACCTGTCATACGACAGTGGGTCAATCGGGCTTATACCAGCCGAGGCCAGATGGTCATCGGAGGAACCAACTCTGATATAGATAGAACCTGTAGAGGAATTGCTCTGGATGCAGGCGTTCGATCAATCAACAGGAGTGGATCTCGGTGTGGCACAACCACATATCCGGAACTCAAAGGGATCCTGAAAGTGGATGTTCTTTGGATCTCAAAAGTAAGCACCAGAAACCAGCAACCAAGTGGTAGATTATTGCATTGGAACCATTATGCAAAAAATGAAAAAAGGCTCTATATAGTGCAGGTCATAAAATTTAAAGATATTTAATCTCGATAAAAATGTACAAACATCCGTTACAGATGACTGCATAAAATCTGATCACCAGCAAAATAAAAAGAAAAAGCAATGTGGGGATCAAAACTGATGCGTTTCGACCTAATGGCCTTCAACTAGGAGCTGCACCATATGGAGCCTTTTTTCTTTTTTTGCATTATGGTTCCAATGCGATAATGTATCACTTGGTCGCTGGTTTCTGGTGCTTACTTTTGAAATCCAGAGAACATCTGCGCTGAGGATCCCTTTGAGCTGCAGATATCTGTTTGTGCCACACCGGGAATCCACTCCTGTTGATTGATCGAACGCCTGCATCCAGAGCAATTCCTCTACAGATTCTATTTGCATCAGAGTTGGTTCCTCCGATGACCACCTGGTCTCGGCCGGTAAAAGCCCGATTGACCCGTATGACAGGTGGGTCCACCTTGTCTGGTAAGAAGTATTTATCTACAATTTTCCATCAGACGAATGCTTATCCCGTTTTGAATGTGCCTACAGCTACCTCTTTGATCGAACCATTTTATTTGCCATTGAGGAATTAACCACATTCCTTTCATTGGACACGTGCCCTATGAAGTTTTCTCACACTTCTTCACGTAGTTATTTGACTTTTATATGTTTTGGTTATTATATATTTTTGTTGATTTGTGTTTATAGTACTTCTAATCAATATTCACTTATACACACCTATATGGTGTCATCCCTAGCGCTACACTTTTTTATATTTTATTTACGTGGACTTTGTTGGTTTTGGTGTTAGCAGCTTTAATTTGGTTTAGCACAGCAATTTCCCCTCTTGTTTATATACCCTGTTTCCCCGAAAATAAGACCTAGCGTGATTGTCAGTGATGGCTGCAATATAAGCCCTACCCCCCAAATAAGCCCTACCCTGTTTCCCCGAAAATAAGCCCTTGCCTGAAAATAAGACCTACAAGGACTTTAACGAGGGTTTATTTGGAGGGTAGGGCGTATATTGCAGCCATCACCGACAATCACGCTAGGTCTTATTTTCGGGGAAAACAGGGTATGTAGAAATGGCCGAAGTAAAGATCACAGCAAATGCCCTACCAAGCAGTGTTAGGCCTCTTGCACATGATACTCCTGTTTAAACATCTACTTTTTCAGAAGTTTTTTCGTTTATATGCATTCGCGTATTTTTGCATGCACTCGGGCATTTTTGCGAAAATGCGCGAAAACAGATTCTCGCGTTCTCGTTCTGCACCATATGTAAATGGGCATTTGCATGCATGAGGCATAAATTGCTGACCAAAAAAGATTTTTTTTTTTTTTTCATTTTTTTAACTGCATAGGCACATTACAATGAATGGGCTGTATTTTAGCTCAGTAAAAAAATAAAGCCGTACTGAGCTTTTTTTAAGCTGCAGTGTGCAAGAGGCCTTAGTAATATTAAAGCTTTGTTTGTTTTTTTTCTAATAAAACAACAAACATGTCATACTTACCTGCTCTGTGCAATGGTTTTGCACAGAGCAACCCAGAGCCTACTCTTTTTGTGTCCCCTGCTATCGCTTTGGCCCCTCTTGGGTGCCCCCATAGAATGCTGCTTTCTATCAGGCCGCTTGTGCAGGCTCGCTCTTGAGCCGCTCTGTCTGTGTCTATTAACACAGATAGAGTGGCTCCCCCCCACCCCCCACCACTGCCTCGTTGGATTTAAATGACAGCAGAGGGAGTCAGTGGCTCCTCCTGCTATCAATCTACCCAGTGAGGTCGGACAGAGCTGGGAGAGCCTCTGATCTCATGAACAGCACTCGATGGGGACTGGGCTCAGGTAAGTTTAAGAGGGTCTGGGGGAGATTTTGTGACTCGGAAAGTTTTTTTTAATCTTCATGCATAGACATACATTAAGGTAAAAAAAAAAAAAAAACAACCTTCGGGCTTAAGAACCACTTTTGTGACCTGGACTGTTGTACAGAACCCCTGAGACTGAACTGTCCCTGCTATAGTCCAAGTTGGCTAGATATCCTTCTTAAAGTCACCCCTAAACCAGGAGATATGCTTTGTTGATGCTGTGCAACTGCAAACCCTATCTTCTTGTAAGTTTTCCTCTCCTGGCTTGTTGCCGGTTCTGAGTGTCATAAATATGACACCTATGCAAGACCTAAACTGAAAAAAAAATTCTCGCCTCCGATGTCTCATTAAAGAGAACCTGTCACAAATACATTATATCACGTAGGGGACTTTTGGTCCCCAATGTGATATAAATAAAGTTAAAGTGGAATAAAAGTGCCAAGAAATAGTTACAAGTGATCTTCAGGCCTAACATTATCTTAAAGACCAAAAAAAAAAAAAAATGGATCCTGCTCCTTTTTAAAGTGGTTGTAAACCCTTACAAACCACTTTTCACTATGGGTCAGCCTATGATAAGGCTTACCTGTAGGTACCGTGGATATCTCCTAAACCTGCAAGGTTTAGGAGATATCCACTGTATCAGCATGTGCCGACGTTTTCGGCATATGCGCACTGAAGAAACGGCTCGTTCGCGCCGATACATCAGCTGATGTGCCGTGACCTGCAGCTCCCGCACGCAGGGAATGACGTCATCGCCGCTCCGGCCTACTACAGCGCCGGAGCCCGCAAACCCGGAATTAACATACTGGAGATATGTCGCCGGTCACAGCGATGTATGGGGACCCCTGCACTAGCTTCTATCTGAGGTAAGTATTTCATAATGAGCTAGTGTGCAATGCATATTAAAGAAATCGATTTTGGACAGCCGCCCCCGATAAAAGCCTTTATTTTAATGAATGGTCAAAATTCATGTGACAACAGAAGCAGGACAAACGGCTGATGCGTTTCACAACATCATGGTTGCTTAGTCATTGATGCATACTAGCTCATTATGCCTTTTGTCTTGCGGGGTTTTTCTTTTTTTGGATGGGTTTACAACCACTTTAAAGCATGGTATACAGCACAGTGCTTGTGCTGTCATTTGGCCCCATGTAACACCTAAAAAAACCTTGCTAATCCTGCCAGTTTCTACCCTCCCCCCTGTGAATTGACCATGGTTCATCATGGTTGCTGAGCCCTGACACTGTGGTCAGTTTATGTGCCTCCGTCATTCGCAGCCCTGCCATCTGTCTCCTCCTGTGTCCTCCTCCAGCTAGTGACAGTGCCCGTCTCCTCCACTCCTGCTGCTTGAATAACTGTAACATTTATGCATCAGAGCTGTCTCCTCTTACAGTGTCTGATTTATAGAAAACAAAATGCTGTAAATGCCTCATTTCATAGCCGAGATCTGCGATCACCTGGCCGGATTTTTCCTCCTCTCCTCCTCCTCTCCTCCTCCTCTCCTCCTCTTGACTTATATCAACGGGGGATTCTTGGCCCCTCCTGCTGCATCTGTCAGAGGAGCAAAGGAGAGTCAGCCGGTTATGCTTTTTTTTGGCCAATTTGTTGTTAGGCAGGTTAAAAAACACAAATTGCTGCAAAAATGCACATACATACCTTTCTGTAGCTTCTCCATTGAAGTCTATTGAACCAAAAAAAGCACCGCTTTGCGTTGAAAGAAGTAATTTCCTTTCCAAATACGCAGCGGCTGAAAAAAGTATAGATGTGAACGTGTCCTGTAGGAAGCCATGTTAAATGAACTGTAGTGCGTTTCTGCAAATACCGCATAGGTGTGAACCAGGCCTAAGATGTTTAGTAGCAGCAGCATGTTGTTGCATTCTGTATGCAGGCCAACTAATCGGCTGGCCAATTGATTATGAAAAAAGTTGACAACTATTTTCATAATCAATTTGTTGTTGATTAATCGATTAGTTGTTTTAGCCCTAAGTAGGAGACCGTGCTGATGGTGTATAAATGTTGGACAGTACAGGACGCAGGCACGTGTTTATAGATGTGTACCTTCAGGTGATTGAACATTGGCAAAGCTGTTGGGGAACGAGCTCCCTGGGTGCCTTCCCCTATATCCCTAACCTCTTTTTTTTGAGTCCTCAGTTTTGTGCTAGTGTCTGAAGGTGAAGGATCTTTTCTCCTTCACAGGAAAGATCATCATCTTAGCTAGCTTATTATTTTTCATTATTTTATCTTCAGTTTCTTCAGTCTACCCCTCACTGTCTTCTAATGTCAACATAGACAGGATTGGCCCAAACTCCGTAAAACCTTGGGAGCAATATCCACACCCCATGCTGTGATGCTGTGAAAATGGGGCTATGTTCGTAAATTTACTTTACTTTGCTTACTGTCAGGTTGATGACTCGATATTGCATGATGCTGCTGGTCATACACTTTACCACTTCTGGCTAGAGCACTTATAAGTCTACACTGGGCTTACTGCATACTCCTTACTTGACATGCTTACATGTGGTGGAACTCCAGTGGAAACCAGGCGAAAGTGAGTCAGTACAAAATTGCAGGCAAACATTCGGTCTGCTGAAGGCTCTCAACACTCAAATTCAGTCTGACAATGTGTCCCTTGCACTAGAGCAAGAACCGGTTCCAACACTGGCCTCCATATCCAATTCTAGCTCGGTTTCATGCATGCAACAAGTTTTCTATTTGACTAAAGCAGATTTTACTGCTTCTTTGTCACATTTCTTTGGAAAGAGAAGGGCCTTAATACAGCCGCCTTTGTGTATGGTCTAAAAAGGTAATTTCTCTTCTGCTTCTGTTTCTCAGCTTGAGTCAGATCCCGATATGCTTGTATTAGAAGGGGATGGGAACGTAGAAAAGAAAATTAAGAGGATATTGAGGTACTATTGGTGGAAACTGCGGAAGATTCTTCTTTCCTCGGTTTGTCACTATATTGAATAGGGAATTTCAAGCAGCTTGCTACCCAACATTAAAAAGCTCATTGCTTCTGTCTGCAGAAGCCTTGGCATTGTAAAGACTGGATACTCCATCTCTCCATGCATCTTAGGGTACAGGGAGACCTGCAAAATTCTGCAAAAATCCTTGTTCGTGAACTGATTGAATGTGCAGGCTACTGGACCACTCCAAAATGCTTTTTCACCCCCCCCCCCCCCCCCCCCCCAAATCTTTGCTGTTCTCTATTAAGTGTTTCAGAGTTTGCAAAGATAGGGTTTATTCCTATGGTCAATCCTACTGTCTGTCCTAAACAGACCTTTTACTGTACCAATTAAAGGAGGTTCCTCTTCTTTTTTTTTTTTTTAACAAGATTCTGCCGATAGAAAGTTTGAGATGCTCTTAAAGGTTCTCTTCACCTGCAACCAGCTCTTGCTGCAATTACAATATGTCAAACTGCAGCTAACTGGACTAGGACAAAAGAACAACCAACATGACCTAGTATTTTAGAATCGTGCTGTTACGGAGCAGTTACAACAATTGCGTTATGCTCTGCTTTTTTGTGTGGACAAATCTCCAGAATGGCTCTAATCTCCACTCCCATGTGCAGAATCTTATGGATGAAAGCTTGGACAGCTGAAGCTGCCTGCAAAAGATTGTTGTTTGGTAAGACGCCTGACGACCTCATCAAAAAGTCACAGGTGGGGAAGGTTTTACTTCAACGGTGGAAGGGGGGCCCTAGCTCCTCTAAACGCAGAGCACCTGTTCACTCTAACCAAGCTTCAACTTTAAGTTCAGTTCTTTCTTTCGGTTCACTGCTTGGCCCACAAAAACCACCCTTCCTCAAAATTCTCTAAAGAATAAAGGGGCTCTCTCATTCCCATGTCTGTTATAGTTTTGCCTCTCTCTCTGGGTCACAGATGTTCCAAACCTGTGGGTTCTATCGGTAGTTTCACTACTTTCTTCGTTCAGATCAACCGTAAAATGCCCAAGGACAACTAAATTTGCAGAATGCCCTGAACCACTTTTTGTCCCAGGGAGTCATTGTGCCAGTATCACCACAAGACAGGTTCAAAGGGTTCTACTTAAACCTGTTCACTGTACCAAAGTGTAATAGGTATTTTTCTTATTCTGGATTTAAAAGTCCTCGGCAAATTCCTTCAAATTCCAAAGTTTCACATGGAGTCCGTAAGATCAGTAATTGCCTCTCTAAGACCTGGAAAATACCCAGTATCTCTGAACAGCCAGGTTTTCTAGTTCGTTCAACTGCCCTTTGGCCTATCCTCTGCTCCCCAGTGTTCGCAAAGATCTTATCACCTCTACTTGCCCTTCTCAGGACTCAGAGTATCCAACTTACAGGCTATCTAGGCGACCTTCTTTTAAAAGGCTCCTGCCCCTTGCAGCCATCAGAAAATTCTTCACAAGACAATTCAGATGCATCATCCTTTTGGCTGGGTGATTCATTTTAGTAAATCCAGCCCTCTCTTCCCCTGGAATACTTGGATCTGGCCCTGGACACATCCTAAGCAAAAGTCTTTGTTCTAGAAAAGAAAGTTCTTTCTCTAAGAGCACATGCTCAAAAATTTAGATCCAAAAGACATCCTACAATGGGATTCTCCATGCAATTTTCAGCTCTAATGGTAACCGCCTTTGAGGCATTTGCTCAATTCCATTCAAGAGCTCTATAACTTAACAACATCTTTTCAACCTAAAAAAAGCAGGCTCCTTCTCTAGATTTTACCCATGCTCCTGTCCTGCCAAGACAGGAATTGCCTAACAGCAGGGAAGTCCTTCCTTCCCTTTCACAGTAAACAAATTACGCATCTCTCTCTGAGGCTGAGGAGGGTTGTTCCAAACCCTAACAATCCAAGGAACGGTGTCAGCAATGCTCCCTACAAAAATCCTGGAGCTCAGAACAGTCGGGGTAACCCTGTAGCACTGGACCCATTCAAGGTGCAGTCAGGCAATGCCACAGCGGTGGCCTACATCAGCTATCAAAGGGGCACAAGAAGTCTGACTGCCTTAAACAAAGCGAACCAGCTCATCTCATTGACTGTGGTCCACATCCCAGAAGTGGAAAACTGGAAAGCGTATCATCTCTGCTGCCATTGCGTGGATAAGGAAAAAATGGGCCTTCATCTGGATATCTTCAATTGAGTATGCAAAAAATGTGGGGTCCCAGATGTGGACATCCTAGCCTTAAGAATTAACTACCTCTGTTGCCAAAACCAGCAATCCTCATTCTCTCCCCCCAGATGCCTTAATAATCCTCTGGTCTCACTTAATGATAATTTAGGTCTTCCTTCCAGTTAGAATCCTACCTTGTCTGTTCATGGAAATGTAGAGCAAGAGCGGAAAATGGTGATTCTAATTGTACCAAACTGGGCTCAGAAAAACCTGGTCCACAGACATACTCCAGCTTATAGCATATGACAGGTCTGCTATCTCAAGGCCTTCTATTTCATCCTGCTTCTTAGTCTCTGGCTTTTAAACCTAATTCCAGGTTTTCATCATTTTTTAAATAGTTCTTTGAACCAAGATGGTCTAATTATTTTTATATATATTTATATAATATTTTCTTCACTAACACATGCAGTGGTTGCGTGCGCAGTATAAACCGTATGTGGCATAAATACAGTATACATCGCTGTGTTTCCAGTAGGGGGAAGGGAACTTCCCGTTCTGCTTTCGGAACAAAATTGAGTCTGGCTCAGGTGGAGATCATGATGTCATCTGTATGCCTCTTTACCTCAGCCAGTCAGAGGAAGCCTTGTATTAATTTATAAAGTACAAAGCCGCCTGCGAATGGTTAAGCAGCGCTCAGCTCAACTTGACTTTGTTCCAGAATGGGAAGTTCTATCCTGCTGCTGGA
Source organism: Aquarana catesbeiana (assembly GCF_042186555.1). NCBI lineage: Eukaryota > Metazoa > Chordata > Amphibia > Anura > Ranidae > Aquarana > Aquarana catesbeiana. Next base: position 202,904,898 of record NC_133332.1, on the reverse strand, counting down.
ACACAACATTGTATACTGTATGTAGCTAATGCTACATACAATTTATACAGCTTTCACATCTGCTGCATGTGTTAGTAAAATTCACTGAAACCTGGAGTTAAAGGGGTTGTAAAGTCAGAATATTTTTTATCTTTATGCATTATATGTGTGCAGCAGCCCCCCTCGGCCCTCCTAATACTTACCTGAGCCTCATCTCTGGCCAGCGATGTCCACGAGTGTCTCGGCTGTCCGGGACCCATCCTCCTAATTGGCTGGGACACAGCAGCGGCGCCATTGGCTCCCACTGCTGTCACTCAGTCAGCCAATCACATGGACACATGGAGCTGCAGCTCGGCTTGGGTGCCCTCATAGCAAGCTGCTTTCTGTGGGGGCACTCAGCAGGAGATAGGGGCCCATGAAGAGGAGGATCCAGGCTGCTCTGTGCAAAACCACTGCAATAGAGTAGGCAAGTATAACATGATTGTTATTTTTATAGAAAGCAAAACAAGACTTTACAATCACTTTAAAGCAATAATAAAACCAAACGCAAACATATTGCAGCTTACCAGTTCTTAGATGCAATGTCTTCATTAATTTTCTTTTTCAGGCTTTCTTTCCTTTATTTTCATCTGGTGATCCAGCCAGTAAGTAGGTTGTTTTTCAACAGAACAAGCTCTTTTGCAGATGTAGTAGAGTGTTAAGACAAACCATTTCCACAGACAGGGGTACTTAAATTCATCAACTTTTATTTAAAGTATTCACGTAAAACCTTTATCCCAAAAGGAAAAATAACTGTTGCTGTCACTGCTTGTGTAACTTTAGTGTATCTAAATCTGCTAATACATCTAACACTCCCCTTCCTCAGACTAACAGTGCTACTGACCAAAGATGCCTCTTAATTCAGATTGGGGGCACTATATTACAGGAGGGGGTGTTACTGGCCAGATCACCAGGTAAAAACGGGGGGGGGGGGGGGGGGGGCTTAAATGAATGCAGCCACCACGTTTACCAATTGGTAAGCTGCAACATATTACATTTTTGGTTTTGGGCTAATACCACCTTAAGCTTTAACTTAATTGCAGATCCAACTTTTTGTCCACAAGATTCTCACAGCGGTAATCGAGGTTGGGTTTTCTGACCCTTGTTATTTGGGTTTGTTGGCACAGTTCTGCCCTTTCTTCTATTCATTGCTTGGGGATGGTGTATGAATACACTGCCTGTGTCCTGTACTGTACAATTAGATCATTTTTGGCCTGAAGATTACTTATGTGAAACTATTTTATAACGCTTTTTTTCACTATTACCTTGTTAATGTCACATTGGAAGGAATTTTGACTTGACTGTAAATTCCATATCTTGGAGTACAGTACAGGACATAGACCACCCCCTGCTGATCCTTGTTCCAAAATGGAGCACTCATTAAGTGGGATAAGGGTATAAGGGAAGTGCCTGCCGGGGCAGGTCCTCCTCCTATAGGCTTTACCAGTGTCCCAATTTTCTGTTGGTACATGTCTATAGCTAATGGTGTATAAATACACTCCCCCTGTGTTATGTAATGTAAACCAAGATATGGAATTACAGGTATGTAGAAATTCTTCTTCTGCTTAAAACCTATGTAGTTAAAGTGATTATAAAGGTGTTTTTTTTTTTTTTTTGTTTTGTTTTTTTAATAATAAACATGTTATACTTACCTGCTTTGTGCAAGGGTTTTGCACAGAACAGCCCCAATCCTCCTCTTCTGGGGTGCCCTGCTGACCCTCCTGGCTCCTCCTCTTCATCGGGTGCCCCCACAGAGAGCCCCTTTCCGTGGGGGCACCCTCACAAGTCCCGCTGTTGCATCTATTGCCACAGACAGCAGGACTTGGCCCCACTCCCATGTCACTGGATTGACAGCAGCGGGAGCCGATGGCTCCTGCTGCTATTAATCTATCCCATGTGGACAGAGAAAGGGGCTGGAGTCGCTGGGCTCATGCACATCGCTGGAACGGACGGGCTCAGGTAAGAAAAATGGGGAGCTCTGGGGGCTGCTGCAGCACAGAAGGTTGTTCACCTTAATGCATAGAATGCATTAAGGTGAAAAACCTGGAGACATTTTACAACCATTTTAAGGTTTGTTGAATTACTATTGTTCAACGTGTTTTTTTTTTTTTTTTTTTTGTTTTTTTTCTAGCTTACTCTGGTCTCAATGCTCAGTGGTCATTTTTGTCAATCAGATGTGTTATTTTATTTAAAATGTACTTTTCTAAAGGGAAAAAAATACATGCTGTTCTGTATCCTGTAAAATTGTTGATGTGTGTATGTATGTATAGACTGTGTGTGTGTGTTCCACAAAGTTCAGTGTATGAAAGATTTTTGACAGGAAACTGTAACTGTTGCTCTGGTTTTCCTTTTTACAGTCACAGTAACAAAAGATGTAATGCATTAAAGCTGTGTTTGGGAAAACTCTTCTTTTCATTCAGCCTGTACAGTAAGCACTGAGCATCTGGTGCTGAGACTTAGACTTCTGGCTGGAGCAAACCCATGATATCAGGTTGCTCTTGTTCCTCCCTCAATCACAGAACACCTTGCATTCTGTGAAAAGGATGCAAGTAGTTTTCTGAATGGAGGATGTTCAGAGTGAGCAACCCCACTATTGTATTGTGTACTCCAGATGGAAGTGTAAAGGCTGGTACACACAGGCTGAATATCAGCCGGTTCAGCAGAAACCGGCTGACATTTGGACCGTGTGTACAGCAGCTTGTCTGACCGAATCTGGTGTAACAACTGGCTTTTATCGAACAGGCATGCTGGAAAACCAACATCCGATCAGCGCTTGCAGTCAATGACAATTTTAAGGCAGTTGCAGCAACATGTTTGTCCTTTTGGGATAAAGATTTAGCATTAATGATTAAAAGCTGACCATTGTAAGCACCCTTATCAGCGTTAAATGGTTTGTCTCAACCCTCTCGTTCACACTAGATTTGATCACTAGCTTTGGTAAGCTGTAATATATTACATTTTTGCTTTCGGGTTTAGATTTTAATTTTGTGTATCATTTTCTGATAGCCTCCATGTTCCCATATGAATAGGTTTCTACTAAAGAGACTGTTTTACTGACCTCCTGAAGCTGCAATTTGCCTGGCTTCATTCATTTCCAAGCCTCTGGCTGAATAATTGAAGTCTTGGCAAATAAACACATCTTAAAATGTAATTTCTTTGTAATAGAGCCCCATCACCAGTCCAGTATCCTCTTCTCTGTGCTGCAGAGAATAACCACCTCTGGGTGTGTGGTAACGACCATCTCTCCTTTACTAAGTTTGAGCGAAAGCTGTCCAATCAGCTGGGAGTATAAACATTGCTGATTGTAGAGTTCCATCTCATACTCAGCAGGGGACATCGGACCGCTGCCAATTGATCTTGCAGCTTGAGGTCTGGATTCTGTGTGGAGAAGTATGTTTGTTTCCTTTTTTAGAAACCACTCAAAATATTAACAAGACTAATAATTTATATATTATCTCACCAGCTGGTGTAACCTCACAATGTTTACTTTGTCTCTCATTGCAGAAAAAAATGGATGCCCGGGAATATCAAGATGCTCAGGCTTTTGCTGCCGATATACGGTTAATGTTCTCAAACTGTTACAAGTATAACCCACCTGACCATGAGGTAGTCGCCATGGCCAGGAAATTGCAGGTGATTAGTATGCAAACACACTAATAGACTGCTCCAACACTGCTGCATATTATGCTATATGTCTCAGCCTTTTACAGATAGTAAGGTTAGCGAATATGACTACACCATCTGCAAGCACAAGAATTTATGCCACCCTGATAAAGAGAGATCTGTATTTTTTGTTTGAATTATTTATCTTTATTCCTGTGATCCTGTTGTATATGAATGTCTTTATTTGATCCATTTTACCCATAGCAGTTATTGACATGCTTTCCTTAACTAGCTAAGCTGGGCCTTTCTCCATACAGAGAATAAAGTTCTAGGCTGCATGTGAATAAATATGGAATTTAAATTACATAATGGCATCTTGTTGCATGAAATTTCTGCACACTGTACAGTGTCAGGCTGAACAAGGTGGATGGAGCCAGATAAACAGAGTTCAAGATGGGTACAAATTGCATCCCGTGTTTCGCAGCAGCTGGCGCTTCTCTAAGTCTCAGCAGTGGACTGTTCCTTTTGTGTCCTCATGTCCAGTAAAGGGCTATGGACCCTGCATTGGTCTTGATGATGTTGGAAGTCCTGTGACCACTGGGGCATAGAGGAAAGTAGGCTGCAGGGACCAGTCTTACAGTGTGGAGGGAGCCTGCAGAAGTTGAGAATCAGTAAAATTGCTATCTTAATCCTACAGTACAGGGCACTTTTAGTCATAGACCGTGGGTTATATGTGGCTACCTTCAGATGACTGGACGGTTGCAAAAGTCGTCTTCCAGGACGGCACCCTGAGAGATGACTGGTCCACCTGACAGGAAACACAATCAAGATAGAGGTTAAAAAACCCTGCCCCTCACTGTGCTCCTCAGTTTTTGATTGTGTTTCCCCACAGCGAAACAGTTTATTTTTTTCTGCTAATAGACCTAAGGCCGTGGGCTGGAAGTCTCCTCCTGAGAGCTAGACCGCAGGTTTGAGAAGCCTCTGGGTCTGGTAGGGCTTGCCCTTCCTGGGGGGTTTTCCCCTATCTTTCTCAGGGGGGGCGGCGAAGAGCCCCTCTTGAGAACTGGAGGACCCTGGGCACAGGGGAGATCCCCAGAACTCCAGGGACCACTATTCCTGCTCCCTTTCTCCTTACCTGACGGAGTCAAGAGGTTGGAACTTGCCTTCTATTCTGCTTCCCCATAGGTTCAAGTGGTCCCCTCCTATGGACGGGTATGTGACAGTTCGGTGCTGGTGTTACAGAGGTCCGTATGCTCTCCCCTCCGGGCGCTGGCGGCGTGTGTTTTTTCGTCCGGCGCCATTTTGCGGTTGGCCTTTCCTCTCATGGGAGGAAGTGAGGTCACGGCGCGCCCATTGCTAGAGCGGTTTCCGGCCTATAGGCCTCGGGAATATGGCGGCGGCGTCCGGAGCAGCGTGAAGAGGGAGCCCGCAGCTCGGTTTTCTGACGGTGGACTACAAGAAGCACCTAAAAAGGAGGGGATTCCTTTCAGAGGAGGCAGCATTATCGGGCAAGGAGCAGGTGTCCACCACTCGCTAGCTTCAATATGGAGCAAGAGGAGTCTACTTCAGCAGCCGTTCTGGAGGCCACTGGGGGTGAGTCTACCGGGCTGGAGGAAGTAATGGAGGGGGTGGGTCCCCTAGCCTTACCCTCACAGGGGACCTTTGGTCTGTTTTCCTTACTGGCTAAAATGGGCTTCTTTTCTTTTAGAGACAGAGGTTGCCCAGAGTGTTGCCAGTAGACCTAAGTCCAAAAATCCTTCCCGGTCCAAGAGTGTGGGTACTGCAATGACAAATTGGCAGCAGAACACACAAAGCCATTTTGTTACAAGTGCATACAGAAGTTGTCTGGGAAGGAGACTTCAGAGGTTATGAGAGATTTTCTCTCAGTTCAGTCTGAAATGCTGTCCACCCTCAAAGCCTTTCAGGCAAGTCTGAATACTAGGCAGGATAGCAGAGAGGGCTTATCCTCCCAGGGAAGTGCTTCTACAAGTAGTAGGCTGGTAAGCACTGTACCACAGAGACCGCCATCTTCTCAGGGCTCTGTGGAGGAAGCGGAGGAGGTGGAAGACCCCAGTCGTAGTCTCCTTGAGGAAGGGGAAGACGTAGATTATAGCCAGGAGGAAGAGGGACACTCCACTCCAGACCAGGCAGGCATATCTTTTCTACAGATTATATGGAGGGCCTCCTAGAGGCAATTTATGCTTCAGAGGAAATCCAGGAACCTGAGGCACAGATTTCTGCCCAGGATAGGATGTATCAGGGTTTGTCTAAAGCTCAGTCCAGGGTTTTGCCAATCCACCAGTCTCTCAAAGACATTATTCTAAGAGTGGAAAGAGCCAGAAAAGAAACTTCTAAGATTTAAGACCTGGAAGCGCAGGTGCCCTTTCAAGGAGGAGGAGGATGAGAAGTTTTTTAAATTACCCAGACTTGACGAATCCTTAGCTCAAGTGTCTAAACAATCAGATCTATCTTTGGAAGACGCAGGTAACATTCGGGATCAAATGGACCGTAGGTCTGAGACCCTTTTGCGCAGAGCCTGGGAGGCCAACGCGGCGGCGTTAAGCCCAGCATTAGCATCAGCCTGTATAGCCAGAAATACGGATATGTGGTTTAATAAATTGATGGATCATGTGGCAGGTACTTCCAAGTCCAGAGAGCTGTTGGACTCCTTGGAAGTAATTGGTAAGGCGTTTGCCTTTCTTGCGGACGCTACAGTCGAGACCGTACGTACTTCGACAAAGACGGCAGCTCTTCTTAATTCATCCAGAAGAACCGTATGGATTAAGACTTGGGATGGAGACCACACTTCCAAGACAAGATTGTGTGGTCTACCTTTCAGGGGGTCCCTCCTGTTTGGTGCAGGGTTGGACCAGACCCTCTCCAGATCCACGGAAAAAGGAAAGAAATTTCCTGTGAAACTTAAGAAGGGTAAAAAATTTTTTCGAGGCCCCCAGGTCAACAACCGTTTTAAGGACCGTAAGGAGGGCAAGAAATGGGGTATTGGTAAAGGCAAACAAAAAGGAGGTCTCCTTTTCTCTGGCCCAAAAGCCGCAGACAAGGATTCCAAGTGATGCCAGCACCAGAGTAGGGGGGAGGCTTGCACAATTTGTCACACAGTGGGAGCAGGTCGCTCGGAGTCCTCTTGTCCTTCAATGGATAAGAGATGGCTACAGACTAGAGTTTGCTTCAAGGTCCCCCCAATCCTTTCTCCTAACTTTCCTACCCAGAGAGAGGCCAAAGGCGGTAGGTCTCAGAGAGAGTGTGGGACAGTTGGCAGACCAGGACGTCATCCTCCCAGTACCGATGGATCAACGAGGACAGGGTTTTTATTTCCATGTCTTCGTGGTTACAAAACCATCCGGGAAGTACCGGTTGATTTTTAAATCTAAAGAGATTAAACACTTTCCTGCGATACAAGAAGTTTCACATGGAGTCGGTGTACACGGTCAGAAAGCATTTGATGAAGGAGGTTTTTATGGCCACCATAGACCTGAAGGATGCATATCTGCATGTTCCCATTCTTTCGGAACACCAGGCATTCCTCCGTTTTGCTATTTGCACAGATCAGGGTTCCCAGCATTGGCAGCTTCGGGCCCTACCCTTCGGGCTGGCAGCCAGCCCAAGAGTCTTTACAAAGATTCTAGCAGAGGTCATCTCCTACCTACACCTTCAGGGGATCTCTCTGATCCCCTACCTAGACGACCTTATGGTCTACAACCTCTCCAGGGAGTCCCTTCTCCTGGATCTGGACAAAGTGATATCCACCTTGGAGTCCCTGGGATGGTTGATCAGTCGTGAAAAGTCCTCCCTGACTCCATCTCAGACCAAGCTCTACCTGGGCCTGTGGGTGGACTCAGTGGCGCAAAAGCTGATCCTTCCACAGGAGAGAGTAGAAGCGCTGATCTTTTCGGTGTCCTCAATCTTAGTTCAGGAGGTAGTCCCCCGAAGACTGATCATGAGATTTCTAGGGCTCATGACTTCATGTATTCCTGCAGTACCTTGGGCCCAGCTCCACTCCAGATCCCTTCAAAACTTCCTGCTCTCCTCATGGGATGGAAAAAAAATCATTGGACATTCCGGTTTCCGTCCCTCGAGAGGTAAGGAAGTCTCTGCTTTGGTGGCTCAACCCTCAGAAGTTGGGGGCAGGTCATCTTTGGTTCCAGCCTGTCAGGGTAACAACTGATGCAAACTCCTAGGGATGGGGGGCCCATCTAGAGGAGCTTCAGGCTCAGGGTGTATGGGACAGACTCCAAAGTACTGCTTCTTCCAATTTCAGGGAATTACTAGCAGTCAGAGAGGCTCTAAAAGCGTTCGAGAGCAGAATCAGAGGGAGAGGTACAAATCCACTCCGACAATTCTATGACGGTGGCTTTCCTGAATCGTCAGGGGGGGTACACGGTCTCTCTCACTGATGAGGTTGGCGCAGGAAATCCTGGAATGGGCAGAACAAAGCATACCCTCGATCTCTGCGGTACATATAAGGGGGGTTTTCAACATAAGAGCGGATTTCCTCAGTCGGCAGACAGTCCGACAGGGGGAATGGGAATTAAACCCCGAGGTGTTCTCTCTTGTGTGTCAGCAGCTTAGCACGCCAGAGATAGACCTCTTCGCCCGCAGGGCAAACAGGAAAGTCAGGAGATTCTTTTCCCTCTCCAGAGAGGAGGGGTCCGAGGGGGTGGACGCATTAGCTCAGGAATGGGGTTTCAGTCTAGCCTATGCCTTTCCCCTCTTAGCCCTGATCCCGAGAATCCTTCAAAGACTGAGTTAGGCCAGGGGCAATCTGATCTTGATTGCCCCCTGGTGGCCCAAGAGGACCTGGTTTCCCACTCTGTGGAACTGGGCGGTAACCTCTCCGCTTCATCTTCCAGAATGTCAGGATCTTCTGCTTCAGGGCCCTCTTTACCATCCGAACCCCGGATTTTTCAAGCTAACGGCCTGGCTTTTGAGAGGGAGCGCCTGCGCAGCAAGGGGTGCTTTGAGAGAGTGATTGACACCCTGTTCCTGAGTAGAAAGCCAGTGACTAGACGTATTTATGCTAGGGTCTGGGGGGTCTTCTCCCGTTGGTGTGAAGCGAGAGGGGCCTCTCAGAAGGATATTTCAGTGATCTTAGACTTCCTGCAGGAGGGAGTAGATCGAGGTTTGGCAACCAAGACCCTTAGGGTTCAAGTGGAAGCTTTGTCTATGCTTCTGGATAATTGGCTCTAGATCCTTTGGTGAAGAGATTTTTGACGGCTAGAGAGAGACTTTCCCCGGTCCAAATGAATACATTTCCACCGTGGGATTTATCTTTAGTCTTAGAGGCCCTGACCAGGGCACCTTTTGAGCCGTTGGCTCAGTCTTCAGTTAGATTGCTTTCTTTTAAGACTGCCTTCCTTCTGGCTGTTAGTACAGCCAGAAGGGTGGGCGATTTGCATGCTCTTTCTATGAAGGAGCCTTTTTTTCGCCGATTGGAGGACAGAGTCATTCTCAGGCAGGACCCTTTGTACCTTCCTAAGGTGGCTTCTCGCTTCCATAGGTCGCAGGAGATTATCTTACCATCCTTCTGTGTCAACCATCAGAATGAGAAGGAGAGGGCTTTTCATACATTTAGATGTCAGGAGATGTCTGTTGCTTTACTTAGAGAGAGTAAGAGAGTTCAGAAAATCACAGCATCTGTTGGTCAGTTTTTGTAGCACTCGAAGAGGGGCGCAGGCCTCTAGGACGACTGTTGCTGGATGGATCAGACATGCTATTTCCATAGCTTACGAACAAACAGATAAGACAGTCCCAGCTAATCTTAAAGCTCACTCTACACGGTCTCTGGCAACCTCTTGGGCAGAAAGGGCCGGAACAAATTTGTAAAGCAGCAACTTGGTCAAGTCAGAACACGTTCCTGAAACATTACAGAGTGGAACTTCTGTCACCCCAGGACCTGGCCTTCGGCAGAAAGGTCCTTAAGGCTGTTGTCCCGTCCTAAGGTAGGCCTGAGCTACTTGCTCTTCTCTCAGGGTGCCGTCCTGGAAGACTACTTGAGAAAATGACCAGTTACACTTACCGGTAACTGTGTTTCTGGGAAGTCTTCCAGGACGGCAGGCCTACTTCCCACCTGGTTTGTATTTTATTATATAGTTATACATTGGAGGTGTTTTTCACTTTCGTGCACTGGTGTGGGTCAGTACTTTTTCACAACTGAGGAGCGCAGGGAAGGGTGGGTTTTTTTAACCTCTATCTTGATTGTGTTTCCTGTCAGGTGGACCAGTCATCTCTCAGGGTGCCGTCCTGGAAGACTTCCCAGAAACATTGTTACCGGTAAGTGTAACTGGTCATTTTTTTGCTAGTGTCCCTAGGTAATGTCTCCAAAAGGAGAGGAGGTTCGTTTCTAAACCATTCATTTTTTTTCTTCACTTCTTGACACTTCTATCAAGATTCAACTGCATATTGCCTCAGGTTACTCATAATGTACGTTTGGGAACTGTACCTGGTCAGTCTTGGCCTGCTTGCTTCAGGCACTGCACACTGTGTTTGGCGCTCACCTTGGAAAATGGTGCAACAAGTGTAGTTCGCTGCAGGATGCTATGCAGGACCAGGACTGTTCTCCATTCCTTTGGCACCCAGACCCTAAAGCAACATGTAGATCGCGGAGAGATGACTGGTAGATTGCAGTCTGGGCTTGCTGACCCATCATTCCAGAGCATCAAACAGAGTGCAATGCTGAATGACTACTAGGAGCTGTCCTAGGGAACAAGAGCCACATAAGCCGGTGCCTCCTCTGTAGTGCTGGCTCCTGTCCCATGCTGAGTGATCCCATTTACTTTAATGGGTCACGATTGGCAGGCGGTAGCATGCACCAAAAGCAACAGGGGGCTTAATTCCTGCTGCAGCATGTGCACACCTTTGGCTGCTGCTCTGCAGCTAAGGGGGTAGGGACTGGGGACGGTAAAACCACAGCTCAACCACAGGCTTTTACATGTGAACAAGTCTTAAGAATGCAGCTGCCGAATGCAACTAAGAGCTCATTCATAAGTGGAGCAGGCACTGCTGCTCCTATAAAAAGTGATCTGAGTGTGTTTGACAGGTGGTGAGGAGGTGATGTGTTGCCTCCTCACCACTTAAACCCATGATTGCCGTGCAATGCACGCAATTGCGAAACAGTAGTAAGCAAATAAAGGTTTATAATTTGTGTGAGGAGGCAACACTGGTGATCTTTGACTTCTCCCATGTTGTTCAGGTAGATCTCCACCTCTTTAAGGTGCCTTCCCCTACCTTAGGGCGTCTGCCCACCATGATTGGTTAAGTTTGTTCCCCTCTGGGAACCTGCAGCTTTGGTATGGTAAGACAGAGTTTACCTGAGGAAAACCAGTGAAATATTCAGGGTGATAGCAGTTCACCTGCAATGGAGCAAGGTCATATATTGACCCAGCTCACTTAATTTAATTCTAGCTTCCTCTCAGGCCCACAACAGATGGTTTATCTGACTATGTCAGATTCACTGCAGTTATGTCTGATTTATTTGGAAAACTTTCTGCCTTTCTATAACCTTCAGTCTCCAGGGCCCAAGAGCACTCTTCTACCCCTCCACCACCTAAATATTTTCTGGTGTGTGAACTGCCTCACCTTTTTTAAGAAGATATTGAGAAAGGAAAGGTGAACACAGACGGGGAGCCTCTAGAGGAATTTTTTTCTCCTTCATGCTATGAAGTACAATCTAAGACTTTGTCATATTGTTTCTACTGTGAGCTTAACAATTTGGTGCATACTAGCCTTGGCTTAGCAGCATTGAAATCTCCTTGGCCCAAACCACCTCCTATGAGAACAAAATGGCTGACAATGTCTGAACTTTTCCCTTGTGCTTTGCAAGAAGATTGGTCAAATCAAGTGTGTAAAAATTTAGTTCTTCTAAAATACTTTGCTGAGTTACAGTATATTCTATGGAAAAGGAATTTATGAAAATATGTATCCTGTTAGTGGATCCTGCCACTTCTATTCTCATCAAGCATCTCCTTATTCCTGTTCAGTTTGTTTCCTCCTTTAAAATTGTATTGTTAGATGTTTAGAATCCCTAATGAAGGCAACTTTTGCTGTCACTGGCCCTGCCTTTCAACCGGCCATTGTAGCTATGTCCATATGTCAAACTGTTGCGGGCTGGACTGGGCAGATGAGTTGAGGACTCTATTCTGCTAGGGCAATTTCACCTCATGCCCTCTGCGCTGTTATTTTGTGTTTTTGCGTTAGAGAATGTACTTCACCAGGTCTCCAGGATGACACTGCAATGCATATGTGCAGAATTTTGTGGTTAAAGGTTTGGTGGGCTTGAGCCTACCCCACAACAAAACAGCCTAAACTCATTACTACCATGGTTATTGACCCTTTCAAATCATTCCATCTAGCCATCCTCTAAATAAAAAACGGGTCCATCCTTTTGTCACAAACTCTGGACCCCAAAACCCTTCAAGTCTTCCCAGAAGCCCACTTCACACTGAAGGGTGCCCTGCACTCTCCGCAGTGGGGGGACGTCTTTTGGCAATTGCACTAGTATAGATTAGATGTCCAGAAGCTCTGGGTACAATCTGTCATTTCCAGGGGCTATAAAAAAGAATTTCCATCAATGCTCATTCTCTTATTCCTAACCTCCAATCTGCCAGCTTTATCTTATAGACTAGCAGACTCTGGTGCTGCCCTAAATTAACTTCAGACACAAGAAGTGGTAATCCCAGTTCCTGCAGAGGGTTGTTCTTAAACCTATTTAATTCCAAAGCCAAATAGAGACATTTGGCCTATTCTGCACCTAAAATCCCTGAACAGATATTTGCGTGTTCTCAAATTATGCATGTTACTCCGCAAGATCGGTCATAGCCTCTCAGATTAGGGGATTTTTTTGCATCAGTGGTCATCCAAGATGCCTCTCTTCACATTTTTGTCTTTTTCTGTGCACCAATACTTTTTACTCTGCTGTAGGAGACTAACACTTTCAATTTGTTGCTCAGTCTTTGGCTGTCATCTGTACTAAAGCCTGGATCTGCTAAGATCTCAGGGCATCCATGTCATGGGTACTTGGAAGACCTTGTGCTGGAAGATTTCTCAGCCACAGTCCTGTTTTCCAGAATTCAAAGGGCAGTCCATTTCCTTCAAACTTTTCTATGGGTAATCAACTTCAAGAAGTCTTTGGGTTATTTGGGGCTAAGCTTGTATACAGCTCAGGCAAAAATTTTTCCTTCTCCTGGGAAAGTTTGTTCCGTGACTCTCAGGTCAACCAGGCATGTTGTGACTTTCTGCTGCATGAAGGGTTCTAAGCTTCATTGTGGCATCTTTAGGGGAGGCTCCCCTTGCCCAGTTCCACTTGAGACTCTTGCAGATCAACCTTCTCACAATGTGGGACAAGCGGATCCTCTCTCTCTGGATCGCCCATCTCTGGATCGCCCACTACTGCTGTCCAACCAGGAAAAAAATTCTCCCCGGCACGGTGGATTTCCAACTCAGCCCTAGAATCTGGTAACTCTATGCTGTCCTATCCCTGGAAGGTGTTAACAGTGGGCGCAAATGTAACAGGTTGGGTTTACCATACCCTGACTGTCCAGGGAACCTGGTCCCCACAAGAGTCGATGCTCTCCATCAGCATTCTGGAACGGAGAGCCATAAGACTGACATTCATATACTGGATACCTCTCTCTCAAGGTTACACAGTCAGGTTGCCTACATAAGCAGCAAAAGGGTACCAGAAGTTGTGCAGGTCTGAAGGAACCAAGCCTTATTATTTGGGTGAAGAACCACATTCCCAACTCTCTCTGCATCTACACACTAGGCAAATTTGGCAAGGGGACTTCCAGAGTTGTCAATGCCTGGATTCAGGAAGTCCCCTCCATCTGGAGATCTTCCTGACAATGCTGTCAGAAATGGGGAACACCAAATATGAACATAATGGCCTCCAGATTCAGCAGAAAAATGGGCACTTTCCCTGGCTCTTGCAGTGGATGCCCTGGTGATTCCTTGGTCTGGCTGGTGTATTTTTTCCCCCAGTGAGCATTCTTTCTTTAATACTCCGCAAGGCAAAGGAAGATTCAGTTTTGGTGTTCTTTTTGCCCCACATTGATTCAGGAGAACTTCATAAGCAGACATACTGATGTCTGGTGAATGAGCCTTGGCTGCTTCCAAATGGGCCAGACCACCTGTCGCAAGGCTCACTTCCATTCTGCTTCTCAAGCATTGGCTTTAATGGCGTGGCTGTTAAAACGATTGTCCTAGGAGATACGGGCATTTCTGACTGATTCTTACCTTGCTAAAGATGAGAAAAGCTACCTCTTGTAGGATCTGTCATCGCACCTGAAAGTCCTACTTTTGCTGGTGTAAGACCAGGACTCTCAACTCTCAGGAATATTCTAATATTCTAGCATCTTAGCATTCTTCCAGTCTAGCCCGGACCAGCATCTGGCTTTTGGCCTACCTAGTTGCAACATCTTTCTTCACAAAGTCCCTCTTTGTCCTCCCTTAACCACTTGCTTACTGGGCACTTAAACCCCCCCCACCCGCCCAGACCAGTTTTCAGTGCTGTCACTCTTAGAATGACAATTATGCGCAGTTATGCAACACTGTACCCAAATTAAATTTTTTATCATTTTTTTTTCACACAAATAGAGCTTTCTTTTGGTGGTATTTAATCACCAGTGAGGTTTTTATTTTTTGCTAAACAAACAAAAAAAGACGGAAAATTTCAAAAAATAAAAAAAAAATCATGTATCATAGTTTGTTATAAACTTTTGCAAACAGGTCATTTTTCTCCTTCATTGATATGCACCGATGGGCACAGATGAGGCGGCACCAATGGGCGCAGATGGGCATAGATAAAGCTGCATTGATGGGCGCAGATGAGGCGGAGCTGATTGGCCCGGATAGGGTGTCACTGGTGGGCCCTGATAGGGTGTCACTGGTGGGCCCTGATAGGGTGTCACTGGTGGGCCCTGATAGGGTGTCACTGGTGGGCCCTGATAGGGTGTCACTGGTGGGCCCTGATAGGGTGTCACTGGTGGGCCCTGATAGGGTGGCACTGGTGGGCCCTGATAGGGTGGCACTGGTGGGCCCTGATGGGTGCTACTGATAGGGTGTCATCAATGGGGTGGCACTGGTGGGCCCTGACGGGGTGGCACTGGTGGGCCCTGACGGGGTGGCACTGGTGGGCCCTGACGGGGTGGCACTGGTGGGCCCTACTGATGGGGTGGCACTGGTGGGCCCTACTGATGGGGTGGCACTGGTGGGCCCTACTGATGGGGTGGCACTGGTGGGCCCTACTGATGGGGTGTCACTCATGGGTGCTACGGATGGGGTGCTACGGATGGGGTGCTACGGATGGGGTGCTACGGATGGGGTGCTATGGATGGGGTGCTACGGATGGGGTGCTACTGATGGGGTGCCACTGGTGGGCCCTGACGGGTGCTACTGATGGGGTGCTACTGATGGGGTGTCACTCATGGGTGCTACTGATGGGGTGTCACTCATGGGTGCTACTGATGGGGTGTCACACATGGGTGCTACTGATGGGGTGTCACTCATGGGTGCTACTGATGGGGTGTCACTCATGGGTGCTACTGATGGGGTGCTACGGATGGGGTGCTACGGATGGGGTGCTACGGATGGGGTGCTACGGATGGGGTGCTACGGATGGGGTGCTACGGATGGGGTGCCACTGGTGGGCCCTGACGGGTGCTACTGATGGGGTGCTACTGATGGGGTGTCACTCATGGGTGCTACTGATGGGGTGTCACTCATGGGTGCTACTGATGGGGTGTCACTCATGGGTGCTACTGATGGGGTGTCACTCATGGGTGCTACTGATGGGGTGTCACTCATGGGTGCTACTGATGGGGTGTCACTCATGGGTGCTACGGATGGGGTGCTACGGATGGGGTGCTACGGATGGGGTGCTACGGATGGGGTGCTACGGATGGGGTGCCACTGGTGGGCCCTGACGGGTGCTACTGATGGGGTGCTACTGATGGGGTGCTACTGATGGGGTGCTACTGATGGGGTGCTACTGATGGGGTGTCACTCATGGGTGCTACTGATGGGGTGTCACTCATGGGTGCTACTGATGGGGTGTCACTCATGGGTGCTACTGATGGGGTGTCACTCATGGGTGCTACTGATGGGGTGTCACTCATGGGTGCTACTGATGGGGTGTCACTCATGGGTGCTACTGATGGGGTGTCACTCATGGGTGCTACTGATGGGGTGCTACTGATGGGGTGCTACTGATGGGGTGCTACTGATGGGGTGCTACTGATGGGGTGCTACTGATGGGGTGCTACTGATGGGGTGTCACTGGTGGGCCCTGATAGGGTGTCACTGGTGGGCCCCGATGGGTGCTACTGATGGGTGGCACAGATTGGCACTGGTAGGTGACACTGATGGGCAGCACTGTTGATGAGGCACTGATTGGTGACAATGATAGGTGGCACTGGTAGGCGGCACAGATGAGTTGGCGGCTGCTCTCCTTGATCGGGACCAATGTCCCTCTGACAGCCGCCAGTGATCGGCTTATTTTTTTTCTTTTTTTTTTTTCCCTCACGCTTTCACCGTGAGGAGAAAAAAATAGCTGATTACCGGCTCAGTTTACATCACATGATCAGCTGTCATTAGCTGACAGCTGATCACATGGTAAGGGGTCGACCCCTTACTCCGATCTGTGATCCAGCGAGTCTCATAAACTCGCTGATCACAGAGCGCGCCGCACACGCCTTGCAGGGGGCACGCAGGCCACTCGAGCACGGGAGGACGTCTGTTGACGCCCTCCCGGCAAAGTAGGTCCGCTCTCCACTCTGTAGCCGTCATTCGGCTTTAGCGCGGTTCTGAAGCGGTTAAGGTCCCAAGAAGAAACATCCTACTAACTCTTCTGCCATTGCTAGGAGGTCCATCAGCTCATTTCCAGAGCTTATAACCTCAAAGAAAGGGCTCCTTCCTTCCCTATCCATGCCAATCCCACCAGAGCTGTTGACAGTTCTTGGGCTTTTCAGCAACAAGCATCAGTTTTGCATGTTTGCAAGGTCGCCACGTGATCTTTTGTTCATACCTTCAAAGGGTTTTACTGGATGTCCAGGCTTCTGCTGATGCAAGCTTCTACTGCAAGGTTCTTCAAGCTATTTCTTGAGTTTTAAGTCTGTTGACCTTTTGTTTTGTGTGAACCTGTTTGTTATTATGCTACCCTTCCCTCAGTGTATTGCAGTGTTAATTTTAGTCTTAGGACTGAAATGGCATTTTAGTTTTAGTCCCATTTTAGTCTTCTGCATTTGTTTTAGTTTTAGTCGTATTTAGTCGACTAAATCTCCAGTACATTTCAGTAATTGCAATTTAGTTTTAGTCATAGTCTTTTGACTAAAATGGCATTTTAGTTTTAGTCTCATTTTAGTCCTCCCAATTGTTTTAGTTTTAATCGTTTTTTAGTCGACTAAAATAGTATTCATTTAGTCGACTAAATTAACACTGGTGTATTGTTTGTGAATGTCCCATCGTCTATGACTATAAGTCCTCTACTGTACAATGTAAAATTCCAACCCAAACCATTTTTCTTTATCGTACATCACGGTACACAGAGCAGTCATTACTATCTGGGTTTTACGCCACCTACTCGTGAATGGACACTGGTAAATTAATCAAACAAGAACTCCTCCCCCTATATAACCCCTCCTACACAGGAAGTGCCTCCGTTTTTTTCGACAGTGTCTGTTAGGTGGTGGTCACCGATGTGATGCATGTGCTCTTGGAGATGGTTCTGTTAAGAATCATGGATTTCAGTCGGATTCATTCAAAAAAGCTGTCAGCCAAAATGGATGGTACCTGAGCCTCATTGGAAGGAGAGAAGATTCCTGCATAATGGAACCATGTGCAGTGTGTGTTCTGACCAAGGTGCTTTCCTGCAGGGTGCTATACAGGTCCAGGGGTGTGGACCCCAGATTAAGGGGGACCCAGTCTCTGAAGGTCTTTTATTACAAAGCTCTCTGTGATGGGTGAAGATTGGACTCCTGTTATGTTTAGAGTCCTGCAGCGGGAATGGTAAGTCTGCATTTTTGCAGTTTCTCATTCAAAAAAAAAAAAAGACTTGACTGTGTCTGCTTACTGTCTGCCCTCCCAGTGGCCACTGGGGGCAATGTGCTGTTTAATCATGCTTGTGTACTTCTTAGTCCTGTGGGCTGCTGTTTCTCCTCCATCCACTAAAGGACGCAGGCTCGCTCAGTATGGCCTATTTTTATATAGGCCGGAAGTGGAAGGGTGCCATGTTGCCATGTGGTCAGCAGGGACTCTGGAGACATAACAGCAGCCAATGGATACTAACAAAGTGTGAGTACTTACTATGGGAGAACTGTGTGGCAGACAAGTCGGGATTATATTCATAGCATACTAGCTCATTCTGAATCCCTTACCCGAGTATCAAGCCCCCGCACCCGTCCTCGTCTCCCCCTCAGGCCACAGACATGTCGCCCGGGGCTTGCTTCCGGGTATCATGGCTCCGGCGCTGATTGGCTGGAGCCGCAATTACGTCACTCCTGCGCATGCGCGCAGGAGCTGCCGCGAATGGTACACTACAACTGAAGCAACGGAACGTACGTGCCATTGCTTCAGTTGGCTTAAGTGCGCATGTGCCGCATGACGTCGGCACATGCAAATACAGGGATATCTCCTAAACAGTGCAGATATCCAGTGCATTAGGCTTGCCTGTAGTTTAAAGTGGTTGTAAAGGGTTTACAACCACTTTAAGGAGTTGTCTCCAGTATAATGTACTTGGTTAAATCCTGCAGGACTAGTATGGAGCCAAGTGCAGTTAAGCAGGTGCATGCTTGCTATTCCAGGTCTGTTGCAGAGGATCATTCTCTCTGTCTGGAACATGAAGATCCAGGCTTTGGATTGCCAGATGGCTCTGCTCCCGGGGTATTGCAGAGCTAAAGTTGGTGGTTGATGGTTCGAAATGTGGGGAAGCGATAAGGAAAGATGACCACTGATGCCAGCTTCTCCAGTTGGTTAGAAGGTGGCATTAGTTCAGTGGCCTTGATCTCCACAGGAGAAAATACTGCCCATCAATATCTTGGATTTTAGGCCAGTACGCCTTGCTCTGGATGTTGGGACAAACCAGGACAAACCAGTTGTAGGTGTAATCCGGAAATTCCTCTGCAGGTACAAAAAGTGCTGACTCTATCACTAGTACATACTCCAGGTATAGAATAATGGCAGGGGGAACTCTGCAAGTGGATCTACTGGATTCCAAGTTCTACAACAAGTGGGAACCGGTTGTGTCTGGGACGAAAGTCCCACCGGAAATAGGGGCAGATGCACTGGTAACACCTTAGGGACCAGTTCTCCCTTATTTGATGCTTTCCCTCTGTCTCGACAAATGCCACATCGTTTGCGAACACTGATAATAGTGTTAGCTGAATTAGCCCAGGAGGACTTGGTACGCAGACATAGCGAGGCTTGAGCTGGTCGCTCCTTGAACACTCCCAGTGCAGCAGGACCTAATGGTCTTGAGTCCTGTATCTCCACACTGTTGAGCCCCTGGAAGCTGGTTTCAGGGAACCTCGATTACAGGACTTGGAAATATTTTTTTCCTGGTGGAAGCAAGGAAGTGGCACCCACAAGAATATGAGTGGGAAATTTTATTTCCTTTCTCCAGTCAGTGAGGGAAAGGAGATTGGCCTTAAGTACCATTTAAGGCGGGGGTCTCGAACTGGCGGCCCTCCAGCTGTTGTGAAACTACAAGTCCCATCATGCCTCTGCCTGTGGGGAGTCATATTTATAACTGTCAGCCTTCCAGTGCTTCATGGGACTTGTAGTTCCACAACAGCTGGAGGGCCACCAGTTTGAGACCCCGGATTTAAGGGTTCAAGTTCATCCCTATCCATTTTTTCCAGAGGCCATTGTTTCTCACTCACTTGATTCATACTTCATACAGCGTGTAGCGTAGATAGTCCCACATTTCAGGCCACTCTTGTGTTCTTGGGACTGGGATTTGCTCTTGGCTGTCTTTGCAGAGGCCATTTTTTGAACCAATTGGTAGACTGTTAGTCCTTATCCATCTCTATTGCCTAGAGTGGTTTCTAGTTTTCACTTGAATCAGGAGAGTGTCTTTTTTATTTTTCTACTAAACCACAGTCGGCAGGAGAAAGATCGCTACCTACTCTAGAGGTAGATCAGATGCTCAGGGTCTACTTGAGTTGTCAGCATAGGTCAGGAATCCTGATTTGTGCAGCCAGAAGAGCCCAGGAAGGACAGGCGGCATCCAGGTTGAATGTTTAGCAGTGGATCTGCCAGTTTATCAATGATCCCTATGGTTTTAAAAGGCAAAATCCAATTTTTTTTTTTTTTTCTGGGGAGAGATTCTCTTCAGGGTGTGGGGGAGTATCTTGGGCCATCTGCCATCAGGTGTCAGTGGTACAGGTCTTTAAGTTTATACATCCACAGGGTTTTTACCAGTTGGATGTCAAGGACATGGAGGAGACTGCCTTTGGTCTCAGCATATTACAAACAGTAATAGTGGCAGTTTCTGCGATGGTGTCTCCCTCCCCCAAGGGCATTGCTTGGGCACATCCCAGATATTAATGACTGCTCTGTGTCCCATGATGTATGATAAAGAAAATAGGATTTTTCCTATAGCTTACCTGTAAACTCCTTTTCTTGGATTACATCACGGGACACAGAGATCCCTCCCCTCCTGTCTGGGAAGTTTATTGCTTGCTACAAAACTGAGGTACTTCCTGTGTAGGGGGGGTCATATAGGGGAGGACTTCTTGTTTGATTTACCAGTGTCCATACACCAGTAGGTGGCGTATAACGCAGATAGTAATGACTTCTCTGTGTTCGGTGATGTATTCCAAGAAAGGGATTTTTACAGGTAAACACTAGGAAAAAGCCTAGTTTTTTTTTAAACACCTGAAATAGGCTCTAGTATTTTCTGACACATTAGCAGTAAGGGTAATTACTGTCATGTTGAGTCACGTAAGTCCACATGAACCTCTCTTCAGTAGGAAAGTGTTAAAGAATTCCAGACATGGTATATTTTTACATATTTTCATTGGTCCAGCTTGGACCAGTGTAACTATGTACAGTGGGGATGGAAAGTATTCAGACCACCTTAAATTTTTCACTCTTTGTTATATTGCAGCCATTTGCAAAAATCATTTAAGTTCATTTTTTTTTCCTCATTAATGTACACACAGCACCCAATATTGACAGAAAAACGCAGAATTGTTGACATTTTTGCAGATTTATTAAAAAAGATAAACTGAAATATCACATGGTCCTAAGTATTCAAACCCTTTGCTGTGATACTCATATATTTAACTCAGGTGATGTCCATTACTTCTGATCATCATTTAAATCGTTCTACACCTTCATTTCTGTCCAGCTGTGTTTGATTATACTGATTGGACTTGATTAGGAAAGCCACACACCTGTCTATATAAGACCTTACAGCTCACAGTGCATGTCAGAGCAAATGAGAATCGTGAGGTCAAAGGAACTGCCTGAAGAGCTCAGAGACAGACTTGTGGCAAGGCACAGATCTGGCCAAGGTTACAAAAAAATTTTTGCTGCACTTAAGGTTCCTAAGAGCACAGTGGCCTCCATAATCCTTAAATGGAAGACCTTTGGGATGACCAGAACCCTTCCTAGAGCTGGCCGTCTGGCCAAACTGAGCTATTGGGGGAGAAGAGCCTTGGTGAGAGATGTAAAGAAGAACCCAAAGATCACTGTGGCTGAGCTCCAGAGATGCAGCCGGGAGATGGGAGAAAGTTGTAGAGAGTCAACTATCACTGCAGCCCTCCACCAGGCGGGGCTTTATGGCAGAGTGGAAGCCTCTCCTCAGTGCAAGACACATGAAAGCCTGCATGGAGTTTGCTAAAAAACACCCGAAGGACTCCAAGATGGTGAGAAATAAGATTCTCTGATCTGATGAAACCAAGATAAAACTTTTTGGGCTTAATTCTAAGTGGTATGTGTGGAGAAAACCAGGCACTGCTCATCACCTGTCTAATACAGTCCCAGCAATGAAGCATGGTGGTGGCAGCATCATGCTGTGGGGGTGTTTTTCAGCTGCAGGGACAGGACGACTGGTTGCAATCGAGGGAAAGATGAATGCGGCCAAGTACAGGGATATCCTGGGCGAAAACCTTTTCCAGAGTGCTTAGGACCTCAGACTGGGCCCAAGGTTTACCTTCCAACAAGACAATGACCCTAAGCACACAGCTAAAATAACGAAGGAGTGGCTTCACATCAACTCCGTGACTGTTCTTGAATGGCCCAGCCAGAGCCCTGACTTAAACCCAATTGAGCATCTCTGGAGAGACCTAAAAATGGCTGTCCACCAACATTTACCATCCAACCTGACAGAACTGGAGAGGATCTGCAAGGAGGAATGGCAGAGGATCCCCAAATCCAGGTGTGAAAAACTTGTTGCATCTTTCCCAAAAAGACTCATGGCTGTATTAGATCAAAAGGGTGCTTCTACTAAATACTGAGCAAAGGGTCTGAATACTTAGGACCATGTGATATTTCAGTTTTTCTTTTTTAATAAATCTGCAAAAATGTCAACAATTCTGTGTTTTTCTGTCAATATGGGGTGCTGTGTGTACATTAATGAGGAAAAAAATGAACTTAAATGATTTTAGCAAATGGCTGCAATATAACAAAGAGTGAAATATTTAAGGGGGTCTGAATACTTTCCGTCCCCACTGTATATACTATACCTGGCTGATGCACCTGGAATCTGGAAATTACTGAAGTAGGCACCAATACTCCAGTGATCTCCACTTTCTTCAGGGTCTTGTGTGGCGTGGCCATCCTGATGCCTTGTGAATATAGGAGGTTAGCTGCTTGGCACGGTCATCATTCAGAGAATGTTTTGTATTTTCTAAATGGATAAGGTGGAGAGCGTTGCATCACTCTCCTATGCATGTACTATGCAGACTTTCTGGGCTTTGTTGCTGCAATTTACGGTGTTTATTCTTTCTGATCTTTTTTACCACAGGATGTTTTTGAGATGAGATTTGCAAAGATGCCAGATGAACCTGTGGAGGCCCCTGCCCCACCCCCCGCCCCTGCTCCAGTGGTCAGTAAAAGCATAGAAAGTAGTCACACTAGTGAGGAGAGCTCCTCTGAGACTGACAGCTCTGACTCTGAAGAAGAGCGAGCCACGCGGCTGGCCGAGCTCCAGGAGCAGGTGAGGACAACATACTCTGTGAAAACTCTTCTGCAGGTTTGTGGGTGAACCGCTTTTGTTTCATTCTTTGCTTTTCATCAACGCATTTAATCATTTTTTTTTTTGCTTCCTGTTTAGTAAATGTAGAAATACTGAATTTACATAAGCTATCTGTTTTATGTAAAATTACTATAGAAAATTAGGGTAGGATTCTGATTTAAAAAATGATTTTCAGTCGGAGTTTGTATGGGCTCATAAGTTCCCTAAACTCAAACAACAATTCCAATGTTTACTGAAAAAAAACATGGCACTTTAGCTTTCCACAACTTTTCTAGAAACAGTCTGCCATTTGTTTAGAATATTAGACTGGTGCAGGCATGGCACCTACAACAATGGATGTCCATTGAACAATGAAACCTCCACCTTTCCCTTGTTTAACATGGTCCACATCCCATATTCCACAATCTCTGAAGGCACACCTGCTTTAGGCCCCTGGATCAGGATCTGTGCCCAGGGTTTCATGCATTGTGACCTCTCGCCTATACATACAATTTTATACCCAGTCATTGGCAACCCAGTGTTTCACCTAGGCTCTCTTGATGGCCCATTCCATAGTTTTCTACCCAAACCAAGCCAGTCACCTCCTCCACTCAGGACACTGGCCTTAAATAGGGAATATGATGAATCCAGAAGGTCCTTATTTTCTAAACCGTTGAAAGGTATTACAACTTAATCACTTTATACTTTTCTTCCCACTGCATTCTCCTGACCTTTGACTGCCTTTAAAAAGCTCTATTTACACTGGCCAGCTTTGATCTTTTTTGTCCCTTCTATACCAACTGCTTCCTCAACCAAATAAAGTACACACTATCCCCCCTGCAACAGTGCTTTAAATCCGCCCTGTGAGGAGGGAGGGATCAGAGAGCCACAGCTCTCGTTCACAACATTGGATCGAGATCGGGCTCAGGTAAGTATAAAGGGGTGGGGTTGATCCTTTGACACAGTTTTTTTTTTTTTTTTTTTTACCTCAATACATAAAAACCTTTAGAACCACTTTAATTTTCTTCAATGTACCTTCTTCAGATGTGGTAAATTTTTCTGTGTACCAAACAGCCAATTAAAGGAGCACACACAGGAGGCTGACACTGTTGCAGCTTATAAAGTAGCAGTTTTGCACTGGTCAGTCTGCAATAGCCTCTGTAATGTAAAAAGTGATCAGAATTTTTTTTAATTTTTTTTTTTTTACTGAAAATATAGGTTTGACAAACAGATCAAATATTGTAATATTGTTGGACATAAATTCCAGCTATCATCCTTTCATACTTTTTTTTTTTTTTTTTTTTTTTATAGTTTTTATGCTTTCAGAAAATATTAAAGTGTATATTAGCCCTTAAAGAAAAAAAAAGTCTCTTGTTTGTTCCCTTTTGGTCTGCTAAATATGCCATTGAAAGTTTGTTTTGTTATATCTGTTCGGTAAGTGCAACAACATTACCTATTGATTTTGCCAGAAAAAGCTGGTAACTTCTTTGCTCTCTGCGTGTGCACAAGAAGGAGTTATGAAGATGAGCAGGGGATAACAGCAAATAGGGAAGTGTATGTGTACATTTTTAATCCATCAGAAATGAAAGTATAACTTTGGATGGAGTGGTGCAGGATTAGAACACCTGTCTGTCTACCTGTTAGGGAGATTCACCGTCTCAATTTGTCCTTTTTACCATTAACATTGAAAGTAAAAGAAAATCTCAAATTTGGGGTTGTCCTCAGAAAAGTAATGGAGGAGATATCTTCCAATGGGAAAACTAGTTCTGGTGACCTGGGGGTCCCCAAGGAATTCCCTCAATTTGCAAGGCTTTCCTGTCAATTCCTGTTTGGCTATGGGAGAGGAAGTAAATAAAAATCTCCTGAAATGGTACACAGAGGGGAAAAAAAATCTCACGGGTTATAATCCTCCGTTACTCCCTCCAAAATGAAAAAAAAAGTTTTTGGCTATAGTTTTACTTTAAGCATGGCTGACAACATATGCTTAGGATTTACGTTATATCAGAGAGAAATGTAGGAGCACATTATATTTCTTGCACATCAACATTTAGCTTTTTTGTACTTGTAGCATGTTTAAAGGTATAAAACATGAGAAAATGTGCATGTAAATTATTTTTAATTTTGCCTTGACAAATGTCTTTTGGGGTTTTACTCAATCTTCAAATGAAAAAACATATTTTAGCGCATGTGTTTAAAATTGGTCAGAAAGTGAAAAGGTTACATATCCTTCCTGTCGGAAGGATATTGAATGTTACAATTCTGGTTTGTTGTACATGTGCACTTGTAAATTACTGTTGTTTTTGTTTTTTTTCTCCCTGTGCACATTTTCATGATCTCCCTTGGTCTTTAGTTTTAAAGTGATTCTTTTTTTGGGGGGTTTAAAATAAACATGTTATACTTGCCTGCTCTGTGCATAAGTTTTGCGCAATACAGTTTTAGATGGGGCTCACGTAAGTATAAGGGGGGCTGGGGGAATCCTAATTACAGAAGTTTTTTTTTTTTTTTTTTACCTTAATGCAGAGAATGCATTAAGGTAAAAAAAAAACCCTTGAGCCTTTAGAACAACTTTAATTTTATAATTCATGAACGTTTAAATTATGCTATGCAGTAATGATTATCTTCTTTCCCAGCTGAAGGCTGTACATGAGCAACTGGCTGCATTGTCACAGGCACCGGTCAACAAACCAAAGAAAAAGAAAGAAAAGAAAGAGAAAGAGAAAGAAAAGAAGAAAAAGGATAAAGACAAAGAAAAGGAAAAAGAGAAAGAGAAGCACAAGGTGAAGACGGAGGAGGAGAAGAAAATTAAACCAGCCCAGCCGGTCAAGCCTGTTCCACCTAAGAAAGCGCCCACAAAGAAAGCGAACAGTACGACGACCACCACTGCATCAACTACAGTGGCCCCTGCTCCCAATAGGTAAGAACAAGAGCACTTAATCAATGCTTTGCTGCATAAATTTGGGATAAAATCTTAGGAACAAAGAACACGGAGGAGAGATGGGTTTGCTTTAAGAGCATAATAAATAAGGGCATTAGCCAATGTATCCCATTGGGTAAAAAATTTAAAAGAGTGAACAAAAGTCCTGGATGGCTTAACTCCAATGTAAAAATGCATAAAAAAGCAAAGGAGAAGGCCTTCAAAAAATACTAGGTTGAGGGATCATCATCAGCATTCAGACTTTATAAAGAATGCAACAAGAAATGTAAGGGTGCAATAAGGACGGCTAAGATAGAAGATGAAAGACACATAGCGGAGGAGAACAAAAAAAAATCTTTAAGTATGTAAACAGTAAAAAAAAAGGACAGACCATATTGGCCCCATAAAGAATGAGGAAGGACATCTGGTTACAAAGGATGGGGAAATGGTCAAGGTATTGAATTTATTCTTCTCCTCAGTCTTCACGAGGGAATCGGGGGGCTTCAGTAACCAAAACTGCAGTGTTTATCCTCATGACACATTACAGGAAGCACCTCCATGGTTAACAGAGGACAGAATTAAAATTAGACTTGGGAAACTTAACATTAATAAATCACCGGGACAGATGGCTTGCACCCGAGGGTACTTAGGGAACTCAGTCAAGTAATTGCCAGACCATCGTTCCTATTTTTTACTGACAGTCTACTGACTGGAATGGTACCAGTTGATTGGAGAAAAGCCAATGTGGCACCAATATTTAAAAAGGGCCCAAAATACATCCCAGTTAGCCTAACATCAATAGTATGTAAACTCTTGGAGGGGATGATAATGTATACAAGATTTTAGTGAAGAGAACGGTATCATTAGCAGTAATCAGCATGGTGGTGAGTTGCCATCTAGATGAAGAAAGGCCCGTAGACGTGGTGTATCTGGGTTTTGCAAAAGCATTTGACACAGTTCCCCATAAATGTTTACTGTACAAAATAAGGTCTGTTGGCATGGACCATAGGGTGAGTACATGGATTGAAAACTGGCTACAAGGGCGAATTCAGAGGGTGGTGATAAATGGGGGAGTATTCAGAATGGTCAGGGGTGGGTAGTGGGGTCCCCCAGGGTTCTGTGTTGGGACCAATCCTATTTAATTTGTTCATAAACGACCTGGAGGATGGGGTAAACAGTTCAGTTCAATCTCTGTATTTGCGGACGATACTAAGCTAAGCAGGGCAGTAGCTTCTCCGCAGGATGTGGAAACTTTGCAAAAAGATCTGAACAAATTAATGGGGTGGGCAACTACATGGCAAATGAGGTTCAATGTAGAAAAATGTAAAATAATGCATTTGGGTGGCAAATATATGAATGCAATCTATACACGGGGGGAGAACCTCTGGGGGAATCTAGGATGGAAAAGGACCTGGGGGTCCTAGTAGATGATAGGCTCTGCAATGGCATGCAATGCCAAGCTGCTGCTAACAAAGCAAATAGAATATTAGAATATTGGCATGCATTAAAAAGGGGATCAACTCCAGAGATGAAACGATAATTCTCCCGCTCTACAAGACTCTGCTTCGGCCGCACCTAGAGTATGCTGTCCAGTTCTGGGCACCAGTCCTCAGGAAGGATGTACTGGAAATGGAGCGAGCACAAAGAAGCGCAACAAAGCTAATAAAGGGTCTGGAGGATATTCGTTATGAGGAAAGGTTGCAAGCACTAAACTTATTCTCTCTGGAGAAGAGACGCTTGAGAGGGGATATGATTTCAATATACAAATGCCATACTGGTGACCCCACTATAGGGATAAAACTTTTTTGCAGAAGGGAGTTTAACAAGACTCGTGGCCACTTATTAAAATTAGAAGAAAAGAGGTTTAACCTTAAACTACGTAGAGGGTTCTTTACTGTAAAAGCGGCAAGGATGTGGAATTCCCTTCCACAGGCGGTGGTCTCAGCGGGGAGCATCGATAGTTTCAAGAAACTATTAGATAAGCACCTGAACGACCGCCACATACAGGGTCATACAATGTAATACTGACCTATAATCACACACATGGGTTGGACTTGATGGACTTTTTTCAACCTCGCCTACTATGTAACTTGTATCAGCCCAGGAATTTCCTTTTTGCAACAGAATGTTGGGTATTATAACATCAGTCCTCAAAAAATCCGCTCGCCTGCTCGCATTTTGCGAGTGGATTTTGAGGGCTGGCAAGTGTGGGTTGCCCGGGGGGGGCAACCTGGGTTTGTCGGAGCGATGGTAGGGGAAGGGTGAGGAGAGGAGAGCCACCGCTGCCTGGTTGATCAGAGTGCGGGGAACATAGCTTTAATTTCAGTAGCTGTGTGTTCCCTGCCGCGCGCTGTCATATACAGCCCCTCCTCTTTTTCTGGGCGTTTTGATAGACCGATCACCCGTCCCAGTATTGTAGGGGTGATCTGTCTATCAAAGTGCCTGGATGAGGGGCTGTATATGATGGCGCACACAGCTATTGAAATTAAAGCTGTTATGTTCCCCGCGCTCTGATCAACCAAGCGGAGGCGGCTCTCCTCTCCCTTCCCCCTACACAGGTAGGCTGCATTGGGGGCACAGGGCTGCATTGGGGGCACAGGGCTGCACTGGCGGGCACATAGCTGCACTGGCGGACATATAGCTGCATTGGGGACACAGATAAAGTTGTTAATATCTATTTGCTTTCTCGAACATCACGGGACATAGAGCCACAGTAATTAATGATGGGTTATATAGGGTATCACTGGTGATTGGACACTGGCTCACCCTATCAGAAAGTTCAACCCCCCTATATATTCCCCCCCTTGCAGGGATACCTCAGTTTTTACGCCAGTGTCTTAGGTAATGGACGTGTAAAGATGTCCTGTGCTGAGCTCCAAAGGGAATATCCTATATCCTATACTGGGGCAAGCCAGGCAGACCGGATCCATTCAAAGTGTCCTTTTGTGGCCGATTTGGATGGTACCCGGGCCTCGTGTCCGAAGAAACGAGGTTTTACCTGTAACGCTTCTCTTTTTAGAGAGCTGGACCCCGCATATTAGAAAATGGTTTTTCTAGCCTAATTTCTAGCCGGGTGCTTTACAGGGCCAGAACTGTGGATCTCCCTATTCGTAGGGGGCCCCAGTCTCTGACGGTTTTTTCAAACGGAGCCCATCGTGAGAGGTGAAGATTGGGTCTGTATAACAGAACCCTGCGGCTGGATAAGGTAAGAGGAGATTCCACAGAATTTTTTAATTCTAGTAGGATTTCTCCTTTAAGGTAAATGCATGCTATGCCTATTGTGACCACCGGGGGCTGCCAAGAGCACATACCTTGTCATGCTGATGTTGGTCTCAGTGTTCTCACGCTGCACAGCGTCTCTGGCCGGCTCCAGGTAGGATGGGATGGGGGGATTTCTCCTGTACGAATGTTCCCGCCAGGCTAGGGGGAGGCCACAGGTGTCTGTAAAGCGGTTGTACGCCGCTCGAGCGCCGCCGCCATTTACAGGCTACAGGCACATCACTACCGGCCTCTCTCCTTCCTCCCCCAGCCTTCCTCCATATTGTTTCCAGAGGGTCGGCCAGCACGGGAAGCACTAGTTTTTTCGAAATTCGGGGGGGGGGGTTTAACGCACTATGTACAGGTGCACACAGCCTTTGGAGGGACACAGAGCTGACGGTCGCATGTAAGGTGGGACACAGGCATTCTTCTAGGCAGCATTTACTAGGTAACACCAGACTGGGCTTTTGGTAGCGGGGCTTTTAGCCGGATTACATCGCTCAGCAGTCAGTGTTCATTTTGTGATACCTCCACCTTGTTGCTTTGCACTATGGGTAGAAGAGGTTCAAACAACCCAAGAACCAGAGACTCTAGGGGATCTCGTTCGGGTACTGAGGACCCCCTTTCTGCACCATCCTCCCCCCCTGAGGGGCCAGGGATGGCTAGCCAGAGGGAGCCATTGGGGTCAGGGGCTATACTTGCCTCCGGCACTTCAGCCCCTGTATACATTACACAGGAGGTTTTTTCCTCAACCAGTGGTTTAGAGGAGAGATTAATGGCCGTGATTACATCTTCACTCGGTGGACGAAAACGTACTAGGCCTTCCTCTGTTTCCCAAGACCCTCAGGAAGAGGAGCTCTGGGATAATTGAGACGAATCCCTTTCAGAGGATCAGAATGGGACAGATAATTCCTCTTCTGAGGAATCAGGTGGAGAGGGACCCTCTGCGACTTCCCAGGAGGAGAAAGTCTTAGTGCAGATCCTTACTGGATTGGTCTGCTCCACATTTAAGTTGCCCGCATCTGAATCAGTTAAAGAACCCTCTTCTTCTTTGGGGTCACTGAAGCCTCCTCAAACAGCACATGCTTTTCCTGTTCATAATGTACTTGAAAAGCTCATTTATTCTGAGTGGGATTACCCAGATAAACGTTTTTTTTCCGCTGAAAAAGTTTTCAACACTTTATCTGATGGAAGAAAAGTTTATAAAAATGTGGGGAAAACCGGCCATTGATGCCGCCATTTCCTCTGTAAATAATAGTCTGACTTGTCCTGTAGACAATGTTCAGATGCTCAGGGATCCTGTATATAAAAAGATGGAATCCCTATTGAAGGATGTTTTCTCCTTGGCAGGTTCAGTGGCTCAACCTGCAGTTGCAGCGATTGGAGTCTGTCAATACTTAAGAGACCATGTTAAGCAGGTTATCAAAGTATTACCTGAACAGCAGGCCCAGGGGTTGGCTAACCTTCCTGCGGCCCTATGTTACGTTGTTGACGCCATCAGATTCTATCGTGCAAACCTCTCGTCTTTCACTGGGGTTGGAGCATATACGTAGAATCCTGTGGTTGAAAAATTTGTCAGCCGAAGCACCATGTAAGAAGCTGCTGGCTGGGTTTTCATTTCGTGGTGCAAGGTTGTTTGGAGAAGTCTTGGATGACTATATCCAGAAGATCTCTTGTGGGAAAAGTACTCTCTTACCTGTCAAGAAGAAGAGTAAGCGTCCCTCTTTCAAACGGACTCTTTCCCCAGCGCCAGGGGCTTCGGCCTCCAGGCAGTCTCGACGGCCTCCTCCGTCTGTGTTCAGAAACAAGAGTCAACCCCAGGAACAAAAGAAATCCTGGGGGAAGAAGCCTACTAGGCAAAACCCTAAGACCTCTTCATGAAGGGGCGCCCCCGCTCGCAAGAATGGGGGGAAGACTGCGACAGTTCTCAGAGCTCTGGCAGGAGGACTTCCAGCACAGATGGGTAATCTCCACAGTAACCCTAGCGTACAAGTTGGAGTTTCAGGAATTTCCCTCACCTCGGTTCCTCAGATCAAGTGTCCCCAGAGAAGAAGCAGTCGCTCCTTCTAGCGTTAGAGCGACTTTTGTCGCAGGAGGTCATTATGATGGTTCTCGCAAAGGACCAAGGATTGGGCTTCTATTCCAACCTTTTTACGGTCCAAAAACCAAATGGGCATGTCAGACCCATTCTGGATTTAAGAGATGAACCGATTCCTAAGGATTCAGTCCTTCCGCATGGAATCAATTCGGACAGTAGTCTCCACCCTGCAGGGAGGAGAATTTCTGGCATTGATAGACATCAGAGATGCTTATCTGCATGTGCCCATTTTTCCTGCTCATCAGAAGTTTCTGCGCTTCGAGCTAGGAGGGTGCCATTTCCAGTTTGTGGGTCTGCCTTTTGGGATAGCCACTGCACCTCGAGTGTTCACAAAGGTCTTGGCCCCTCCTCTGGCCAGATTAAGGGCTCAGGGTATAGCTGTCATAGCATACCTAGACGACCTGCTACTGATAGACCGGTCGGTAGCCTCCTTGAACGGGAACTTGAGAACCACAGTCAAGTATCTGGAACACCTAGGTTGGATCCTCAACCTAGAAAAATCTTTCCTAAAACCAGTAAGAAGACTGGAGTATTTATGTCTGATCATAGATACAAGCCAGGAGAAAGTATTTCTACCTCAGGCAAAGATCACTACTTTAAGGGAGCTGATTCTGGCAGTCAGGACCAAAAAGGGTCCTTCTGTCGGCCTTTGTATGAGGCTGCTAGGGAAGATGGTGTCTTCATTCGAAGCAGTTCCTTATGCTCAGTTTTATTCAAGACTGCTGCAACACAGTATTCTGTCGGCCTGGAACAAGAAAGTTCAGGCATTAGACTTTCCGATGCACCTGTCTCATGCGGTTCGTCAGAGTCTCAATTGGTGGCTCATTCCCGAAAACCTGCAGAAGGGGAAATCCTTTCTGCCGGTTACCTGGACGGTGGTAACAACAGAATCCAGTCTGTCAGGTTGGGGAGCAGTTCTGGAACAGTCTGCGGTTCAGGGAGTATGGTCCAAGACAGAGAGGACCTTACCCATCAACATTCTGGAAATCCGTGTGGTATGTCTAGCCCTAAAGGCCTGGACTATCAGGCTACAGGGTTGCCCGGTCAGGATCCAGTCCGACAATCGACAATGCCACAGCAGTGGCCTATGTCAATCATCAGGGAGGCACCAGGAGCCGAGCCGCTCAAAAAGAGGTGAACCAGATCTTAGTCTGGGTTGAGAGGCATGTGCCATGCATATCGGCAGTTTTCATTCCAGGGATGGAGAACTGGCAGGCGGACTATTTATGTCGCCAGAAATTACTTCCAGGGGAATGGTCTCTACATCCCCAGTCAATTCAATATTCCAGTCGCACACGTTCCCGGGTAAACGGCATAGAGCATTAATGGGTGCTGTAACGATTACCAGTTGGGTTCTGGAAGCATCAAACAGAAGTACATCTTCGCCAGCACACCATGGATCAGCAGACAAGGTTGTCCAAAAAAGGTTTTTTAATCGAAAATGGTCACATCACAAGGGGGGTGCAACGTTTCGGGGCCGCGCAGGACCCCTTCGTCAGGCATCACTTGCCTGACGAAGGGGTCCTGCGCGGCCCCAAAACGTTGCACCCCCCTTGTGATGTGACCATTTTCGATTAAAAAACCTTTTTTGGACAACCTTGTCTGCTGATCCATGGTGTGCTGGCAAAGATGTACTTCTGGTCTCTACATCCCGACGTCTTTTGGAACATATGCCAAAGATGGGGGGTCCCAGATGTAGATCTCTTTGCATCCCGATTCAACAAAAAGATAGACAGATTTGTGGCAAGAACAAGAGATCCTCTTGCATGCGGGATGGATGCGTTGGTGATTCCGTGGCATCGGTTCTCACTGATTTATGCATTCCCGCCTATTCTGCTACTGCCGCGACTTCTTCGCAGGATCAGGAAGGAAAGGAATTCAGTACTTCTGGTGGCCCCCGCTTGGCCCAGAAGGACGTGGTATGCGGATATAGTAAGGATGAGGGTGGGTTCCCCGTGGACACTACCGGTACGATCAGACCTGTTATCTCAAGGTCCAGTGTTCCATCCTGTCTTACAAAGGCTAAATTTGACGGTTTGGCTATTGAGACCCATGTTCTGAAGAGTCGTGGGCTTTCAGGTTCTGTGATATCTACCTTGATCAATGCAAGGAAGCCAGCTTCCAGAATGATTTATCATAGAGTCTGGAAAGCTTATGTATCCTGATGTGAATCCAGGGGTTGGCATCCCAGAAAATATGGGATAGGTAGAATTCTTGATTTTCTACAGTTGGGTTTAGAGATGAAGCTGGCCTTGAATACCATCAAGGGCCAGGTCTCGGCCTTATCAGTATTATTTCAACAGCCACTTGCTTCGCATTCTTTGGTGCGAAACTTCATACAGGGGGTGACGCGTCTTAATCCTCCGGTTAAGGCGCCCCTAAACCCCTGGGACTCGAACTTGGTTCTGTCTGTGTTACAGAAACAGCCATTTGAACCAAAAAGTCAGATTCCTTTGATCTTGTTGACAAGGAAGTTATTTTTTTTTGGTGGCTATTTCTTCCTGCGAGAAAAGTATCAGAACTAGCAGCCCTTTCCTGTAAGGAGCCTTATTTGATTGTACACAGGGATAGAGTGGTACTGCGCCCTCATCCTAGTTATTTACCAAAGGTGGTTTCTGATTTTCATTTAAACCAGGACATTGTTCTGCCTTCCTTTTTTCCAGATCCCTGTTCTTCGGAAGAGAGATCACTACATTCGTTGGATGTAGTAAGAGCAGTCAAGGCCTATCTCGAGGCAACTGTTCAGATTTGCAAAACGGATGTTTTGTTCGTGCCGCCAGAGGGTCCCAATAGAGGACAGGCAGCATCAAAAGCTACCCTTTCTAAATGGATTCGACAGTTCATTATTCAGGCTTACGGTTTGAAACAGAAGATTCCTCAGTTTCAGATCAGGGCACATTCCACAAGGGCTATTGGTGCTTCTTGGGCAGGGCATCACCGGGCCTCTATGGCTCAGATCTGCAAGGCCACAACCTGGTCTTCAGTCCATACATTCACCAGATTCTATCAGGTGGATGTGAGAAGGCATGAGGATATCGCCTTTGGGCGTAGTGTGCTGCAGGCAGCGGTACAGGGTCCTCAGGTCTGATTGCACCCTACTTGGTTGTGGTTCCCCCCTCAGACAGCATTGCTCTGGGACATCCCATCAGTAATTACTGTGGCTCTGTGTCCCATGATGTTCGAGAAAGAAAATAGGATTTTTTAAGACAGCTTACCTGTAAAATCCTTTTCTTTCGATGGACATCATGGGACAGAGGTCCCGCCCCTCTTCTAATACACTATATTGCTTGGCTACAAAACTGAGGTATCCCTGCAAGGGGAGGGATTATATAGGGGGTTGAACTTTCTGATAGGGTGAGCCAGTGTCCAATCACCAGTGATACCCTATATAACCCATCAGTAATTACTGTGGCTCTGTGTCCCGTGATGTCCATCGAAAGAAGAGGATTTTACAGGTAAGCTGTCTTAAAAAATCCTATTTTTATAACATAATTCAGCATAAAACATTTAAGTGATATTTCATGAGTTAATTTATCAGGGCGTGCTTAGGGGTGGGATTAGGGCGGGGCATGGTAGGGGTTGGACAGGGCAACTGGTGGCGAGTAACCCTTGAGGCCTGGCTAGTAGCTCAGGACTTGATATTTTGAGCCCTGATAACATAAATTTTATTAAGGGCTATAGATATATATATATATATATATATATATATATATATATATATATATATATAATGTATATATATATATATATAATGTATATATGTGTGTGTACTGCATCCCCTAACAATGATCCCATGGATGCAAACTGATCACCAGCATGGATCTATTTCCAGCTTTGTGTGATCAGTTTCACAAAGGACTGCAGGAGAACTGCTAGTATCACCAGGTATTTAGCAGTAGAAGAATTAAAAACTGTATAAGGATACATTAAGAAGTATATGAAGAAGAATAAGCCAACATGTATATAGGACCTTTTTTATTTTTGGGGTAGCATACACTCAAAACATCTTGGACAGTAAGGCAAAAAAAAAAACACTTGTAAAATATTCCGTTTAACTGAGGGAAAACTTTTCTTTGTGATCCACAAACACAATCTGATCCCGGATCAACGTTTTTAAATGTTTTGGTTTTCCCATAAATGTTAATAGCCAGATTTATTTTGTGCATCCAGGCCGTTGAAGCAATCTTTATTTGGCTAGGACAGCTCTTATGGAAGACAATTACACCTTTTCAAGAGTGCTTGTTGTTAAACTACTTTTCCTGTAGGTGCAGAGTGTCTGGAGTTAAGAAGTAAGAAACACAAAATGCTGTTAGGTGATGAGTCTGCAGCAGTTCCTACAATCAGCCCAACTGTCATTAAAGCTGAACTCCAGGGAAAGTAAAAATCTTACCTTACAGTGGGGTTGCCTCTGTACTGCAAGGTTTAAGTGCTTGTCGATTGCAGCTAAGGGGACCATGAAAAGTGGTTTTACTTATCTTCTCCTCTACTCTTGCAGGCTCATTCGTGTTGCAAGACTGGTCCCCACAGCCTCTTCTCCTTTACATTCCAGCAGTCAAATGCCCCTGACATCATAAAGACCATGACAGGGACAGTCCACTACTGACGCATGGGGAAGTCGTGGATCTAGTCAGTAAAGCTACTTCCTCCTAGACCTAAAAAAGCCTTTCCCCACTGCAAGGAAAGAGTTTTACTTTTCCAGGAGTTGGACTTTGAAATGTTTATGCATACCCTGCATTAAGGTAAAAAAAATGCTCATCTCATAATCTACCTCATATCCCCACCCCTAAACACTTACCTGCACATGCTTGTTGAGGGGTCACCCACATGAAGGAAGAGCAAAGGACACCTGCGGGGGACAGAGGTAAGGTACTGCTCTGTGCATTATTGTTGCAGGTAAGTATGACCTTTATTATAAACGAAAAAGAAAAGCTTGCCTTTAGTATCACTTTAAAGCAATCTCCCCTAACCCTGGGCGCATTCCCCAGTGCTCCCTTTTCTGAATATTTCAGGCTGATCATGTGACACACAAGGTCTTCTTCCTCTAATATTCCTTGAGTGCTTACATTTGTTCTTGTATCTTTTATAAAAGTAATGCAGAAATTTGAAAGCTTTCAAAGATAGGGTTTGATTTTGGCTAGGTGAATACTGGGCTCTTCTTGATTACCATTATTATGCCAGCTCATTCAGCTGTGCAGAGGCAGAACAACAATATTTGTTTATTAAAAAAACAAAAAAATAAATTATATAGCTAGACATTTTTTTTTAAATAGTTATAATAGGAGTAACTGACTTTTATAGCTGTCTGAAATGGGCTGTTCTATCTGGAAATCTGTTTGTTTCCTGTCCTCCCAATCAGGTTTACCCTTACAAATACCACTCTACCTACATTTTCCAGCTCAGCAGGGAAAATATTCTTGTTTCCTTCATAGCTGCCCAACCCAAAATTTCTCAGTGATTGCCTTCCTGGACTTCTACGTCTGCTCCAATTTGTAATCTGGGTAGTTTATTCCAAGAACAATGAAATTTACCATGTAGCAACTGAGAGCAACCAGGAATCACTTTTTTCCTAATTTTAGTGCAGTAAATGGACACTGGTTATCATGTAGCCCTTGCATACCCTCCTGTACGATTTGCACATCTCTCTTGCCTTTTTATATTAGTTCATTGAGCTGAAAGTAGCTAAGTGTGATCTGTATATGATACTGTAGCACCTGCTGCTGAAGGTAATCTGAATGGCTCATCTTTACATGACATCACTACCATACAGCATATATGAACAATCCTTAACCTGCCCTTGGTCTTGGTTCACCCTACTGCTGCTGTGTAGCATGATGCATTTTTCAGTGCCTTAGTGTAGTGCTACTCATCTTCCAGGACAACCCATGAGATATAGGCACCTCCTCCAACAGGAATGAGAAACGCATCACCAAATACACTTTGAAAGGAATTCCCTCTGCTAAACTGGTCAGTTTATTGTATTTTCTCCGGATGGAGGAGATGCATCATCTGGAATCTGGGTGAGGGAAGCCTCTGTCTCTCTGGCTTTCCTTTCCTTCCACCCACACCTTTACCTATCTGGCTCCCCTGGGAGCAGCTGGTAGGGTTCTCTGCAAGATTGCCCTCCAAGACCACTCCTCAGTATGGGAAGGAGGTAGCGTGGTTCCCTTCCTCTTTCTGTGCCTAGCAAAGGCCATGTCTGGAAGTGGCATACCCCCTTGACAGGGACTGGCACAGGCTGCATGGGCTCCGGGTCCAGATGACTGGGTGTGTGCACTGTCTGCACTATAGTGCACTTTTTAGAGGGGACTCGCGCAGTAGCTGCATTTGGGTTTGTGGCCTGTCTGTGTTCCTGTTTGACCGGAAGGCTGCCAGGTGCTGGAGGTTCTGGTTCCAAGCCTCATTTTAGGTGGCTCCAAGCCTCATTTTCAGTGAAGGGCTAGAGCTGGCTGGAGACTTTAATAGCATTTCCTTAAAGCACGGGCTGTCAGGGCGCTACAGGAGGAGGATGCAATACTGCATTTCAGATTCTTCAATGCAGACTACAGCTCAGGCGGATGCAAGCACCCTTGGCACTAGCAGGACACAGGTAAGCTGGAGGTTGCTGTACCTAATTACTCTCACTTGTGTTTGCTCCTAGGTTTTTGCCTAACCTGTAATCTGTCACCTGGGGCCCCCAGTGTTGGGCATAATGTGACAGGACACTGTTGGGCGCTCCCTATCTACCGCAGTGCAGGTGGCGCCTGAAGGAGCTCGGCATGAGAGCATGCTACCCCTCCATCCCCAGGTTGATCCGAACACCTACTCCCCAGCTGGAAGGGCTTCTGATGAGTAGTTGGGGTGGTCCTGAATGATTTCCTCTCTGCACTTCATTTAGGATATGGCTCCTGAGAGAGGGGGAGGAATCGCCCATTGATTGTAGCATCCTTCTCTACGGTGAAAAAAGGAGGTGGCTTCCACCTTACACTCGTTGGTTCTTAGGAGACCCCTACCCAACCTGACCAGTGCCAAAATTCCCTACTCCTGTGCTGTTGGCTGTAGGGGTTCCTCAGAAGGTGGATCTAGTGGGTGATTTACTAGCCCCACTACTCCTTCTCACCTGGATTTATGTAGTACAGTCGTCACCAAATGGCAGACTGCAATCCGGTTCCGGACCCAGCAACCGTCCTATCCGGACTGCAGCCAGCCAAATAATTGTCTGTGTCCTCTCCCTGCTGCCAGCTCCCCTACCCCTATGTTTACAGCATGGAAGGCGTGGCAGGTCTGTCCCTTCCCTAACCCCCCCTAGCCCTTCCACCTGTCTCACAGAGCCTTCTATTCCAATTAGTGTAGAGCTCGAGAGGATTGTAAGGCAGGGTTCACTATGTGCGGCCGCAGGGCACAGCAGGGGGTCTGGTGCGTCCCTGTTCACCGTTTTCAGGTCCGAATTTTTGCCTGAATTCGGACCTGAAACGGAGCCAAAGACGCACAGGGCCCTTCTGCTGTGCACTCCGCGGCGCCCCGGAGCTGTGTGAACCGGCTTCATCGAGAGCCGGTCACTCTCTCCTGTCATGCGAATTGAATGCAGGTAAACCCCACATTCAATTCACGTAAGTGTGAACCCAGATTCAGTGTCAGCTGTTGATGGAGGGCTTATTACCTGGTATACTAAGCCTTCGCTCACTCGGGATTTGCCTATATAAGCCTCAGTGGTTATGTGGCGCTTATCTTTGCTATACTCCTTCTCTGTGATAAAGGTCTGTCTCAGAGTAAATTTACAGCCTTCGCACAAGTCTGTCTTTTGCAGCTGAGTTTTTGTGTTGTACTTTGCATCTTGGGTCTGATGTGTAGTAACCATTTTGGGCTGCTGGTTTTGCATGTGGAGTCATATGTTTACATGGGATTCCTACGCTTACACTCTTGCCAGGACCTTAAGTTCAGGTGCAGGGTTTATTTATACATGCTGCTAATGTATTTAGCCTCTGCTTACTGCCACCTGTAACTTCTAGAGGTACTCCAAAGGGTGGATGTTTCTCTGGATAATCTGCTATAGCTAAGGCCTCTCATGCTTTTTTTTTTCTTGGCCTCCAAATTGGATGATCCACATTCCTTGTCCACTTTTGGATGAGGCCTCCAGATTCATGGCCCTTACACCTAGGATTATTACAGCTGGGTGGTTGTATTTACAGTCTACACCAGTTCTTTTGTAGTGAATATTTTCCTTTACTTTGAGAGTGTCCCTGTTATACTGTTATGCATTTGTCATGGACCTTATGTATTCTTTATAAATAACAAAACTAAATAATTTACTGCACAGTCCTCTTGATGCACTTCAGGTGTGGCAATGCAGAAGAGCCTTCTATCAGTGTGGCAGCAGCAGGGGTCTCCTACGTGGCATTTGTGTCAGCAGAAGATATTTAACTCTTTTTAGATTTTTACATGGCTTAGGTTTTGCCTTCACACATATTGTAGTGGGGTTATCTTTTACCACAGTATTAACCTCTCTCAAGACATATGTAGGTTCTGATATTACATTTATGTAATGTCCATCCCATTCCACAGTATTGACCTCTTTCATGACTTTGTCTTGTACAGCTTGGTAACATTTGTTTTGCAGAGTTGTGCAGCCAATTTAGTGTTTTAACGCTAGGACCCTGAGAACATTTGTTGTGCTTTTTTGTTGTTATCCACCCAAGACCACAGTTTTAGACCTCTACATGACTTTTTTGTAGTGAATGTGTCATCTATTTAGAGCACAGACAATGTCCTGGGCTTGCTCAGCAGCACTAGTGCAGTGGTATAATCAATAACACTACGTCTTTTTATATGTGCTTTACTTATGTGCGCTGGTGGTATCACTTGTACTACAGCGTTTCCCTCTTAATAGCTTTCTTTGTACATGGATAGAAATTCAGTTTCTCCAGTGTTTTAGGGCATTTTATGGAATGTCTTGTCTTTTCATTGCTTCAC
Source organism: Aquarana catesbeiana (assembly GCF_042186555.1). NCBI lineage: Eukaryota > Metazoa > Chordata > Amphibia > Anura > Ranidae > Aquarana > Aquarana catesbeiana. The sequence goes on along the minus strand of NC_133332.1, from coordinate 202,864,872 downwards.
TTTGTGTGGAAGTCCATTTTGCATGTCATGCATTGTTCTTATGCATCTTGTGTGGTGTCTATCCTGTATCTCAATGTTATACCTCTTCCATGGCTTCATGTGAAGATGGTTTGATAGTTTATATTGCTGCATTTATGTAGTGTCTGTCCTTGCGCTACGACAATTGTTTGATATGGTGGTTTAACTATATTTTACACGTTGCAGGTCATCTACTTACATGGTAACCCTTGTGCATGCCTTAGATATGTTGCAATTCTGTATTTTTGTGTCATTACAGACTTCATTTCAGGTTTTTGTCTCACTGCTAGTTGAATATGCTTCTACTATTTGTTTACGGTTGTCAGTTACCTTGATGACGTTATGCGCCACTATACTCCCCCCACAGAAAAAGGGTGCATTTGGAGGCTGGTTCTAGTGGATTTTTGGCATCCCTTAACATTCCTGAAGTATTGTTTTCTTTGACTTTTAGGCCAACTCCCTACTGCTTAGTCTTTTCAGGTGGGAGTAGGTGCACGGTAGTTTGGAGTATCAGCGTTGTTGTCATTTAACAAATTTGTTGTGTATAGCTAGCAGATCCATATGTGCTCATATTCCATATAGAGTGTTGTTTTAATATCTCCACCATAGTTCAGACCTAGTCATTCCATGTAGGGTCTGTTGGGGCTAATCTTTTTCCACTTTACTGTCAAGTCTTCCCCTAAAGTGTGCTTCAATTGCCCTGTTTCTTTGGCCACACAGGCTTTAGGGGCATTCATCTTTTCTTAGTTGACCAGGGCCTCACTAGAGCTTGTTCTTTTTATTATGGATATTGATTTTTTGCAATCGGTCCTGCGTAATTTTGAGCTCTTATCTTCTGATATGGCTTAGAGTTTTTCCTGCAGCTAGGTCCCCTACCTCTTGGTTTTTCTCTCTATTTAGAATGTAAGATAACTGGGTCCACCATATCTATGATATTTATGGTAATCCCGAGGGTGGTTGAGGTCTTTGGGCTTTTATTGACCCTTCCTAATCTAGTAAGTTTTTGCTAATCATCTCATGGGCTGTCATGGAAGACAACTTGGGAAAGCTGGAGTTAGACTTGCCGGTAACTCTATTTCCAGGAGTCTTCCAGGACAGCTGGATTCCTGCCCTTGTGTTCTGTTTGTATATGTTTTGTCCTTCGGTTCTTGTTTAAATCTGACCAGTTCTGCAGATGGATTTCTTTCAAAGTGTATTTGGTGATGCGCTTCCTGTTCTTGTTAGTTCTTGTTAGAGTAGTTGCCTATATTCCATTGGCTGTCCTGGAAATAGTTGCTGGTAAGTCTAACTCCGGTTTTTTGACACCTTGTCATGCTTCATGTGTTTTTTGTGGGAGGAGACTGGATTTTATAAACCAAACTCTGACAAAAGCACATACATGCACTTTACACATGTTTTTGATGTGTTTTTATTGTGGTTTATGGTGCCAAAACCGCACTGCACCAAAGTAGCACCCTTAAAAAAAAAAAAAAAAAAAATGCGATGCGGCTGTGCTGCATTGATTGTAAATAGGCACCAAAGAGAATAATGTGATTTGCATTGTTGTGCAGCGCAGTAGCAGCTACATGTAAAAACACATTAGTGTGAATGGGGGCTAAACCTGTTATATGGTACTTTCTAGACAGGGATGAGTAACTTGGACTTTTCTAACTTAAAATTAGCATCTTGAGGTCAGCTGAAAAAATTTCAGTGCTCAGGCATATTCAGATTTATATGGAGTAAGCTGCCTGAAAGATGTAATATTTTACCACCATGAAGAACCTTTACCAGGGTTAGTTCAGGCCATAGAATATGCTACCAGCAGAGCTGTGATGACTGATTCAGTAGAAAGTTTAAAACGTTTTGTCAAAAGTTTTGCTTTATAGTGTTTGCTCAATCATTCATGAGACTTTCCATCTTTCTACACAGGATAAACTTTTATGTGTTAATTTTTTAATTTGTGCTTCCAAATGTCTCTCCCCAGCAAGCAACCGAAGAAAGGAGGAAAGCAGCCTCCGTCCGCCAACTACGACTCAGACGAGGAGGAAGAGGGTCTACCCATGACCTACGACGAAAAGAGACAACTCAGTTTAGACATCAACCGGCTCCCGGGTGAAAAGTTGGGCCGAGTCGTCCATATCATACAGTCCCGGGAACCATCCCTAAGAGACTCCAATCCTGACGAGATAGAAATCGATTTTGAGACTCTGAAACCCACCACACTGAGGGAGCTCGAGAGATACGTCAAATCTTGTTTACAAAAAAAACAGCGCAAACCTTTCTGTGAGTAATCTCTGCATACAAGGCACAGACATGGGAAGTGTTTAGTCTTGCATGTAAAGAACCTTATAATATCTTTCAGTACCAGGCTTCTAAATTGTAACACACTAGCAACTTGTCTTGTGTCTGGAACCTAAAAGGACATCTGGAACTTAGACTATCGACTTATACCATACTTCATCGTTGCTCTATAATCCAAAATAGATTTTATAAAAAGCAGGATTACCTTTACTTTTATTGGAATTAAAAGTTGGCTCCAGGCAGAAATAAATACACATTTAGCTTAATTTGTATTTCTTAAACGTTTTTACATTTCTACGATTGAGGGACACAGTAATTCAAAGACTATTGGGTTATTCTGCCAACTTCCGGAGGATTTGGACACTGGCAAAAAAAAAATGCCAGCTGGAATAACCCCTTCTCCCAGCTTGAATGATGAATGGAAAGTCTTCCATTTTGCTAGCTACTGTTTCCTTTTGATTAGAAAAAAAATAGTTTACTTTTTCTCTACAAACTGGTAGCTAGTCTCAACTATAGCTTTGGAGGGCATACATGGAACATGTGGCTTGACTGGAATTTGACCTTCAGACACTCGGCTCTGCATTGTGGTGCTTTGCAGACCTGTGTATACTGTATTCGTTGGTAACAGAGCGCATCCTAGGACCAGAACTGTGGCATAGACTCTCAAAAATCCATTTTGTGAGTAGGTTGTGCGGGTCAAGCACTTTGAGCTACCTTGGTAAAAGGACCATTTGGCACCTGCCATACTCTGAGTTTTCCTTGGCTCCTTGTGAGTAGGTTGTGCGGGGCAAGCTCCTTGGGCTATCATGTTAAAAGGACCATTTGGCACCAAAATTATTCAGTTTTCTGTTTTATGGAAAAGGTTAGCGCTGGGGGACTGAACACAACTGATGTCATCTGCTAGGTGGAGTGTCCCATTTTTTGTGTTTTTTTTTTTTTCCCTGCCTGTCAGGGTTGAGGAAGCACCTTACCACTGTTGCTCCTGATCATAATGTGGACTATCCTTTATTCGTCTTTGCTGCCCACCTTACAGGGACTTTCTCACCTTTGGCCATCGCAACTTCTCCTGCTACCAGCAGCTGGTTCGTAAGTATGCTTTTTACCATGAGCTACGCAGTCCCTGTTTTGCAGTGTGACATATCGAATCCCAGAAACAAGAGGAGCAGTCATGGTGTACCCAGTCCCTCAGACTCCCAATCCGTTCACAATTCTGGCGCTGCTTAAAGTGTACCCACTGAAGGGCCTGACCAGATAGCCTGAAAATGTGCTCTCTACTTTAGTCACTTCCATACTCTGAGCCTTCTTTGGCTCCTTCAGGTGTGGCCCCACCTTGGTTTTATTTTATTTACCTTTTGGTTTTTATTAAATCGCAGTCATGCAGGATTTTTAAGCCAAATTGCAGCTTTGATCTCTGACTGCAAAGGCTATAAGTGCACTTCCATGCATTCTCCAACAGAATCATTTTTTGATCTGCTTACAGCTTTATTGGACTCTCTGCCTTCCAGCCTTCCTTTATGCGGACTGAGAGACTCCTGACAAGCTGTATATACCTCCCAAATGTTTAACGGCCCTGTATAACCTTTCATTACTTTATTCAACACTAAAATGAAAAGTTTTGGGCATAGTTACACTTAAAGAAGAGAGTTGCCTTCTCTGTGGCTTCTGCAGTATCCTATCTTAATAAAGCACTGACCTTCCCAGAGGAAGATGCACTTTTGTTTAAGACAAGCGATTAGAGATTTTTTCCAATACCTTATTCTCTCTGGCTAGCCCTACCTTGCAACCTGCCTTGGTCATACTGCTAACTTGCCAAACTCTAGTTGACTGGATTAAGGCCATGAGAGGGGATCTGGTCTCCTTCCAAGCTCTTATTGTGTTTACAGCTCATACCTGCAGGCATAAGCACTGTGTTGGACAGATTATTAGATGTCTCCTGTCTGTTCCCATATGAATCTCCAGTCTGTGATCATAAGAAGGACTCTTCAAATGTTCAACTGCGGAGCTGCCATGCAAGAAACGCCTGCATACCCATTGAGGAATTAGGTCTTGTATGTCCCCAGGGGTAAGACTACTGATCTGCCCCAGCAGAAGAAGCCTATAGTTCAGGCCAGGAAGGTTTACCTCTCCCAAAAAGAGTTGATCTCAGTCCTCAACCCCCACAGCCAAGCCCAAACCAGGCACCCAGCTTGCCCACAAACCTTGGATTTCCAAAACCCCCCCAAGTTCCCACTCCCAGACTCTAACTCATGAGAGTTTTGGGGTGATGGTAGCCTCCTTTTGAGGCAGTTTCATTTGCCAGATGGCAATCCAGACACCTTCATCACAACATTCTGTCATCATGGGACAAGTCAGTCTAGTCCTTGGACAGACCAATTTGCCTTGCATTGAGGACCGGGTTTTTTGTGGCTTGGGGGCTCAGGAATCCTGCACTAGAGTTGGGAGAGTCCTTTCTCCTTTTTTCTTGGGAAAAACCCTACAATGGATGCCGGGAAAAACCCTACAATGGATGCCGGGAAAAACCCTACAATGGATGCCGGGAAAAACTCTATAATGAATGCCAGTCTATCAGGCTGCACAGGAGTACTGGATACTTTGTGGACACAGTGGACTTGGTTGTCCTATGAACATTCTGGAGCTTTGAGCAATTTGGTTGTTGTTGCAACACTGGACGTCCTGACTGGAAGGCCATCCAAACAGGATTCAGTCGGACAGTGGTGTACCTTAGCCATCAGGAGGAGCCATCGGGGAGGAACCAGAAGTCTTGCTCCAGCATAAGAGATAGAAATATTTCTGTCCTGGATGGAACTACACATTCTAGCTGTGTCCGACACTTACATTTCAAGAATGGGCTGTTGGCAGGCAGGCTGCATCAGCTGACAGCGCTTAGACCCAAGGGAGTGGTTCCTTCACCTGGAGGTATTCCAGGACCTGTCACAGGTGAAGGATGCCAGACATGGACTCTATTCAACAACAAACTGGACAGTTTATCTTTTCCCAACAAACTAGATAGTTGTGTTTTTTTTTGTTTTTTGTTTTTTTTTATCCGGCAGTAGAAGTAAATGCTGCAGTGACTCCATGGGATCTGTACAGCCTTTATAACCCTGGTGATTCTTGTGGCACGGAATTGTACCTGTTAGTTGTGCTACTCTGACCTTAGCAGATGTTTTGTGGGTTTTTCCAGATTGCCTGTATCTTCTCTCACAAGGGTCAGTTCATCGCCCAGTTTCACAGGATTTAACAGATTGGCCATTAAAGCCCAGGTTCTGACAGACAGGACTATCTCTGAATCGGTGATCCCCATGAAATCTATTTGGGTGTTATGATCTTGTTCCAAAGATTGCTAGCTACCCATTCTTAAGACTTTTGTACAGGTCTTTTCCCTGTGTGCTCCCTCGTATCTGAGATCTAAATTCGACTCTTTTAACACCTCAAAAACCACCCTTTGAACCTACCGCCATACCAGTGTACACCCCTTAACAGCCTCCTGCAGCACAGTTTAGTGGCAGAGCTCGGGAGTCCATCTCTGCTTTACACAAGACCACCATGTGTGGAAGATCCAATAGGTTAATAAGCATGAAGAAAGGACACTCCAGCACACACTGTTGAACACCCCCCCCCCCCCCATTCATACTTGATTAAATGTTCTTTTTGGGTGTAGCCTTGGTTCACACTGATGCAATGCGCGAAAAGCACAAGATCTGCTGCATTTTTCCCTATCGCATAGCAATCGCATGGTGTCCATGCGATTTGCTGTAAGTGTCAATGTTAGATTTACGACACCCTGAAACAGATTGCAAAATACAGTGCAATGGGATTCAGGTGTGGAAAAAAGGGTCCTGCACCATTTTGGGGCAGATGCAATGCGATTTGAGCCATACAAAATGTGTGGCTCAAATTGCACCGCATTGACATCGCATGTGATGTGCACAGAAATGTGGTGGCATTCATGTGGAAATTACATGAGATGTTCACATGCACTAGTGTGAACCCATGCTAAAGGCTAATAATTGGTTAGTTACAGTGGGGAAAATTAATTTGATCCACTGCAGATTTTTTGTAAGTTTGCCCACTTACAAAGAAATGAAGGGTCTTTAATTTTTATCATGGTGTATTTTAAATTATAGAGACAGAATATCAACCAGAAATCCAGAAAAAACATATGACAAATGTTATAAATTGAGTTCAGCGAGTAAAATAAGTGTTTTATCTCCTACCAACCAACAATAATTCTGGCTCCCACAGACTGGCTACAGTATGTGCTGATGTGGTACACAGATTAGTCCTGTCAATTTAAGAAGGTGCTCCTAACAACTGGTTATGTGTATAAAAGACACCTGTCTACAGAATTTTTATTCCATTCAAATCTCACTATTATGGGCAAGACCAAAGAGCTGTCAAAGGACGTCGGGGGCAAGATTGTAGACCTGGAATGGGCTACAAGACCATCAGCAAGAAGCTTGGTGAGAAGGAGACAACTGCTGGAGCGATTATTCACAAATGGAAGAAATACGATATAACCATCAATCGTCTTCGGTCTGGAGCTCCATGCAGGATTTTGCCTCACGGGTAAGGATGATGAGAAAATACGGGATCAGTCCATAACTACACGGGAGGCAATTGTGAATGATCTCAAGGCAGTTGGGACTACAGTCACCAAACAAACGATTGGTAACACAATACGCCACCATGGATTGAAACCCTGCAGTGCCAGCATGGTCCCCCTCCTCAAGAAGACACATGTACAGGACCATCTGAAGTTTTCCAGTGAACATCTAATGATTCAGAGAAGGATTGGGAGAAAGTGCTGTGGTCAGATGAGACTAAAATTGAACTATTTTGGCATTAATTTGACTCACTCTGTTTGGAGGAAGAAAAATGCTCACTATGATCCTAAGAACACCATCCCCACAGTCGACCACGGAAGTGGAAACATTATGCTTTGTGGCGATTTCTCTGCTAAAGGTGCAGGCTGACTTTGCCGCATTGAGGGGCCAATGAATGGGGCCACGTATTGTAAAATCTTGAATGAGAACCTTCTTCCCTCAGCCAGAGCACTGAAGATGGGTCTTCCAGCATGACAATGACCCAAAACATACCACCAAGGCAACAAAGGAGGCTAGCCAGTCTCTAGATCTTAATCCTATAGATAATGTATGGAGGGAGTTCACAAGCGACAGCCAAGAGACCTTAAGGATTTAGAGAAGACCTGTAAAGCAGAGATGTGTGAAAAAAGCTGGTAACCAACTACAAGAAATGTCTTACCTCTGTGCTTGCCAACAAGGGTTTCTCCACCAAGTACTAAGGCATGTTTTGCTTGGGGATCAAATACTTATTTTACTCACTGAACTGCAACTCAATTTATAACATTTGTAGTGTGTTTTTTTTTTTTCTGGATTTTTGGTTGATATTCTGTCTCCGTCATTTAAAATACACCCATGATCAAAATTTATAGACCCTTAATTTCTTTGTAAGTGGGCATACTTACAAAATCTGCAGAGGATCAAAAAATGATTTTCCCCACTGTAATTGCATTAAATGTACTTAAATAGCTTTTTGCAGGAACAAAAAAAAGTGCATTTAATAAGGAGCCTGCAGAGCATTATATACCCAACATCAGTAGATCAGGGGTGCATTGTCCAGCTCCTGCAGACTCTCAAGATAGCTATCTTGCCCTTACTGCCAACATGGGCAGGCAGTTATTTGTAAGCAAGAAAATCAAGTAACTACGAGGACGCTCACCAGTGCTCTCATAGTTCATTGAGAACTTCAAGCCATCAGCCACAACAATACATCATCATTGTGCATCTTGATCTGTTTACCCTTTGAACCTGCTGGAGATATCATTTTACTCTCACAAAGCCAGTTTCCATGTTGCCATCACCTGTGCGAGGTTTGTGTCTGAGCTGGTTACCTTATTTTGTAAAGAACCTTTTCTGGTATTGCACAGTGGTGTTGAGGCCTAAAACTTGCAAGGTGGTGTTCAGGCCAACACTTCCTAAGGTAATTTCTGCATTTCACCTTAACCAGGACGTTGTTCTTCTGTCCCTATTTATGGATCCCATTCATCAGGAGTATAGGAGAACCTGCTTCTCGTTCCGGTATTTCTAGGTGGCTCAGCCAGATCATCATCCAAGCTTATGTTCTCAAGGATTGGGTTCTTCCCTTTCTTGTTAAAGTGCACTCTATTAGATCTGTAAGCACATCTTGGGATTTTCAGCATCAGGTAACACTCTCCTAGATTTGGAAGACCACCACCTGGTCTTTTAACACTATTCTGAAGTTTAACCAGGTGGATGTTCAGGCCTCTTCTAATACCAGTTTCAGATGTAAGGCCCTTCATGGGGCTCTATGAGCTCTAGTCCCAGCAATGTTGTTTTTCTGGGCTTTTTTGTTGTTTTGCTGTTGTCCACCCCTCAGGTGGCTTTAGGATTTTTAGGGGGGGGGGGGGGTAGATTTACTTAATAGTTTATTATGGGTCACATGAAGATCATCAGAGACGTATTGGTTGTGCAGCCACCTTCAGGAGATTGGGCACTGACAACTAGAGTTGTTAAAGAACAACATAACCCCTCACACGCCCAATGCTATTTGTTCTTGCAGCAACTAAAGCTTATTGGAATTAGTTAGAACTCAGCATTGTCAGAGAATCCATACCCAGACCCCACAGGGAAGAAGCTCTGGAAAGGCCTGTAATGTGACATTAGGGCACTAGGCAATGTGGGTACTAGCTTCAGGCACCTGGTGCACTGTGTGTTTTAGCTGCTATCCAGGGTCATGCTGCACCTGTCTTGTTGAAGCCTGTTCCTGAAGACTCCTGCTCGGTGCAACCACTGGTGGGGTGTTTTTTGTAGGGTAACCTACTCCATGACTGCTCATCCTGCTGAGACCGCTAGGGGTGTTCAGACCAACATTTGTGAGTGCTAGGGGTTTTTATCCTGGGAACCCCACAGCACAACCCCTACAGCAACTCTTTAAACCTTTGTTGCAGCCATCTTCTGGGCGCTGAGACACCCCTAGTGTAGTTTGTTGCTCTTGGTGCATGGGCTACATTATTTCTAAGGCCTCATGCACACGGACGTTTTTACAGCTGCTTTTTTGAGCTTTTTTTTCAGCTTAAAAAGGCCTGTCTATGTTAGTCTATGGCTTCATGCCCACCTAGGCGTTTTTGAGCTGCAAATGGCATAGGCGTTTTTAAGCTGTAAAAAAAACCCAGGACCAGTGGGTTCTGAGAGACGTTTTTCAGCTGTAAAAACGTTCTAACGCTGATAAACGCTCAAAAACATCATTCACCAACCACCAACTTTTAATGTTTTTGATCCATTGAAAAAAAAAAAAAAATTTTGAAAAAAAAAAAACATGCTAAACGCTAACGCGGAAAAACGCTCAAAAACGCTAAAAACCGCTATTGCAAAAACGTTGAAAAAAGTTTAAAAAAAATCACTGCAAAGATACTGGCGTTTTCATAACGTTATTTTAACAGCTTGTGTGCATGAGGCCTAATAGTGAATGGCTGCCCTTTCCAAACGTAGCCAGTTCCCTGCAAGGCTTGAGACATCACTTCCTTGCAGTTGCCTCAGTGGCTTGGTCATGGATGTCATTACCCTTCCAGGGTTTGCCTTACTAGACTGCCAGAATGGAGGATCAAAAGTGTAGAGGTATCAGTGGGCCACACTAGCTTGTGACCCTCCTGTTAATACTAGGAGGGATAGTATTTCTTCCCTAAAAAACAGATACTGACAGCCCAGACCCCTTTTTCCTCGCTGAAGTTCACCCTTACTTCAAAGGCACCTCTGTCAGGTGAGTTTTCCCTTTCTTCTGCCCTGTCCAGACAAGAATTCTCCTCTGCCATGCTGAAGTTCATGGAAAAGGTCTCACCTGTGATTATTCACTTGCAGCGCAAGGGCCACAAGAATTTGCATACACCATCTCAACAAGGTTCTTTCAATGATTTTCCTGGAGGATACTTCTACACAATCCATAAAGGATGAGAAGGGCAGCCTTTCTGTCATGGACATCAAGGTGCAGGAGCCGTTTGTGGACATAGCACCAAAACCCAAAGACACCACTCGGTCTTAGTGGTGATGGTTTGCAAGTGTCTAGCAACCTGAGTCCACTGCACTAGGGCAATGAGCATAGATTCCTGTAAAAGTCACCAGCCACTTAGTTTTCCCTGTTCAATATAATGTGCAGTCTGAGCTGTACAAGGATTGGCCTACTCCTGATAGTTTTTATCCCTCCCAAGCGCTTTGCACAGCAGTTCTCTTTAAAAAGTGGTCTGTTCTGGTGGCATATCTGGCCATTTCATGCCTTGACACTGACCATCCCTGTCTGATGTCCCAGCGTTCATGGACCCAATGGACAAATGCCTAGAGGCCCTTTATTTGGTTGACTTTTCCTTGGTGACCCCTGCCTTACAACCTGCTATTGTGGCTACATCCACTCTAAAGTGGATGTAAACCTGATTCGTAAAATCTGACCTAGGCACATCTATCTCTCTAGTGTTTTCCTATCTTTCTCCAAAGCCTTGAGACCCGAGTGTTTCTGCTGCTCTGCTACTCTGTTCTTCTGTTATCAGCATGACAACTTCTGACAGGTTCTCAGTAACCGAGATAAAACCAGCCTGAAATTTGTGTCGAGGAAGGTTGCTATAAATGGATTAGCAGAGAGTTGTCTTGTCACAGCTCTGCGTATTCATTCCTTGCTTCCTTTGCCTATGTGGAGTGTGTGTGCCCCTTTTATCTAATCGGCTGTCTTGGCTGTATGCTAAGAATCCATTCCCAGTGCTGAACAGGATAGAAAGTCTCTACCACAATGTGCACTTTATAAAGAATATACCAAGTTAAAGACAGCAGATATACATGTAAAATTTTTGTAGGGAGATTTGTTTCATCCCGGTGTGTCATCTGAGGCTGTTCACTTTACTGGGTATATGTGAAGATTTACATCCACTTTAAGACCTAAGTTTCTCATCTGCTGACATTGCTGGTGATCAAAATTTTATCCTTTTGGACCCCACTGTTTTCCAACAACTAGGGCATGCCAATAGCACCACTGTACTGTGTGGGTAGACTGCTGGGCCTCGTACCCAGCAGTCTACCCACACAGTACAGTGTCTGTGTCTCCTTTCTTTTTTCCATGCAAAGGACCTTTTGACAAAAAGAAAAGGTGGGGGGAGACCTCAGATGAGGGAACCCTGAGAGGTAAAGCATCTACTAAGGCGGCAAAGGGCAATACTAGAGTCTTATAAAAAAAATATACAAAAGTTTATTCAATAGAGGTATCTAGTACTAGAGCTCCTGGTATGGGATCGCAAGCTGTGGATCAATGCATAGAGCCTCTGAGTTCATGTACTTCAGAGCTCCATATACAGTGGTCAGATAAAGATGTGTGGAAGTGACTACTGTCACTTAAGTGAGTCCTGCAAAAATTAGTTGATTTTCTGCATCTAATGATGATGACTAGATAGATGCACTAAGGTTGCTGCTGAAATGGCTGCTGATCACTGATGAACAATAGATCATTAGCCTCAATATGTGCACTTGACTGCTGGTTCCTAGGAGGCATACAGTGTTAGGTCTCAAGGTGTATGCCTGCACATGTGCACTTCCAATTCACAAATTCGCTGATATGCCAGAAGTAGTCATATATATACAACAGTCACACAAATGTCAGTAGCTAGCAATGCCCAGAGGTGCTGGCTGCAATAGAGCAGAGTCCTGCTTGATGGACAAATTGTATGTCAAGTTAGCAAGCAGAGAAAAAAGATATTGCAGAGGTGCATAACAGTTCTGAAGCAAGACTTGAGGCAGAGAAGAGATACTATAGTACCAGATCCTGTAGCCGATGATACAGGTACCTTCGATTCTTACGGCCACAATCATGAAATCCATGCTGTGTGTCTCAAGCCATCCATGGAAAAGTAGAGAGACACTGCTGCTTCATAGCCAGCACAGGCGGAGGATTCATGCAGTGACCGCGGAGTATGCTGCGATAGTTCCAGGCGGATCCATAAGTTCTATTAGCCATCAGTCAGGCTTCTGCTCTCCCAAAGCCTGATGAATGGGGGATCGTTTGGGCGGAGTCACATGACCGTGATGAATACGCTCTTCATATTCATTCCTTCCTTCCTTTGCCTATGTGGAGCGTGTGTGTGCCTTTTATCCAATCAGCTGTCTTGACTGAATGCCAAGAATCCACTCCCAGTGCTGAACAGGAAGAGAAGATCTCTACCACAATGTGCACTTTATAAAGAATATACCAAGTTAAAGACAGTAGATATACATCTAAAACTTAGGGAGTTTTGTTTCATCCCGGTGTATCATCCGAGGCTGTTCACTTCACTGGGTATATGTGAAGATTTACATCCCATTTAGGACCTTAGTGTCTTGTCTATCATTGCTGGTGATCAAAATGTTATCCTTTTGGTTCCCACTATTCAACCACTAGGGCACATGCCAATAGCACCACTGTACTGTGTGGGTAGACTGCTGGGTCTCATGTGCCTGAGCTTTGATGTCTCCTTTTTTTTTTCCATGCAAAGGACCTTTTGACTCACGTGTTGGGCTGCAGAACAGCTTTGTTTGAAATCGCTCTTTCAGGTAGAGGAACGTCTCTTCGGCAAGTTCCAGGACTCCTTTATCAAGGGAAAGACCAGCATCTTTCATTTTTCTCAGGCCTCTAGGTTCAGGACTAAACCTGAACACCCACTCTACCACAAGGCTTGGCCCACCAAGGTTTCTAAGCACCAGGATAATTCCTCCAAACAGTGGGAAACAGTTAATAACCTTCGGGGCCCAGAATATTTTGGACTCCTAGGTCTGAAGAGTGGTCTCTGAGGGTTACTGGATAGAGTCACAGCCTCTTCCACCACCTTGCTTTATACCCCCCAATATTCTTGTCTTCTCTGAAAAAGTGTGTGGACTTCTGCACTGCCCTGAAACAATGTGCAGGTCAGGGTGTTAATACCCTGCCCTTGGAAGGGGAAAGTTTTCGGGGTTTCTACTCCAAGGTAGTAGAATATTTCAAAACTCTGGGTTTAAGGGGCCTCGATTCATTCTAGTGAATATGAAAACTCTGCAAAGTATCAGCGAGATCTGTTATTTCCTTTTAGTGTATTTTCTGGCTTTGTTGGACCCAAAGATCATTTATCTACATGTCCCCATTTTTCCAGTGCACCAACGCTTCCTGTGTTTCACTGTAAACACTCAACACTACTAGTTTGTTGTCCTCCTCTCCCTTTAGACTGTCCACTGTGCCTTGGGTCTTCACTAAGGTGCTGGATCCTGTGCTTGCCCTTCTACGCTCACAGTTTCCCCCGTTGTGGGATATATGGCCAACTTCCTCCAGTCAGCTCATGCATTGTCTGCCAATGACCATGCAGAGTTTCGGAAAGATTCCGCACCCCCAAAGTCACCGCTGGAACCAAAATATAATTTGCTTTCTTCTGGATACAGTCCTGAGTATTTCCTACCTACAGTATTTTCAGGTGGATTATGCAGCTGAACTCTCAAGCCTATCCGCTTAAGGACAAGGCTCTCCTTTTTCCTATTGGGGTGCACGCCACTGGGCCTGTGAATGCTTCTTGTGCTTCCCAGCATCTGTTTCCCTACTTTGCAAGGCTGCCTTCCAGGTTTTCTGTTCGCAGGTTCTCCAGGTTTATACCAGGTGGATATTCTGGCCTCTTCTGATTCCAGTTGTGGCTGCAAGATCCTCTGGGTGGCCTCCTTGAGCTGTTCAGATGCTGACCTTCTGTTGACCTTGGTTAATGTGGGCCTATTAGCAGGTATTTTCTGTTTTGCCCGCCCCTCATTTGGACTGCTTTGGGACTTCCCAATGTCCAAATATTCTCCTTTGACCACTAATGAACAATTTAAAATAGGAATTTTTGACCTGTAAAAGTATTTTCCAGGAGTTTTAGGGGACACAAGTCCCATCCCTGTGCTTTTACAGCTAGCCACGAAAGACATGCTAGGAGCTGGAGGGGTTATGCTGTTCTTTTACGACGACTCTGCTTGGTTGTCAGAGTCCTAGTTCCTGAAGGTGGATCCATAAACCTGTGTCTCTGAATATCCTCCTGTGTTCCAAGAAAATGATTTTACAGGCAAGTCAAAAATCCCCACCCCTCTGTCTATTGTCATGCTTCTTATACAGCTTTTCAGAAAACTGAGGCATGCTGGGTGTAGGACAGTATCCATATCCTATTGAAGGCAGCAGTATAATCCAACAATCTAAGAATTCTGGTGTCCCTCAATCAACTCCAAGAAATAATATTTACGGTAGTTATAAAAGTCCTATTTTTCTGTTCAGCTGGTGTAAGGACCTGAAATACTTATATTGAGCTGTGCACCAGATGAATGTTGAAATTTGGCTTTAAGCGGAAGTGGTTGCTCTTTAAGATGATGGATCAAAGAGGGCTGGTCTTTGGGTGGACTTGGAGAGCGTAGGATGTCATTAGCACGAAGAGGTGGATCAGCAGTGAGATGGAGATGACAAAATTGCATGTTCGGTGTGACTTACCTTATGGGGTGCAGTCATGCATCACAGCAGGGCTGGGGAAAGATAAGTATGAGCTCTTCTTTACACAACCTTTGGCAAGTTAAGATTTGTTTCAATTGTGGATTTATCCATTTGGTTGGAGTTATCCTTTATTACTATACTAATGTGCCTTTATCACACTTGTTATAAGGAAAGAGTTATGTATAGGCTTACTTAAAGAATCTACTGGCAACTATGACCAGTTAATGTGGTGGTTTCCATATTTTGTACAGAATTTGAAGGATTTTTTATGAATTTTCTATTTGGATAATACATATTTGATATTGTATTTATATTTTCATTGTAGCTGCATACTGCAAGCAGCCACTGAAGCTAAGAGGCATCCAGTAGTCACCCCAAGTATAGGAACACAGTATGGGCAAATTTGAATTTTTATTCCTTGGTGCAGTAATGATTGCTAGAACCAGAGTTTACAGTATAGTTGTGGCAGCTCAGGGATATCATTAAATATGTAGAAACAATCAAAAAATAATTTTCCTGGTTGATTTTTTTTCATGTTATTGAGAATGTAACAAGGGAAACTGGAGCCCACATAGGTCTTGCTGGAACATCCATAACTCCCATGTGGACAGTTATCTGGGAATTATGGTAGGTGGAATCTCACTATTGGAGTATCAGAATCAAATAGAAAGCCAGAGGCTGATTCAGCTTAACTTCTAACTAAAATATATTGTGGGATGTATTTACCCTTTAGCATGTACTGTGAGGAACATAGTTAAATCATACAAAACCATAACTTTTATTTTTTGAAAAGCATGATACTTTGTTACGTTTTTATTGCTGTTTGTGCATTGGGGAGATTTACTTCTCTACTTGTCCTGGAGACCGTTGTCACTGAAACAGAATGTAAGAGAATATGCTAAATTCTACCGTTTTCACATGCCCAAAAGATGAGCAGAAATCTTCCAATGATGGAGTTCCTCTCACTTTGGGATGATTTCCTTCTATAGAGATAGCCACTGCCCACACCTATAACTGGCCTTCGCCGCAAAGAGCACATGGAATGGCGACACATGTCAAACAAAACCAAAGAAAATTCCCAGCCTGCAACCAACCAAATTATCCTAACAGTAAACTTTTGCTATTTTATCCAACGTAAATAAAAATTTTGGCTTTACATACAATTTAACGAATGCCGGATGGTGCCAAGTGGCGATTGGTCACTTTTTAAAAATAGATTTCATATTAGCCGCGTGGATCGACAGGCAGCACCGAGCGCTTTGATGTACCGAATGAAAAAAGACATGATGCAGTCTGTCACTATCATTGACACAGCAGCCTTTGTTTTTCGGAGTCCACGTGTAACTTATTTATTTTACCTGTTGATACTACTGTTTTTTCAACTTCCTTTAACATACCAAATGGAAGTTAGGGGTTCTTATAATGGTCCGTTTGTTCACTTATGTAAAACCTTTATTCAGAAAGGAAAAAAAAAACCCTTGCTATAACTGCTAAATTGTGTTAGCTGGAGTTGGGCTTTAATTTGTTAGTGAGGTCCATCTTAATCTGCTAGTCCAGTTGGCCATGCAGTAGAATTTTTAAACTTTTATTTTAAGAACGTTTGATTTTCTAATTGGTGGGTCAAATGGATATTGGGTTTTTTTATTTTTTATTTTTTTTACCATAGTGACGAGAATTTGAAGGATCAGGATGTAAACTTTTTCTCGATTGAACAGATTTTTTAACAGTGAATGTGACTTTCCTTTGGGAAAGTCCATTCATTCCAAAATTGAAAGTTCAAAGCAAATCTTTTTTGGAGTGCTTTTCAATGATATCCATCATGTCATCGGATGCACTGATGAAATTTTTTTATTGAATATCTACTATTGCATGGCCAGCTTAAAGTATAGGTTCACCTTTTGTAACATGCTAGATGTTACACCCATATTCAGGGTGTAACATGTTACAAATCCACTGGCCCCCGCACCTCTCCAGCGTCGCAGGCGGCGGGCTATCTTCTCCCCCCCCTCCCCCCGCTCTCTGTGAGAATCTTCAAAGAATGTGTCTGGCCACGTCACTCATTCATAGAGTTCTGTGAATTGAAAACGAAAAGATCCGGCAGCTTTTGTGGCTGTCAACTTGTAGTTCTTCATGAACTACCACGGCACTGTTGAGCGCTGTGGTAGTATAATGTTTCCTGTTAATGTGTAACTGCTTGGCCGTACAATATAGGGCCAAACAGCTTACACACAGCCTGCAAGAGCCCTGCAAAACACCCACGATCTGATCGTGGATGCAATGCTTTCCAGGCTCCCAATATTAAATAACACCTTTTTCCCCTCACCATCCTTCAGGACAGCCACAATGAGACCTTGGCTCCTCCCCTTCCTAGGAAACACTGCACCAGCCCATAAAATTCCACTTTCCCCGGCCGGACTTCAGTTGTTTGTTTCCACCAGTGGGGAGACACTGTTAGGAACCTGGCCAGACACTCAGGGAGACTGTGGCTTTGAAGCCCTGTAGGGAAGGCTGGGGTACTCCCAGGGATGCGGTGAGGTACATACCTGACCGCACAGTTTGCCACCCCATCTTCACCGAGTGCAGGCGGAAGATCCGGGGGCCCACCATCGCATTCACGGGGATGCAGCAGGTAGGCAGCTCCACTCTCCCTGTACACGGGTGCAGGCCACATTGGGACCAGGCGAGCCGAGTGACGGACGTAATTTCCAGTGGAGGGCGGATGTTTCCCTTTGACCTGCAACTTCCATTTCCGGGTCACGGTGCTGATAGTGGGCCGGGAGCAGTCTGGAGAGCAGTCGGGAACGCGGCACAGGTAGTGTGAGACTCCACAGCAGCAACCACCAGCGCGGCCATGTCTGAAGCGGATGCCTAGACAGCGCACAGTGATGCTAGCTCTAGCTATCCAAAGGTAAGGGTACGCTGGGGAAAGGTCCTCTTTATTTAGGATTTCCCCCCTCCACGTATGGTTCCTTGTAGTGGGAGGGTCTCACTGGGTGGTTGGGGGGAGGGGAGGCTCAGGTTCTTACCTTTTTTAAAAGGCCTGCAGCACTCCTCAGGGTTGTAACCTGTATGACTAGGTGAAAGGTGATGTTATTTATTGGTTCTTGCATGTATTTCAGAAAGCTACTAAGAAATCAAGATTGTCACATAGCTCTAGGATAAAGTGTGCCTCTTGTAGGGATACCCTAGGGCAGGGGTAGGCAACCTCTGCTCTCCAGCTGTTTTGAAACTACAAGTCCCATGAGACATTGCAAGACCCTGACAATCACAGGCATGACTCCTAGAGGCAGAGGCATGATGGGATTTGTAGTTTCTCCACAGCTGGAGGGCCAAGGTTTCCTACCCCTGCCCTAGGGGAATCTTGGACAAAAATATTATGCAAAGACTGTATAGATGCATTAGTCATAGAAAGGGCATCAGAGCAGGAATCATGATTAGCGGCTTCAGTGAAGGAACTTTCCTCCACCTCTCAGTCATTTAAATCCTTGTTTTGAAGGGTTCCAGCTTCCTACAAAAACCTCACCTGCACCCCAAATTACAACCCATCCACAAGCACAGGGCTCTGTACCTTCCCAACTGGCCGCCACTGCCAAGGCAGAAGGAGCTACTGGGGCCCCCAGAGAGGAGACTAGTGAAGAACCGGATAGTGCGACCTCAGGTTCCCAGGAGGAATCAGAGGGAGAGGATTCTGGACGAGGGAGTCCAGGAAACCTTCAAGGTATAAGCTTTCCCTGGAAGAGGTAGAGGACCTCTTGGGGACAATTTACACCACCCTTGGAATTCAGGCGGACAAGAAACCCCTGACACTTCACGACCAGATATACAGGGGCATGGGGGAACAGAAAAAAAGTTTTCCCAGTCCATGTTGCCCTGGTGGAAACAGTAAAGAAAGATTGGCAGGATCCTGAATGGAAGCCTTTTTTTCTCTAGAGCTTTGAAAAGACGTTTTCCGTTTTCAGAAGATCCATCGTCCATCTGGAATAAAAACCCCAAACTAGACGCTGCCTTCTCGCAGGTTTCCAGACATACAGATCTGGCCTTTGAGAATATGGGAGCTCTAGCAGATACTGTGGATAAAATAATGTATTCCCTCCTAAAGAAAACCTGGGGATCAACCATAGGAAATCAGAAACCGGATATGGCTGTCACGGTAGTGGCCCGTAACCTGGAGAATGGGCTTTTTCCAAATTCAGGTTCATATTCAAGCGGGAACCGCCAAAGAAACTATATTGTCTTCTTTTCCTACCATTCTGTGAGGAGTGGCATATATAGTGGATGCGTCTGCAGAGTCCGTCCGCATGTCTGCCAGAACCATGGCTCCAGCCAACTTGGCCAGAAGAGCCCTCTGGCTAAAAACGTAGCCAGGCGATAGTGCCTCTAAAGTTAAACTGTGCGGGATCCCATTGACGGGAGATTTACTTTTTGGCCCAGGTCTAGAAGCTGTGCTGGACTGCACAGTGGACAAAAAATAAATCCTTCCCGGTTAAACGCAAACTCCCAGTTCAGACAAAGAAAAGGTTTCATCCACAGAAACGAAGAGGGGTCCCTAAGCCTGAAGGGGAAAAGAAAGCTTGGGGCCAAGGGGCAAAGGCGGAGGGGGTGCGATTTTTTTCATCCTCCTGAACAGCCCCAAAAAAAAAGCCAATGACGTTCCAAACACGGTGGGAGGAAGACTCCCACCGTGTTTGGAACGTCATTGGCTTTTTTGGGGCTGTTCAGGAGGATGAAAAATCCCGCCCCCTTTGCCTTTGCCCCTTGGCCCCAAGCTTTCTTTTCTCCTTCAGGCTTAGGGACCCCTCTTCGTTTCTGTGGACGAAACCCCCACAAAGACTCCTCATCACACACCTTCCCAGGTGTGTTAGAGAAGGCAGAGCCCTATTGGGGGCATTAAAAGAATTGGAAGAACAAAACGTAGTCCGCAGGGTTCCAAAGCATGAGGAAGGTGGGGGTTTTTACTCACATATTTTTGTAGTGCAAAAACCATCAGGAAAATAGACTGATCCTGAACCTAAAACCCCTGAACCAGTCTGTATCCTACAAGAGAGTCCGTATGAAATCGATCTTTACGGGTCAGAGCCTTGCTACCCCAGAATTGCTATATGGCGTCACTAGACCTCCAGGACGCCTACCTCCATGTCCCTATCGCAGAAGCTTTCCAGAAGTTTCTCCTCCTAGTGGTGAGCATAGATGGAGAAACAATCCATCTACAGTTTCAGGCACTTCCATTCAGCCTATTCACATCACCCTGAATCTTCACAAAGGTCTTTGCAGGAGCCTTGGCCTTTCTGTGGCTAAAATGAGTCTCAATAATTGCATATCTGGACCACCTGCTCCTCTTCGCAGCATCTCCAGAACAGTTAACCAGAAATCTGGAACTGACGAAGAAAATCCTGACAGGTCTGGGGTGGCTGCTGAACCTGGAAAAGTCCAGCTTGATTCCATCTCAGCGCATTGCCTACCTGAGGTACCTGCTAGACTCCACTCAGTTGAGAGGTTTCTCCCGGCAGAAAAATTAAAGAAATTGGACAAGGCAGTGGCCTCTCTCCAGAACAACCAGCAGGTCTCTATTCCACCTCAGGTAAAAAGATCCCTCTGGTGGTGGAGGAAAATGGTAAACCTCTCGCGGACGCAAGCACCAAAGGCTGGGGCGAACACTTAGGAACTCTA
This sequence comes from Aquarana catesbeiana, assembly GCF_042186555.1. Lineage (NCBI taxonomy): Eukaryota > Metazoa > Chordata > Amphibia > Anura > Ranidae > Aquarana > Aquarana catesbeiana. The sequence goes on along the minus strand of NC_133332.1, from coordinate 202,844,391 downwards.
CTGGCGCAGGGCACCTGGAGGGACGAGGAGCTCAAAAGGTCGTCCAATTGGAAGGAACTGAAAGCCGTAGGGTTGGCACTCAGGTTTTTCAGGAGGGAACTACAAGGCCACAACATTCGTGTGCGCTCAGACAACGTCTCGGTGGTTGCATACGTAAACAAGCAAGGTGGCACAAGGAGCGGAATCCTGCTGGCAACAGAAGTCCTGAGCTGGGCCGAGACCAACGCACTCTCCCTTTCAGCAGTTTATCTAAAAGGGGAAAAGAATATGGCAGACTTTCTCAGCAGAAAACAGCAGAGAGAGTGATTGGGTCCTCAACTTTGAGCTTATATCCAAAAGATGGGGACCCCCGGAGGTGGACCTCGTCGCATCAAAGGACAATGCAAAAAAACCCTGTTTCTTCTCCTTAAACAGGTTATTAAAATCCAAGGGATTTTCAGAAAGGCAAATATCCACTCTCTTCAATAGCAGAAAGGAGATGCGCCTGATCTACAAAAATGTCTAGGTACGCTTTAATGAATGGTGTGCAGGAAACTCCTTCGAGGTGCAAAGCCCCATAGCAGTTTTGGAGTTTTTGCAGTGCAGGGCAGATAAAGGGTTAGCCATGAGTACCCTAAAGAGCCAGGTATCAGCACTTAGTGCATATTTGGAAAAGCCTCTGGTCGCCAACCCTTGGGTGGTCAGAATTTTCAGAGCACTAGGGAGGCAGAGGCCAGTTCAGGGCCCACTCTTCCCCAAGTGGGACCTATCTTTGCTCTTACAGGCTCTAACCGAGCCACCATTTGAACCTTTAGAAAACTGTTCACTAAAGGATCTTACTTTCAAGGCCATATTTTTGGTTGCAGTGACAACTACCAGGAGGGTCTGCGAAATAGAGGCCTTGTCAGTCAGACCCCCTTTTTGTGTTGTATTTCCGGACCGGGTAGTTTTCAAAACGGATCAAGCATTCTTGCCTAAAGTGGCTTTGAAGTTTCACAGAAGCCAGGAGATGGTTTTACCCACTTTTTTCCCTAATCCCTCAGGAGAAAGGGAGTTTATTATTATTATACAGGTTTTATATAGCACCAACAGTTTGCGCAGCGCTTAACAAAATAAAGGCAGACATTACAGTTTAATTACAATTTCGTACAAGAGGAATCAGAGGGCCCTGCTCATTAGAGCTTACAATCTAAAAAGGAAGGGTAAATTGATACAAAAGGTAATAGCTGTGGGGGATGAGCTGATGGAGGAAGTAAAACAGTGTTCGTTTAAATTTTACACTTTAGATGTAAGGAGATTGATGTATCCTGCAGTACTTGGAACTAACGAAAACAGTAAGGATGTCAGATTCCCTGTTTAGTTTGTTTTCTGGGGGAAGAAATGGGTATAAACCGTCTCAACGCACTATTGCTAGATGGCTCAGGGTAATCATTGGCCAGGCCTATATGTTAGCAGGAAAAGAAGTTCCTGTGGGTATCAAAGCACACTCTACTAGAGCTATGGCAGCTTCTCAAGCAGAAAGGGCTGGAGCGACCCCAGAGCCAATTTGCAAAGCAGCAATGTGGTCCAGTTTTTCCAACCTTTGTAAAACATTACAGGGTGGACCTGGTGTCGGCAATTGAGCAAGCCTTTGGGCGATAGGTTTTGCAAGCCGTAGTCCCACCCTAAGTGATAAGTGCTTGTCTATCCTATCATTGTGCCTGTCCTGAAGACGGTGAGGGAAAATTAGTGTTATGCTTACCGGTAACATGTTTTCCAGTGGTCTTTCAGGACAGCACTAGTTTCCCACCCATTTTTTTGGGGGTCTTGAGGAAGACCTCAACACAGGCACGCTAGTGATAAGTTATGGTATGTTATTAATGTGTTCTTGTGTCTCCCCAGCTGGCCGGAGGTCCTCTTATAAAAAAAAAAAAAAACTGAAGTCCGGCAGGGGAAAGTGGAATTTTATGGCCTGGCGCAGTGTTTCAAAGGAAGGGGAGGAGCCAAGGTCTCTCATTGTGGCTGTCCTGAAAAACTACTGGAAAAGACGTTACTGGTAAGCGTAACTAATTTTTTTTTTACCTGCAAAAAGATGTGCATTTATTATTTCTTTTTAAAAAGGTGAACTTATTCTTTAACACTACCCTCTGCAGACAGTGCTGCTAAGGTGACTCAACTGCTTCTCAATAGAGTAGCCACCCTAAGACAGGAAGTCTGGATCACCAGAGGAAAAGGAAACGCAGTCTAAAAGGGCAAAAAGTTCAGCCACCTAATTTTTCTGTTTAATTCCGCTTTAGGGCTTCAGTTAGCCATTTTTGATTAGTGAAATATTTCTCATTGGTTGCCATGGCTGTTTTGGTTACACCAAAGTAATTCTAGGTGCAGTTTGATATTAGTTCTGGTGCTGGGCAGTTTTGATTTGGTCTGTAGCCTGAGACTAATCATTTGGTTTACAGTAAGCCCATTTTTCAAAGCCTTGATTTCAGCATTTACATGAGGCATTTGACAACAAGGTGTCAATCTGTTTCTGCAAAGCAATTACAATTTTCTGTGCTGCTTAGCCCAAACGGATAATATGTAGAATTGTACAAGCTATATTATTATATATTTCAAACCTTCTTTAGTTCTGTTAAACATATGGAAACTGGTATAACACACATTTTGGCAATGTTCCGATTTAGCTTCTGTATGCTGAGTGACTTGCTTTCTGGTAAAGTTTTGCTACAGGTAATGTTTGCAGTGGTGAAAGTTAAAGTTACTTTCTGCAAAGCGGTGGAGGCTTGCTGGCTTTTTCCCTTGCCGGGGCTGAAGTGGCATCTTATGGCAGTTTATCCATCCCACTGCATTCCATATCCATGCTTTTGTTTGCCCTACCTTTCATTACTTTCCTGCAGTGCATTATTAACCCTTCGGAGGTGTTCCCAAACATATAGTAATAAGAAGAAAATTTATTTCCAGTAGAAAAGTCAACCTGACTTTTGTAAGGCCTTGTTAATGCTGGCGGGACACTATCTGGTCGTCTGACACCTGTATAATTATATTTTATTTTTTGCCTGTTTGTATAGTCTATATCTTTCTCTGTGCCTGTGGCTTTAAATCATCATTCCAACAAATAATGTCTTGCAGTTTATTTCCCAAGGCTGAATTTTAGCTGGTTCTCAGTAGAAACTTGAATGCTGAAACGTTCCCTCATTTTTAAGCTTATGATTGCATGAGCAGAGGTTGGGGAGCAGGCATTGGTTTGACCATCTTGCTCAACCTTTCCATGCTCAAGCAATGATGCTTAAACTTTGGCCTGTTGGGAGTCACAAGAAGTTCCCTCTAGAGCCCTTTAGAGCAGTGTTTTCCAACTCTGGTCCTCAAGCCCCCCCAACAGGTCAGGTTTTCAGGATATTCTTAGCTTATCGCAGGTGCCTGTGATTAAGTTTCTGTTAAACCCACCTGTCAATAGACTGGATATCCTTAAAACATGTACTACTTCTTGCAGCGTGGCTTGAGGAGCAGAGTTGGCAAACACTGCTCTAGAGGTTGTGCAGAAAACCTCTCTTGTGTTGGCGTCTGGCTGATTGCTTCGCTTTCCCAGCAGCCTCGGGGAAGAAGCAAGCGGTAAAGTCCAAGGAAGAGTTGGCTCAGGAAAAGAAAAAGCAGTTGGAGAAGAGACTCCAGGATGTGAGCGGCCAATTAAATAACAAGAAACCCACGAAAAAAGGTACAGTGCTAGATCGCCCCTCTGGCCAACAAAGCCACAGAAATGCAAGCTCAGTGCCCGTCACCCCAAGCAAGCAGGTGTTTGACCTATTCATCCTGCTAGAGTATTAGGAAGCGGGAATGCTTGTCATCTAACTATTCCTCCTCCTGTTTTCATTCATTTTCTCACCGCTGTGATCAGGCTGCTTCACTGTGTAATCCTGACCTGGACTAATCTGTAGTATTTAGGAGCCGACAGGCAGGTTTAGAGGCAAGTGCACATTTAGAATAATACCTGTAAAACATGCGCTGTGCATTCTTTTTCTCTGCAATCACTTTTTGTTTGCGCTTACCATGAATATTCATGCTGTCCAAATAGCCACACCCACCTTGTTAAATTTTTAGTTTGCTGGGTAAACACAGATTTCCCTTATTTTTACTGGACAAAAAGGCATTTGAGATAACCAAGCACAGTGCAACTCACAGCAGATTTTGTACAGAATTATTACACGCAAGGAAACTTTTTTTCTTTTTTTTTTTTTGTGTGTGTTTTTTTTTTTTTTCTCCAATAACAGAAACCTTTATTGGGAGAAATGCATAGAAATTTTTGCCATATATAAAATTGTTACTTGATTGATTTGGAGGCTTGTTCCTTGTCAGTGCTTTTCAGACAAAGGGTTAGCTTAAAAGCTAGCAACTGGCATTTTCGGAATGCACCAATGACAGCCTACATATTTCTGTCATTAAAAGTTTACCTTAATATATAAAACCCAACAATTGGACTCTTTATTTGCTCTTTTTGGTCTGTTATTGTACCATTGAAAGTTTTTTTTATATTCGGTAAGTGCAAAAAATTTTAGCAGCAGTTCACTTTTCTCAGATCTCTCTGGACTACAGAATACCTCCCTCCCCTTATTTAGAGATGAGGAGAGAGGAAGGTGTTCTATAGTCGTGCCCTTGGGGGACAGCGCTGCTCCTCCAAAGATGCAGGAGAGTGAGCATTTTCACCTTGGAACAGGAAGTGTGTTACTGGCAGGTTTACCAAGTGGGGAAAAAAAGAAAACTGATGCAGCCCCACATCTAAAGATGAGTGAGCTGCAAAATATTATATTTTTGTTCTTGGGTTTACATATGCTTTAAATTCATATCTAAATGAAAGTTATCAGCATGTGATCCTCCTTTTTTGAGGCGCAAAGCTGAATGTTAAAGCACCAAGGACTGATCTTCCTGAAAAAGGGGTGTTTCGTGTTCCATTGGCTTTACATTGATGAATTGGCTCCTGCTGTTTATCCAGGCCTGGTTTACACTGTTAGATGCAGATCCTGCAGGTGCACAGCAAAAATTTGCCGTTTTTTTATTATTATTTTTTTAGGTCAGAAGTGTGTTTAGTGCATCATTCTTCATTTCTTTAGTTGATTGTTTTTGTTTTTTTTTTCCCCCCTCAAGAATTAGAATTCAGCATTGGTGAAGTTCATTGCTCCCTGGAATAAAAGGAGTGCTTATTGGATACGAGGGGTAAAAGGCCACACCATGTGATGCTTTTGCCCAGTGCACTCAGTTTGTTGTAGGAAGTAGTAATTCCTATCAATGCTGCATTCAGACCACTTCAGGCTTGTGTCGCTTGCTCTTTCATAGTTCTTTTTAATCTAATAAATTGCACCATTGCATGAATAGAAACTATGCCTCTCCAAATACTTCTGGGACTGGTGGGTACACTACATTGCAGACTCTAGAGGCTTCATCCTTTTTCTAACACGTCACTGCCTCACATCCCAACCTGCAAAACTTTTCTGCTCTACCAGTATAGTAGAACACTTTCCCTTGCTGTGACTGACCCTGAGCGTTAAAGGCAGAGTGGTCATCTGGTCTAGAGCATACATTTCCTGCTGCTTTGTCCTGGGTCTGACCTAAGTTGAGATGCCCAAAAAAGTTCTTTAATCCCAACCCCCCCCCCCCCCCCCCCAAAAAAAAACAAAACAAAACAAAAGCAGTTTCAATATATTGAGAGCATTTAATCTTGAAATGCTATTTTGTAGAAATCCCCAGTTACCCAGCCTATTTGACCTGGATCACCTGTAAACCTCAAAGTTGATTGTTGGCTTCATAAATATTAATTTGGTTAGACATGTCTTTGTTTCGTTCACAGCAGAAATACTAAAGGTCCTTTAAGTTATTCTCCCAGCAGCTTGCTTAAACCTTGACTAAACCTTTCCCTCCCAGCAGTAATTCAGCAGCCTTGTAATATCCAATGTAAACCCACAGCAGGTGGACTGGAAGGGTGCAGGGTGAGCTGAGCTGCTAAGAGCATGACTTAAAACACTTCAGTGCCTTTGCTCTGAACTTAGAGGATGAATTGTTCCATGGTGCCTGCAGCTATAGAGGTCAGAGATTACTTGTTTATATATATAACATATAAAAATATGTGCACACTTTATTGTTGGCCACGGGTTCACGTTCAAGCTCAAGTTTAGTTAAGATATTTTTTTGGGATGCAGGGTCAACTACTTACCTCTAATGAAGTATATCCTACCTCCTGCTGATTGCTCCTTAGTGTAGAAATGTTCTCTGCAGCGATGACAGGTCCTCTTCACATCTCCAAATCTCTGATGGTACATTACTGTCTTCGGATCTAACGTTACAGTACATTGAAGTCCAAACCACTCCCCCCCCCCCCTTTGTCATCCTCGGTCCACCATTCAGAAAAGCCCCTTATATTGTTTTCACAAAATGCAACACTTTCTATGAATGGGGGGGAGGCGGATGAATGAGACTTCCCCATCATTTCTACTCTAAGAAACAATCCGCAGGATGTGGAATACGCTTCTTTCAAGGTAAGTGATGTTAGTGAACATGCATTGCAGAAAGTTTTTTTAAATAAACTTTAAGTTAAAGGTTTTTTTTAATTATCTCTCAGGACTGTATCCTCCTATCTTATCTAATTTATCTCTTCTATCTCAGAATTTTATCTTGATGTTCATAATCCAGATAAGTCTTACAGCTATATATCGAAATTAAATCTAAAGTGTTTTTTGTTTTAAAGTCATGGCAGGTGTATATTGGAGTCCTGAACCAGGCTCATTTTTTAAAGCATAAACCTACTGGTTATTGTTTGCACCCAAGGCATATATTTACTGCCTGACTTGCTTCCTGTTTGCCTACAATAAGCATGAAAGAAGCTTTGCCCAGTTGCCTTTTCCCTATACATATGACAGGTGTACAGGTAAAAAAAAGGATCATTTATGACCAGCAAGCCAGGGGTCTGCAGAATTTAAAATGCTCTCACTGCATGTCTTTTTATTATTAATTATAATCTGATCCAACACTGCTGTGCATTTATTTTTTTCTTGCAGAGAAGTCTGGTTCAGGAGCATCAGGAGGTCCATCCCGGCTCAGCAGCAGTAGCAGCTCCTCAGAATCCGGAAGCAGCAGCTCCAGCGGGTCCAGCTCTGACAGCAGTGACTCAGAGTAAAACTTTAACCATGGAAATCAAAACTGATCACACAATCTTGTCCTTCTCCCCAGTGTCTTCGTCTGAGGCTCAAGGCTTATGTGTGCTGTTTTAAAAAAAAAAAGGAAAAAAAAATTTTAAAAAAACCCAAAAAGAAGGAAAAAACTACAGACTAATTTTATTTTTTAAAAAAAGTAAAAAAAAAATAGAAGATTCTCCAGTTTGGCAAACAGGCATCAGCAATAACCAGCGAGCAGAGGGCCCTGTTGCTTTAATTGGATTTTATGAAAATTTTACTTTATATAATTAAAGAGATTTTAAACTGGTTTTAATGCCTCTTCTCCCTGTTTGATCTAAATTGTGTTTCTCAGAACTTAACACGAACTGAACTGACTACCACCGAATTTAATACACCCCTCAACTTTGGAAACTAATTGCTATGTAACCTCTCACATGGTACTTTCTCTGTCAGAGACTGCCTGCCTTGTAATTAAATAGGTGTGTGTGTAACCTTGCTGTAGTTCCTAGATATACTAAACATACGTTTACAGCTTCAGCATTGCGCCTATTTTTTTTTTCAAATGGGGCAAAATGTGCACAAGGCACTTGTAGCTGATAATTACGGGAAGTAACCTTTATCTGGTGGGAGTTAACTTTTTTTTTTTTAATTATTGTTTTTTTTTTATATATTTTCCCTAATTTTAAATTTTTTAAAGCTTTCTGTTTACCTCAAGAAAAAGTATATCAAGTAAATTCATATTTTGTAAGAAATTCAACATTTTCATGGTCCTCAGTACAATGACCCCTCAGCTACACATTCCACTAGCCTTTCTCTTTGCTTTAATGTACATATTGCATATGTTATTTATTAACCATTTGACTTTTGCAAAAGCATTTTTAAACTGCACAGTGGAATATGGAACAAAACCTGTAGTAGAAAAATTGTAATATAGCAAGCAAGGCTTACGCATTTACTGTTTAGTGACTAGAGTGCAGTTTGTGCTCAACATGCTTTATGTGGAGAATTTATTTTGGGAATTTGACAATCCTTTTTTTTTTTTTGCTTACATCCAGCATTCACTATAGCTTATTTCTGTCTATATCCTCTTTATTACAGTTTATGGCAACAGGTGCCATTTTTTTAAAATATTGTACATTTTTTTGTGCGATCTTTTCCTCTAGCATACGTCACTGCATGTGAATATCCTTGGCACTGGTGCAATCAGAAAAAAAAACGTTGGTTTTGTTTTTAAACGTGCGGAGAAATTCAGGCCTTAATTTCTTTTTGTCTCCTCTCCCCCCAAATCTCTCTCCACCCCCTCCCTCCTAAAACATACCCTTCCACCCTTTCTTTTCCCCATTTAGCTATACTATACTTCTTATACATATATGCATGATTTCCCTAAACAATAAACTGGGACAACAACTTTGGAATCCTCCCTGTAATTGAGAGTGTATAGCATTTGTATCCTCCACTATGTTAATCTACAGTACATGTAGATTAGCAGCTATTGAGTTTTTTTTCTTTTTTTTTTATGCTACCAAAATGGCAGCTACAAGAATTTTAGCATAGAACCCCTATTGAAAGATTTTAAAGGGTTTGTGGTGGGGGTGGGGGGGGGAGCTAGTTGTCTATTTTTTTTTTTGTGAAATGTGTACCCTTTTTCTTCTGTATTTCAATATAAGGTTATTTTGTTTTATCTAGTCCTAATATGCCAGGCTTCTAATAAATGTTTTTTTTTTTAAATTAGAATCTTTGTTAACTCTTCCAAATATGTAGTCGTGGATTGGCAAGTGCAAACTAATTTTCCAGACAGGGTTACATTTTGTTTTATATCCTTTTTTTTTTTTTTGTACATTGTAAGCGTTGTACTTTGTCCTGAGGATCAGAATATTCTAACTTATTGTACTGGGTGAAGATTGTTGGGAAATTGTATTTTTATTACATGTTTTCAATCATTTTAAAGGTGTGTGCATTTGTATCTCCCCCACCCACAAAAATTAGGCCCTAAACACAGACATTGTTTAATCTAAGGATTTAAATGCTAAAGGGTGTTGGCTTCAGGAAGTATTTTCAAAACATTTATCTAACTAATTTCATTTAGCTTCTTAAAGTGCAGCAGCTGGTTGATCTATGTTAGTGTGTTTAGGTTATTAGAATCCTTAGCTAGTGTAAAAAACAAGTGAATCAAAGTAAATAAATGTAGCTATAGACATGAGATGAGGAGATAATCTTGCATCTGTGGGTAGTCCCTAAATTGGCTGGCCACCTGCGCTTATGGATGAGTATTGGACAAGTTAGAAATTCATTACTTATTGTTCTCTCTAATAAGCCAGAACCAGCTGCTGTTTATCTTCCATCTTCATAGATGTTGCCTGTAAGTATAACTAAGTTGACCTTACAAGTTAATAGAGGGGCTCGGTCATCATGTGTCCCTAGGACAATCTGATTATAAGTGTGAGCATTGGGGAAGAAAACTGGAGGATTTTCCAGTTAGATTTTCTTTCCATATCAGTGTAGCTGGCTGTTGGTGTTGATTTTGCATCCGTAAAGCATATGTAAACATAATTATTACTTGGCTCTTCATTGCAAAATCTCATATCAGTTCTGTTTGGCAGAACATACAAAGTGCATTGACCCTGTCAGGTGAGAGACCTATTATAGAGTGGATCACTGTAATTCATGCATGTGACAGGGCAAACAATTGTCATTTATCCCCTTCCTGAACAAATGTTGAATTTATGAAGGAAATAATACCTCAAGTCCTCTGACCTTCCCGATTTTCTGCAGAGTGGTTGCTATGGAAAAATATTTTATTTTTTTTCCCTCCAAGTCCCATAGTTGGTGGTAGATTCCACTTCTCGAATTTAAATATGTAACCCACAAAAATTTTGTAAACTGCATTTGATTGGAGCAAAATAACCTTTCTTGCCTTTCTAGCAGTCATGAAGCCGCCTCCAGTTCTAGGATTTTAGGTTCCTTGTTATGATCCTGAATCAGAATAAATTATTTTATGTCATAATATCTAGAAATTTCAGATTCAAACACATCGTGGCTCCTACAAGATATGTTAAAATGTATTTTTCTAAGGTCACTACATAGCCGTGGCCTGTGTGTTTAGGGGTTTTTATGTAATAAAACGAGAGGTTAGCCTGATTTGGACACTGGGGGTTGTAAAAAAAAAAAAAAAGTGTAATATTCTGGATCATTGTACATTTTATAAAGTTGTGTGATTTACAGTAATTTGAATACAGGTCTTTCATAAACTGTGCAGTAAATAGTATATATAGCACATAATCTAACATCTTTTCATTGTCACCAGGTTGCACATATGATTTTATTTTATGTACATCATTAAAAGTTTACAGTCTCATGATCTAAAATAGGCTGAAGGTCAACTCCAAGGAATTTTTTTTTAAATTTTGGATCTAAGAAATGAAGCTCCAAATAGATCTATAATGACAAACCTGTAATAAACAACAAAACCACACTACTGTGTAGTACTGTACTGTTGCTTTATCTGTCCACATTGGAGAATTTTCCCATTACTTACCAGGGCAGGAAGTTAGGCAAAAAAAATGTAACCCCTTTAACCCACAGAGGGGCTGTTAAAACTAAAAAATAAAAATTGGATAAGGTTGGCCTTTAACCTATTTTATGCTAGGGTTGTCTTGTTTTATAGTAACTGTTAAAGAAGTTCTTTGTTGGTACCAAGTGACATTTTGCTATTAATGGACAAAAAGTAAATACCTTAGTGTTTCACATGGGTATCCCAAATGTAATTCTGCCTATTAAAAAAAAAAAAACAATTCCAGCTAATAGTGATCATAATAAATTCAAAGTAGAGTGCTGTATTTTACATAATTTCCATTTTAAGCTGAGCTCCAGACAACCTCCCCCCACCCCCCAACTACCTTGCTCCCTCTGTGGTCACCAGAACAGAAAGTAGTGAAAATTCTTTTTGATAGGGAAAAGACAGCAATACAATCTTTATAATTGATTTAACCCTTGTATTAAAAACAAGTAAAACAAAATTGGGCCGCGGTTTTACTTTAAAAAATAGTTTGTCGGTGCTGCTGTCTCCCCGTGCAATTTTTTATAGTTTAGTAGATTAAATTTAACATCCTTCAATCCATCTAGAATTGTATTTTTATCCTATAAAAAGCAACATTGTCATATCAAAGTATATATATTTTTTTAATTTGCATTTTGTTGAATGGAGAATTAACAAAAGTAAGCTACACCTATTTAATTATACATGTGCAAGACTGCAAAATGTGTGGGTTTTATTTTATTGTAAACATTAAGAAACAGGGGTTATGTTGTAAAACTGGAGACAAAAAATAACTTCAAGCTGTTATTTGCAGCAATTGTATGCTGTTTGTTGTAAGGTGCACATAATACTATATATATTTTTCTTTTTTTTTTTTTTTTTTCTTTCTTTTTTTTTTTTTAAAAACTTTGCGTTTTGGGAAATTTATAAATATATATATTTTTCTTCATTTGTGTTTGTTTTTAAACACCACAATGCTTCCCATAGGTTCATGGGCCCTTTGGCAGCTCTTGTAACCCTTTGGGTGCCGTGTGTTGCTGGCAGCCAAGGGGTTAAAACCAGTTGATACAAGTGTGTATATCTCTCCTGCAGTTTGTCTAATTTCCTAGCTTTGCTTCGACATGCATAATTTTATTTTTTATCATTTTTATTTTCTGATATGCATGCACGTTTTACTGTAATGTTTCAAAATCTTTTAGTGCTGTTTATATCTAGTAATATTACTGTACATGTCAGTTATTGAGAACAAGTCAATGTAAGTAGTTTTAGCTTGTTTATTGCAATGCTGGCCTCATGACAACAGGAAAAAAAAGATATAAAATTTAGGACGTACTCTTTGATGTTCTGGTAATCATGGGCCCTGAGGGGCATTTTTTTTTTTGTTTTTATTTTTTTTTTTTTTTCATAATAAAGTACAAAAAGTCTTCATAGTCTTGTGACTTCTTTTACTTGGCTTCCACTGATCCCAAGCAATTTGTGCTCAGTGCGCACATAAATAGATGGTAAGACCTTAATCAAAGATGCCTGCATTAACCCCTGAAACCAGAGTAAATGTGACGCACAACAGTTCTGATGGTCTCTAAATTGGATCTTTCCATCCTTTCACTAAAAATCCCATCAGCATTATCTGCGCTCAGTGTATGAAGTATGTAAATAGAACAATGTACCCACGGCTGCACTCACAATATTGTACCCATCAATATCTACCATATAAATAAAAAAATTTGCCCTGTCCTTAAATATGCTTATATCCTCATACAGTATTAACAACGTGCATATGGTGTTAAATTAAAACAAAATATATCCAATATAAATAACAAATACATCCACCTATTCAGAATATAGTAAAAAATGTATATCATCTGTGCCATTATTCAAGGAAAAAAGTAATGAAGTGCGAAGTCTAACAACTATAAGATTATAAAAAAAAAAATCCCAATCAAAATAGTGCACAATTCTATTCCGTAGTGTGCTTCAGGTGATCACCAGCCAGTGCTCCAATCCAGAATGGGTATAATAAGCTTCTTACCAGATAGTGAGACATAATTCAGGTCTGATCTTGCTTTAGTGAGCTCATCGCTCACTCTAGGTATTAAATGTATCCCCTTTCAAAACTTAACGGTTTTCAGATCTCTCCACCACAGGTTACTTATACAAGATCGCATGGAGCATAGTGGTACAAAAGAGAAGAGACTCTAGTTTCTTAACATCCTCCAGTAAAAGCAATTTATTTAACCACTTCAGCCCCAGAAGGATTTACCCCCTTCCTGACAAAGCCCTTTTTGCAATACGACACTGCGTCGCTTTAAGGCCCCATGCACGTTCAGAGGCAGTTGGACGCTTTTTTCAACTGCCCCTGAACTCATTCAATGTTATCTTATGTGACTATGTACACAGTTTCGTTTACAGTCGTTTTTAGGCAGTTGCGTTTAACAGCCTTTCTTTGAAGGCAAAAAAATGAGTTCAGACGCCGAAGATTTCAACGTTTCAGACGCCAAACGCGGTACCGGCGTTTAGCCGCATTTTCTTTTATAAGCGTTTTTAAAGGTACCCAATTTTTTGGAGATTAAAACACTAAAAAATGAAGGAAAACAATGAGAAAACATTAAAAAAAAAAAAGTTTAAAAACCTGGTAATTGCTTGCAGTGATTCATAGACCATATATAGCCCTTGATCCAATCTAATACACCACATGTTGTTTTACAAAGTATAATTGTAATTTGACCCATATGTTAGCTATGAAAAAGATGACCCCACCATTGAGCCTGACCACCGACGTGATCAAACATAGTTTCATGATTTCATAGTCACCAACAGACGTTCCTCTGGTGGCACACTCTTCCTCATGTTCGTGTCCAAGCGTGTCAGACTGGGCCGAGCTTTTTCTAGTAGAATGTCAAATGTGGCAATGGACATGCGTGTAAAATTAAAAAAATTTATGGGGGTAGGTACGCAGCTGTACATACATGTTGGTAAAATATCCTACTGACATGCCCTGCGCGATCAATGGATGGGTCCAGTAGCGACAAACTCTGGTCCTCGCGCGCAATTTTCAGCATCGTTCTAGCCTCATCAAGAGCAACGTCGGGAGCATTTCCTCACATATGCTCATTATGGGATCCATTGTAAAAAAAAGCACAGAAATGGGGACAAACACTGCTGCTCTCTCTGCTGCTGCTACTCACTCTGGTTTCACAAAATGGCTGAAATAGTTAATTAATACCTTTTATTGAGCTTGGGGCGCGTCTTATGATATTATCCTTACTAAACGCTTCTAGACGCAAACGTGGCTAAACACGGCATGCAAACACGGTTAAACGGACGTTTCTAAATGCCGGTTTTAAGCTTTCAAAAAAAACGTTCAGAGGACTTTGCCTCAGCGTCCCATGTACATAGAGCCTAACTGGCAATTGCGCAGTCGTGTGACGTTGTACCAAAAACAAAATTTATTTTTTGCGCAAAAACAAAAAAAGCGTCAATTTTGAAAAAATATTTTTTACTTTTTGCTATAATAAATATACCCAAAAAATATATAAAAAAACAAATTTCTTCCTCAGTTTAGGCCAATATGTATTCTACATATTTTTGGTAAAAAAAATCGCAATAAACGTATATTGATTGGTTTGGGCAAAAGTTATTGTGTCTACAAAACAAGGGATAGATTTATGGCATTTATATTGGTTTTTTTTGTTATTAGTAATGGCGGCGATCTGCATTTTTTTTTGTTTTTTTTTTTATCGTGACTGCGACGTTGCAGCTGACAGATCGGACACTTTTGACACTATTTTGGGACCTTTGACATTTATACACGCGTTCAGTGCTATAAAAATGCACTGATTACTGTGTAAATGTCACTGGAAAAGGGGTTAAAGACTAGGGGGTGATCAAGGGATTAAGTGTGTTCCCTCAGCATGTTCTAACTGTAGGGGGGATGGGCTCACTAGACCATGATAGAGATCACTGCTCCCGATCACTGGGAGCAGTGGATCCCTGTCATGTTGCTAAGCAGAACAGGGAAATGCCTTGTTTACATAGGCATCGCCCCGATCTGGCGCTCCGTGCCACGATTGCAGGCCACTGGCGGACATCGAGTCCACAGGCACACTCCCATGGCGGGCGCCGGCTAGCCATCGATGGAGTGACGTACGGGCACGTCATTTTGCACACCCGTGACACTGCCGACGTACATCGGCGTGAGCCGGTCAAGTGGTTAAGGGAGGACGTTGCGCAATGAGTCTTTTCTTTCATTCCACTATGCTCCGTACTACCTTACAGTGGGGAAAATAATTATTTGATCCCTTGCAGATTTTGTAAGTTTGCCCACTTACAAAGAAATGATGGGTATATAATTTTTATCATAGGTGTATTTTATCCACTCGCCGACCACCTGCCGTCATTATACGTTGTTGCACTTTGAAGAGGGATATCGTTGTTATGGCAGCAGCTAGCTGCCATAACCCCGGGTATCCTCTTCTTCAGCAGGCAGTCGGCTTTTAAAAGATAGATAAAAGTGGTCTCTGCGGTGGATTTGCCGTGACATGGACATTCACTGTATTGTTAATTTAAGCACAAGAGACTCCATTTTGTTCTCACTGTTGAAATGTGTTTTTTACATTTACATAGTAAGGTTTAATAAAGACACCAGTCCATCCAGTTGAACCTGAGTGAGTGTGGGTGCTTGTCCACAATTATCGCTATTTTTTTTTTTTTTTTTAAGGTACCCATATAGCACTGTCAATTTTACGTAGCGCTCCACATATACATCGCACACTCACATTGGTCCCGACCCTCAAGGAGCCCACAATCCAAGGTTCCCAACTCACATTCATATAATAGGGCCAATTTTGGACAGAAGCCAATTAACCTACCAGAATGTCTTTGGGGTGTTCTGTAACCTTCACCTAACACACAGACACATCTTCTGCTAGAAGCTCTCTTCTCCCCCCTCCCCTCTCAAGGTTTTACTTTTGCAATTGTTCTATTCGCTAGCTTTTTATAACATATTTCTATTTGTTAGTTTTTAATAACCTCTCGCACCACCCCTTTCTTATCTATGTATAAAATAACATGTAATAATACATTTTGACACTGAACAGACATTTTATAGCCAGCCTACCCATGGTCATTTTAAAGCTGTCTGTAAATGGCCTGTAACATGGGTTTCTACCAGGGCTGTGATACCAGCTTTTTGGGATTTAAGGAACGCGAGGGCGGCGGTTCTCTTAACTTTGTCCCGCAGGCCTCGCACATTCCACGTTAAAAATTTAACAGTTATGTGATTTCATCAGTGTGGTCGGACCAACAGGGAGAGATCAGGACAATACACATTTCACAATTGCCACTACTTTTCCCTCGCACAATATATTTCTTCCTCTGGTTGTATACTATTCGTATTCCCGTGCATATTAAATACTTGAACATAATACGTTTCCCATAACTGTATCCCGAACATTTAACACACCCTTTCCCACCCAGCAGCACACCTCCCCAACTTGGTGTGAGCATGTAAACCCGAACTTTCAACATGTTATTTAACTTCCAGTAGAGCGATCTAGCTGGAGGCACAAATCTTGTAGTATATGCTGAGTCTGATACATGTTGAATTACCATTCTTTAAGGGGCGAACAATTCACTGTCAATTGTGAAGTAGGTTTATGCAGAAGGGAGGTGCAAACAACCCAGAGCTCCCTGTGTGTGAGCCCCCCGCAACTCTTGCAAATAACTGTTACAGAATATAAACAGGTTTTTAATCCCAAAACGTTTGTCATGTGGGATACTCTACCATCTTCGTGTTCTCTCTAGCAGGCCATTACGTTCCGTCAGGGTGCGGATAACCGACTGAGAATGCAGTGCATGACACAAATGTTAACTTACACCTATCAAGCATTCTCTGCAAAGATGACCATAGTCCGGGGATGTAAAAGCAAGGATTTCACGTCACTTCCAGAAGATCTTTCTGGGGCATGTGTCCAGGAATCAGTTCACCCCTGTGTCCCTTGCGCTACAGCAGGAGAGTATACCAAGTAACTTTGCTCTATGGGGGAACTATTTCCTCGAAAGTTATTTAGAGAGAAGTGAAAAAGGGGGGAAAACTCCTAACGAAATGAGAAGTGTACTCACAGGCTGTTGTAGTTATTATGCAGGTTGTCCCCGCTGATCCAGCCACGCCGCGGCCGGGTCTTCAAACAACTGTGCACGTCTGTCCTCCTCCACCCGTAGTCTAACAGGAAAGAGCATCGCATATTTGATGTGTTGTGCTTTCATGCGGCGCTTTATTTCTTGAAATTGCGATCATTTCCTCTGCACCTCATTGGAGAAATCCGGGAATGCTGCGATCTGGTTGTTTCCTAGCTGAATGTTCCCTTTCTCCCTGGTTAAGCGTAAAACTTTATCCCTGTCACGAAAATTCAAGAATTTTGCAATGAAGGTGCGGGGAGGCGCTCCAGGCGGCGGGGGTCTCGCTGGGATGCGGTGAGCCCTCTCCACCGCAAACATCACGGAGAACGCCTCCCTCCCAAAACTTTTAATGAGGAGATTTTCCAAAAATGTAGCTGGGTCTGCACCTTCCTCTTTCTCCGGGATACCAATGAACCGAAGGTTACACCTCCTTAGGCGATTTTCCAGATCGTCTTGGTGTGAGTGCAATTGCTGAATCTGTCTTTGCATACCCTCAGTAGCATGCCTCAATGGATGCAGGATGTCTTCAGCAGTTCCTATCCGGTTCTCCGTCTCCGTGACTCTATCCTTTACTTTCGAGAGGTCTTGTCTCAATAGGGAAATGTCGATTTTTACCTCGTCGATTTTAGCTGTTAGGGTGCCCTGTAAAGCCGCTATGGCATCTAGAACTTTAGCCGTACCAGCCGCATGGGGGTCAGAGTCTGCGCACGTGTCTGCGCCATCTTCGGGCGATTGCTCCTGACGGCGGTATTGTGCCAGTTTATCCACTGACCCGGTCGCTCTCTTTGGTGGGCACATGTCCTCAGTATCCCTGGTATGTTGGGGAATAGGTATGGAGGCTTTCCGTCCTCTAAAATCGGCTCAGGATATCTTTCAGGAGTGATGTTGCAGGGAGCTCGCTCTTCACGCGTCCTACTCCATAGCTTGCCAGGCCATGCCCCCCCTGAACAGACATTTTAAACAGTGATTGAGTCCTGTGAATCCATTCCTGCAGCTGCAGTATTAACTTTGTTTTAGAGTCCCAGTCAGAAATTAGTTGTAACATTTTTGGCGAGTCAGATATCAGGAGTTTGGCAGAGTCTCCAGAAGGAACCGCGCTTAGCTCAGGATCATCGGGAACACAGACCTCTAAATGCTGGCTAGGTAAGCTGTCCTTAAGCTTGCTATATTTCTGCCTTTCCTATGTATCCTATCTGTTGGTTCTCAAGGAAACCAGACCACTCTCGGACCTTTCTGGTTGGGTAACGTGTGTGTGAATATGTTTCCCCCTTCACGGGTTGGACTGTGTGTGGATAGGGAGAATCCTCTGCAGTAACCTGCATTGACTCCTTGTGGGCGACCTGGGTCAGAGGCACATGGAAGGGTCAGATAAAACTCACAGAGAAGAGAAAAGGGTCTCTTAATGAGTGTTTTGTCTATTGTTATAAACCCCTTCTATCCGTAGATAAGTGATGACTATTCTTGTAAATCTGCAGATTTGCTGTACTATTTGTTTTAGAGGCAAGAGGGTATAGGCACAAGTAGAGAAAACTGGCCAGTCATTATGGGCATTAAATTAATTAAGGGAATGAAGGGTGAGAGGCCTTCAGAAAATGGCCAGCGCAAGATGAGCACTAGAGAATATATGAACCGAAGGTACGGTTCCGCCTATACTGAGCCCCTAGATAAATGGGTAGAACTGACAAAAGGAACAGCTAAATCTTTAAAATCTGTAGGGACTTTTAATTTACAAGTACGGCAAACGTTTCTGCATGGTTATGGCCCGCTACTGTGCAGTGAAGGAACGTGGAGAATAGCTTGCACATGGGAAACAGAAGCTAAAGTAGCAAATCAAACTGGCTTGACGGAGATGTTTAACCACTTGCCGACCGCCTAACACATATATACTGCGGCAGAATGGCACGGGCAGGCAAAATCACGTACCTGGGCGCATGGCCCCCCCCCTGTGCCCGAGGCGGTCGGCATCGTTAGAGGAGTGATCCGTGCTGAGAGGGAGGCCACTCATTCATGGCCACCCCCTCACGATCGCTCCCAACTAATGAAAATCTTCCTCTGCTGCTGTAATGTAAACAGCGGCAGAGGAAGTGATGTCATCGCTCCTCGTGAAGCCTTTTCGTTTCGGCTTCCGAAGAGAGAAGACATCAAGTAAGTCTGCACCAACACAACACTTACAGTAGAACACTCTAGGCACACTTTTCACCCCCCCTGTACCCCCTGTCACAGTGACACCAATAGCAGTTTTTTTTTTTCTGATTATTGCATTGGTGTCATTTTGTGACAGTTATAAGTGGTAGGGTAGTTAGTGTTAGGCCCCTTTAGGTCTAGGGTACCCCCCTACCCCCCCTAATTTTTAACCCCTTACCCCTTGATCACCCGTCGCCAGTGTCACTAAGCGATCGTTTTTCTGATCGCTGTATTAGTGTCACAGGTGACGCTAGTTAGGGAGGTAAGTATTTAGGTTCGCCGTCAGCGTTTTATAGCGTCAGGGACCCCCATATACTACCCAGTAAAGGTTTTAACCCCTGATTGCCCCCTAATTAACCCTTTCACCAGTGATCACCGTATAACTGTTACGGGTGACGCAGGTTAGTTTGTTTTTTTTATAGTTTCAGGGCACCCGCCGTTTATTACCTAATTAAGGTTTAACCCCCTGATCGCCCGGCGGTGATACAAGTTAAGTTATGGGGTCTGCATCGCCCCAGGCAGCATCAGGTTACTAAAACTGTAAAATGTGTGGACAATTTAAACCGCCTCTGCCTCACATCAATCCGCGCCTTGGAATTACTCTGTAATCAACTACAGCAGATTCAAGCAGCTACTTTAAAAATAAAACATGTGATTTAAACAATAAGACTAAAATCATGAAATATGCGAGCCCAGTCTCTGATTCGTTGTACTTATTGAAGCAGCGCTGAGTGTCCGATGTTAAAACACTTTATATAAAACATCAGGTTACTGCCAGTACCGATAACACCCATGCACGCAGCATACACTTCCCTTAGTGGTATAGTATCTGAACAGATCAATATCTGATCCGATCAGATCTATACTAGCGTCCCCAGCAGTTTAGGGTTCCCAAAAACGCAGTGTTAGCGGGATCAGCCCAGATACCTGCTAGCACCTGCGTTTAGCCCCTCCGCCCAGCCCACCCAAGTGCAGTATCGATCGATCACTGTCACTTACAAAACACTAAACACACATAACAAAAAAAACAAATTGCGCTAAAAGTGTAAAAGAGAAAGCTGCGACTAGAGCAGTGGTTCTCAACTCCTGTCCTCAGGACCCACTAACAGGCCAGGTTTACAAGATAACTGAAATACATCACAGGTGAAATCATTTCCTGCTCAGTGATTGCAGTGTTCTAGTCTGCATCTCCCCAAGGTAATACTTAAAATCTGGCCTGTTGGTGGGTCCTGAGGACTGGAGTTGAGAACCACTGGACTAGAGTGTAATACGACACCAAACAAACAAAAGAGCAAAAAAGTTGCACTAAATATTGAGGCTATTGGAGCAATGTAATATAAGCCCCCAATAGTATATGCCAATATAACACACTGAGTGTGCATGAATGATATAAATAAAATAGACTCAACTAAGTATAAGGCAGAGTGATTATAACGTCAACTGAGAATAAAGCAGTGTGAATAAAACATCAAGCATACATGAATACAAAAAATGTCATAACATAAACAAATAATGAAAAAAATTGTGCAGTGACAAACTAAAAATATAAATTACTCCATAGTGAAAAGGAAATCGGTCCATATTCAAATGAAAAAAAAAAAAGAATAAAAGTGAAAGTCCATAAAAACTAGTGATAATCCAGAAAAATTTAAATGAATGAAGTGCCGTGAAGTCCACACTAAAGTGACAGGTGAACAATTCCTCCACCACAAAAAGGACTGCCGCTTACCAGAAATCAATGGTCTCTTATTACAGGGGACAGTCACGAGCAGATGGCTGCAACCCCAGCCTGGGATCTCACTGGCAAGCACCGTATTCCTCAGCACCAAAGTGGACAATCCGTGAACAGATCGATATGGTAGACATAGTATTAATCATGAAAAAATAAAAAGCCTCACAGTGTAAAACCTTACATTTATTGTAGTATAAAAAAAAAAGCCTTAGTATGGATCCCGAGGGGAAGACCACGGGGAACCATCCCACTAAAGGGAAGGAACTGTGGGCAAAAGATGTCTGGAAACCTGTATGTTAAAAACCAAAGTAGAACAACAAAGGTGCTCACAACCTCTGGTGTATGGACATACAAATAAACACCTATGAATACAAAAGTATATACAGGTATTATAGATGGTAACAAATTTACCAATAGACAAAATTAGTTAAAAAATATAAAGTTTAAAAATTATGAAGAAATCCAACCCAATTAACAGTGACAAAGGGATAGCCATATGGTATTTTTTCTCCAAAAAATGTGAAGATAAACTAACTCAAAAGAACTTAGAAAAACCTCAAAAGAAAAAAAGGGAAAATAAAACAACATCCACCCTTGATAGGGGTACCCCACAGTTCTCCATAAACCAAACCATACAAAAACCACAAAAGGCAGTATAGGGAAAAGGGTTTACATCAGGGGTGCCATATCTGAAGTACCATACAGTAAATAAGTAAAAATTACATTTAGAAGTACGGATACAACTTCACATTAATTCTAAAAATTTCCACAAAAATCCCCTTATATATGTATATTGTAATAAAGACAAGACACATATAAAGGTAATCATAAATTAATTAGTACAGGATATGCAGATAAATCCAGATTGTAACTGATACAGGAAGTAGTTGAAAACCAGGGAGAATGGTTTTAAAAATAAAGCCCTAAGAATTGTCAGTGAAAGAATTGACATCGACCTCAATATTGAGGCCAAAGGGGGTATAGCTCTTAATCTTATGACCCCAAGACATCTCTAGCCTTGAGATGCTTCTAACTAAACTGCTACCCCTCCAGTGGGGTCTAAATTTATCAATACCCAAAAAAATGGTGTTTGATCTATATTATGTGTCGTAAGATAATGCTTAGATACAGAGTGCTTAAGTAAACCCCCTTCGTATGTTGTTAATATGTTCGTTTAATCGCACCAGTAAAGGCCGCTAAGTCCTGCCCACGTACTGTAGGCCACATGGACACTGCAGCATGTATACGACTCCCGATGTGGAGCAAGTAATGAAAGGCTTTATGACAAAGGATTTGGAGGTACAAGTGGAGACAAAGCTGACAGTCCTTCTGGTCCTACAACCTTTAAGTGAGCAAACCTGGCACCTCCTACACTGATTATATCCGGTTAATTCAGAGAAGAAACCGGGTCTGATGATAGGGGGATTCAGGATATTCGGTGCCAGTTTATCCCTAACGGACAGTGCACCCCTAAACACTACCTGGGGTTTGTCTGGTAGAATAGGTGCTAACACTGTTGTTCTTCAGGATGTGCCAATGCTTGTTGATTATATGTTTAACCCTGGAATGTTGACAAGAGAAATTGGTAATAAAAGGACAGCGATAAGAAGCATCAGCTGGACCATCAGCCTTCTCAACAAGTAGATCCTTGCGATTGTAATGGAAATTTGTAAGTTCTGTATATAATTGTATTGTATTTTGTATGTATTGCACACTGCCCTCACTGTGCACACAGCACTAATAATGTTTTCAGTAAATGTTTACATTCTTTCGAGTCCTGATTAGAATTAGCCTGCCTATGTAATGCCCCTTGTTAGCATAAACATACAATTGTAATATTAATGTGATACCTACGTAATCATGTGCATAAAAACCTTCAATTGCGTCATAATAAAGCAGAACAGTTATTTGGAAAGATGCTGAGCGTATCTTTTGTGTCTGTTCCCTACTGCAGTAGTTATTATTAATTTGGAACCACTAATCAATGTGAGGATAGAAGTTGCCTATCATCAATTTAACGAAGTCAGCATGGCGAGCTTTGCTTTAGGAGGGGATTGCAGGTGACCCTGAGTATCCGAAACGAGGAGCTTGAGATGATCCGGGAATTTCTGATAATAAGCCTTTTGCATACATTTGAGTTATCAGACTTCCTTGATCGGTAAGGCATTTTCGAGACAAAGGGTACCTATTTTACTCCCCTTAATCGAACTGTATTGATTGGTGGTTATATGTTATGTTGTCCCTGTCTATTGTCCATCGGAGTGTTATAGATAAGAAAGGGAAGATAAGTGCTGTTCACAGGTATATGTAGTAAATCTGCTAGATAAAGTAGTTTAGAGGCAAGAGGGTATAGGCACATGTAGAGAAGAGAGAAGACTGGCCAGTCATTATGGGCATTGAATTAAGTAAGGGAATGAAGGGTAAGAATCCCTCAAAAATGCCCAGCGCAAGAGGAGCGCTATATATGAACCGAAGGTGTGGTTCTGCCTATACTGAGCCCCTAGATTAATGGTTAAAGTGGACAGGGATCCACAATGGGTAACTGGGTTACCAAAGTCCACAGGGACTAAGAATCATGCAGAGTAAACAGCTAGAGAAACAGCTATCTATGTGAGCAGGATGGATCAAGGGTGACATTAACTCTAGACAGAAAGGGACATTTTCATGTTAAGTTGTGGGATGAATTTGGGGTCAGGCACTACAACTAGTAAACATCAGAAACAGAGAAATGAGAGGTAAAACAGAACACTTTATATGTTGTCAGAGAGGGAAGATGAGATGAGCACTCTGGCTCCCCGTCTGATCATAGAAGCTAGATATAAAAGATATCTGAACAAAATAAGGAAAGCAGAATTTAGGCAGGAAAATATTAATGAGAGTTAAAAGTAAGCGATTTTAGAGAGATATTGGTGTATGTGTGTGCGAATGCTGCGACTTTTAGTTCTATTGCTTGTGTGTGTCATGTACGCAGATGTGACCCCCTCCTTTGTGCGCTCATGAACAAATGTGGCTGGGATGAGAGGTCAGTGATAAGCTGGAAGGACACCATGCCAATTCCAGTTTTTTTAGACAAAACATTTATAACAAAATGTGCCGGGTTAACGACTCTAATGGTAAACAATGTGATCACAATTATTTTGAATCTGTTTTCCAAACATGGTATAATGAAGGTTACATTTAACTGTGTATTACACAAATTGAATATCCTTTGATAGTGGAAACTGCATTTAAAAAAGGAAAATAAAGTAAAATTAAGTAATAATGAGTATTCATTTCTAATATGAGTTTAACAATTTTATTAATAATATAGATATATTGAAACTGGTTTAGACAACCTTTGGTTGGAAATGAAATCCAGGTTATTGGAGAAATTTGTAAAAATGGGATTAGTTTAGATTAAGATAACAGTTTTGTAATTTTCCATTTATTCAATAAGCCCTTATTGAGAGGAAAAAAAGATTAAGATGAGGTTGTTATTTGGAATACAGCTGCCATAATATTTAACAAAGCCAAGATGGATGGGATACATAAGTAGTTTTTCTACAAAAATGAAATTTTAAAGTTTTTGATAATAACTTGATGTGCGCTCCATGATGTGAGAGTAATAATAAAATTTAAATATAACAGACCCATCACATCAAGTCCACACACCCTGTTAGGATAGATGCCACCTGCAGCCTGTTGTTTTATAGTTTTTGATGCTTTCTGGTCCATCATACAGATTGTTAATCCTTTTGTTTTATTTATTTTTATTTTTGAAATCCAAAGCAGAATGTGTGCATTGTGAAATGATGTGCCCCTTTTTCTTGTAAGTACAGTGGTATAAGCAGAAGAATATTTTGGATTTATGGGCATCTCTGCATGACCGCAGGGTATTGTTATCATTTATTATAATATTGCCAGGAAAAAGTTGTCTTTTGAAACATGAAACTGGAGTTCTTACACAAACAGTGTGATAGAAAACAAGCCATTGTAGTATATTTATGTAGCTGGACCCAGTAATGAAGGGTTCACCCCGATATATCAGAGCTGTAGCTTTTATGCAAAGGTGCTATTAGACAAAGTTAGATATTGTTTTGGTCAAACATTTAATTTTTAATGGTACGAGATTCTGCGCAGCAAATATAAAGCTAACTAAATGTTTGTCTAATGAAAGGTTTAAAATATGAGTTTGCTTATGTACAAATCTAACAATGAAAAATGCGTACATTTGAATCCAGCCACCTTATTGCCTCTATTGGAGGAGGCTGGAGACAAAAGAAGACACATGTGTTAAATTGATGACGTAGGAATCAGCTGCTGTGAGCCCAGTGCAGGGCACACTCCCTGAAGACCCAGATATTAAATTTTTTGTAGATTTGAGTATGTAGTTTATCACCCAGAAGGATACTCTGTATTCAAAGTCATTGGATCCTTTTTCCCTAGCTCAAGAAGCAGAGCTCCATGTTTTAGCAAAGCCTGTGAGCTATAAAAAGAGTGTATATTTATATAGATAGTCGAGATATCGAGAGCTTTTGGTTCCATTTGAAGGGCCAGAAGTTTGTTTTTACTTTGGCAGGTAAACCAATAAAGCATGCCAAGTTAATTTGATTGGCTGTTTTCAGCCTTCCAGGTTCTTGCTGAGGTAGCCATATTAACTCTCACACATGAAAGCAGACCAGGTGACTAAGGATGCTGCATTTACAGCCCCGGACACATGATGGATCTGTGCAACTCACAGATTCCACCCTAGTTCTGGCCCAGTATAGCTGGGATTAATAATTCAACTTTAAGGACCCCAGAACGAGAAGAACAAGTGGTCCACAGGGGGCAACTTCTTATGAAACAGGACTTTGGAAAAAGGTGATCATTTATGTCTGCCAGCCACTCTCTTCCCCCCAGCTTGGCACATGGACCGTGTCATCAGTCACAAGCAGTTATGGCTGCCTTAGTAAATGAGCATGGGATAGAGCCAGGGTTCTCCACAGTTGTTTTTATAACTTACCACTTCTTGTTTTACCTGTTACCAAAGGTGTTACCAAAAGCTGAACATCCCTTCCAGAGATTACAAAAAGATGTATCCAGATGCCCAAGTCAGGATCTTACAAGTATGCATTTTGTCTGTATGCACATGTGTTTTGGATGTCCAGTGGCAAATGCTACTGCAAAGGCCACAGTAAAAAGTGTTATCAGAAGTAGTTTGTAAGTACAGAGTGCCAGAAAGTACAGAGAGTAACAGAGGAAATCATTTTTATAGGCGAGTCCTTACTAGAAGTTTTTAGGTTTTATTTTTACACCCCCTACTGTCTACAATGTAGCGGACAAAGTAGAGTAAGAAACTAGAAAACTTTTGCCTGAATGTTTTCTTATATTTTATGAAGCCCCTAAGAGGGATGTTGGACTCTATCCCTATGGGATTTGGTTTGGGAGTGTGTTACTCACTTGCTTATATTTTGTCTCAGCAGCTGAAGTCCTCCATTCGGATCTCGCAGAGAATGTTGCTGATCTTTTAAGGTTTTTTGACAAACTAATTTATGTGTTTTCTCCCCAATTTCAGATCCTAAAAGTTTGGAAGGATCTAAAACTAAAGCCAGGTGACTTGTGGATTGTTAAGAGACATTTATATATAAGGAAATGTTTGGAGACTCAATACAGCATCTATTTCATGTACAGTTTTTGCAAAACTTGAAGGAAAAGTCACCTGGATCCACACCAGACACTGCAAAAATGACTAAATTAAAGAAATCTCTGTGTTTAATTTGTTTCCCTCTTGTGATCACAGTCTAGGGTACTTTTTGATTCAATTACTTTAATTGTAAGGGATATATATATTTGAAAAGTAATTTAGCCATGTTGAAGTCATATTTGTCTTTTGTATGTCTTCCATTTTATGTAGAATTGTCTGTGTTTACATATGCTGATAAGTCAGCATGCCCACAATTCAGCTAGAAGGCCATTCTGGCCACAGGAGTGTACAGCCAGTACTCTGTAAATATGTCTTATCAATCATTTGTTTTTCACAATGAAAAGTCATTTGGTAATGAAAAAAGTTGCTCAGCTATTATTTTCTCCACAATGGAGTTTTTTTTTGTTTTTGCCTCTTTGGCCAGGACTACCTCCACCTAAGCGTGTGGAGGTTCCAGGTTAAAGGTTATAGCAGGTATGGTTAGTGATCAAAATATTGATCAAAAGAGGGGAGACTGTAATGGAAATTTGTAAGTTCTGTATATAATTGTATTGTATTTTGTATGTATTGCACACTGCCCTCACTGTGCACACAGCACTAATGTTTTCAGTAAATGTTTACATTCTTTCGAGTCCTGATTAGAATTAGCCTGCCTATGTAACACCCCTTGTTAGCATAAACGTACAATTGTAATATTAATGTGATAC
The DNA here is from genome assembly GCF_042186555.1 of Aquarana catesbeiana. NCBI lineage: Eukaryota > Metazoa > Chordata > Amphibia > Anura > Ranidae > Aquarana > Aquarana catesbeiana. Next base: position 202,817,279 of record NC_133332.1, on the reverse strand, counting down.
CTACGTAATCATGTGCATAAAAACCTTCAATTGCGTCATAATAAAGCAGAACAGTTATTTGGAAAGATGCTGAGAGTATCTTTTGTGTCTGTTCCCTACTGCAGTAGTTATTATTAATTTGGAACCACTAATCAATATGAGGATAGGAGTTGCCTATCATCAATTTAACCAAGTCACGATCTACGTTGTTAACCTGATCCAAGATATTAGCCAAGAAATCCGGAGCATATCCCTTAGCTTCAAACCTCTGTGGCTCAGGCACATATTTTGACACAGAGGTTTGAAGCTAAGGGATATGCTCCAGATTTCTTGGTTAATATCTTGGATCAGGTTATCAACAAGCATCCTGAAGAACGACAGTGTTAGTACCTATTCTACCAGACAAGCCCCAGGTAGTGTTTAGGGGTGCACCGTCCCTTAGGGATAAACTGGCACTAAATATCCTGAATCCCTCCTATCATCAGACCCGGTTTCTTCTCTGAATTAACTGGATATTATCAGTGTAGGAGGTGCCAGGTTTGCTCACTTAACGGTTGTAGGACCAGAAGGACTGTCAGCTTTGTCTCCACTTGTACCTCCAAATCCTTTGTCATAGAGCCTTTCATTACTTGCTCCACATCGGGAGTCGTATGCATGCTGCAGTGTCCATGTGGCCTACAGTACGTGGGCAGGACTAAGCAACCTTTACTGGTACGATTAAATGAACATATTAACAAAATACGAAGGGGGTTTACTAAGCATTCTGTATCCAAGCATTATCTTACGACACATAATAGAGATCCATCTAACACCATTTTTTTGTGTATTGATAAATTTAGACCCCACTGGAGGGGTAGCAGTTTAGTTAGAAGCATCTCAAGGCTAGAGATGTCTTGGGTTCATAAGATTAAGAGCTATACCCCCTTTGACCTCAATATTGAGGTCGATGTCAATTCTTTCATTGACAATTCTTAGGGCTTTAATTTTAAAACCATTCTCCCTGGTTTTCAACTACTTCCTGTATCGGTTACAATCTGGATTTATCTGCATATCCTGTACTAATTTATGATTACCTTTATATGTGTCTTGTTTTTATTACAATATACATATAAGGGGATTTTTGTGGAAATTTTTAGAATTAACGTGAAGTTGTATCCATACTTCTAAATGTAATTTTTACTTATTTACTGTATGGTACTTCTGATATGGCACCCCTGATGTAAACCCTTTTCCCTATACTGCCTTTTGTGGTTTTTGTATGGTTTGGTTTATGGAGAACTGTGGGGCGCCCCCTATCAAGGGTGGATGTTGTTTTATTTCCCCTTTTTTACTTTTTTCTTTTGAGTTTTTCTAAGTTCTTTTGAGTTTATCTTCACATTTTTTGGAGAAACGATATGTAAACGATGGTAAATTTGTTACCATCTATAATACCTGTATATACTTTTGTATTCATAGGTGTTTATTTGTATGTCCATACACCAGAGGTTGTGAGCACCTTTGTTGTTCTACTTTGGTTTTTAACATACAAGTTTCCAGATATCTTTTGCCCATAGTTACTTCCCTTGAGTGGGATGGCGCCCCGTGGTTTTCCCCTCGGGATCCATACTGAGGCTTGGTTAAGATGTTTTGTTACTTAAGTGGTGCATCAGAACGCCGCTCGTATCCCGTGACGAAACGAGGTAGGGAGGAGGAGCTACGTTCTGACGTCACTGATGTACAATCAGTCCCAAGAGGTATGGGCTGTGTAGGGGCCGGCTTGTAATCTTATTTCGCTTACTAATGCTTGCCTATTTGTAAGTGTTCAATTGGCTTTTTTATACTACAATGAATGTAAGGTTTTACGCTATGTGAGGCTTTTTATTTTTTCATGATGAATACTATGTCTACCAATCTGTTCACGGATTGTCCACTTTGGTGCTGAGGAATACGGTGCTTGCCAGTGAGATCCCAGGCTGGGGTTCCAGCCATCTGCTCGTGACTGTCCCCTGTAATAAGGGACCATTGATTTCTGGTAAGCGGCAGTCCTTTTTGTGGTGGAGGAATTGTTCACCTGTCACTTTAGTGTGGGCTTCATGGCACTTCATTCATTTACATTTTTCTGGATTATCACTAGTTTTTATGGACTTTCACTTTTATTCTCTTTTTTTTCATTTGAATATGGGCCGATTTCCTTTTCACTATGGAGTAATTTATATTTTTAGTTTGTCACTGCACATTTTTTTTATTTGTTTATGTTATGACATTTTTTGCATTCATGTATGCTTGATGTTTTATTCACACTGCTTTATTCTCAATTGATGTTATAATCACTCTGCCTTATACTTAGTTGAGTCTATTTTATTTATATCATTCATGCACACTTAGTGTGTTATATTGGCATATACTATTGGGGGCTTATATTACATTGCTCCAATAGCCTCAATATTTAGCGCAACTTTTTTACTAAACACACATAACTGCAGCGTTCGCAGAGTCAGGCCTGATCCCTGCGATCACTAACAGTTTTTTTGGTAGCATTTTGATACAGTCGCTAACAGTCCAGAGCTTTTTTACCTGTGAGTCTCACTAGTGTACCACTAAATTTAGAGCTCAAAATGGCAAATCGAAGGTACACTAGTGAAGAGGCCTACACGTTTCTGAGCATGACAGATAGTGAAGAGGAAGTCACTCATCTGTCAGATTCAGGCTCAGAATACGATCCTGTAGAGGACAGCGGCTCCATGACAGATAGCTCTGACAATGGAGTTGTGGTCCCTGCCAAGGTCAGGTGTACCAGACCCCGAACTTGTTATGTCGTTGATGTGCAAGAACCGCAGGTCCCTCGTATGGAGCAGAGCAGTACTAGCGCTGCTATTCCTTCTGGTGAACTGGCAAGCACCAGTGGCCTAGTACACCCTGATCGTAGTCAATCCAGCACTGCAGTATCACGTGATGACGTGGCGAGTCCCATAAGTGCAGTTCAAGATGGCGAGGTGGCAAGCACAAGTAGTGTCCCGCTGCCACCAAGAAGACGAACACAGGCCCGTCGTGCCCATAGTGCCCTTCCTGCTGCATTCGCCAATTCTAATTGGGAACCCACCACTTCTGCAGCACTCGTACTTCCCCCATTCACTGGCCAACTTGGCATTCAGGTGGAAACAGTTGATTTTACTTCACTTGATTTTTATTCGCTGTTTTTCACCGAAGATCTCTATAGATCTCTATAGATTTAGATATATATAGATAGGTCCAAAGCAATGTTGTGTTGACCAAAGCAATTTGTACGCTGGTCAACACATCACCACTATTCCCCAGTCCTCCCTTGCCAGAGATTGGAGACCAGTTACAGTTTCCGAATTTAAGCTCTTTCTGGGCCTTTCCCTCAACATGGGCATAACTAAAAAGAGTGAGTTGCGGTCATATTGGTTCACTGACCCAATTCACCATATGCCCTTGTTCTCTGCCTCCATGACCAGGGCACAATACGAGCAGATCTTGCGGTTCATGCACTTCAATGACAATGAACTCTGTCGTCCTTGTGGAGACCCTGGATACGATTGCTCTACAAAATTTGGCCCCTCGTAAACCACTTCAACATTTTGCAGACTTGTTTACTCCCCATCAAGTTGTCTGCGTTGATGAGTCCCTGATTACGTTTTCTGGCCGCTTGTCATTCAAACAGTACCTTCCCAGCAAGCGAGCCAGATACGGGGTCAAGATGTATAAGCTCTGTGACAGGGCCACAGGCTATACATGTAGTTTTATGGTTTACGAGGGAAAAGATAGCCACGTAGAGCTGACAAACTGCCCTGACTACATAGGAAGCGCTGGCAAGATTGTGTGGGACTTGGTGTCACCCTTATTCGGAAAGGGGTACCACTTACAGTATATGTGGACAACTATTACACGAGCATGCCACATTTTAGTCACTTGTTTGATCAGCAGATTGGAGCATGTGGCACCATGCGACCTAATCGCTGGGGCTTTCCCCAGCGGCTTGTAGATTCCCGTCTTAGGCTGGGGGAGAGAGCCTGCTTCAAGTGTAATAACTTGCTCGCTATGAAGTGGAGGGATAATAAAAATGTTTTCGTTCCTACCTCCCTTCATGCAGACACGACGGTCCAAATGACTACGACGACTGGTGTTGTGGAGAAACCCCTCTGTGTTCACGAATATAACCAAAATATGGGAGGGGTGGACCTCAATGACCAGTTGTTGGCGCCATACCTAATTGCCCGTAAGGCCAGATGCTGGTACATAAGTGTCTGTTTATTTATTACAATTGGCTTTGCTGAACGCTCATGTGCTATACAGAGCTTCAGGACAGAATGGATCCTCCCTTAAATTCCAGGAAGAGATCGTCAGAGCCCTTCTGTTTCCAGACGGTGCTCCACCTCACCTTCCCCAAACAAATGCAGTAAGCCGGCTGCATGAGAGGCATTTTCTTTATGTCCTCCCGAGTACCCCTACCCAACGAGCCCCCCAAAAAAGTTGTGTCTGCAGCAAGCACGGATATAGGCGTGACACCCGCTATTATTGTCCCTCCTGTCCTGACAATCCTGGTCTTTGCATTGGTGAACGTTTTGAACGCTACCATACGCTAGTTGAGTATTAGCATAGTACAGCACTGCATAGACTAGGCACACTTACACAGGGTCTCCCAAGATGCCATCACATTTTGAGAGACCCGAACCTGGAACTGGTTACAGTTAAAAAAAGAAAAGTGTAAAATAAATATATATATATACACAAAAATATTTGTCGTTTTATTGTTCTCTCTCTATTCTCTCTATTGCTCTGCTCTTTTACTGTATTCTATTCTGCAATGTTTTAAGGGCCCTTTCACACGTGCGGACCGTTTATCCGTTTTTTCATACGTCCGTTTACGGATTAAAACGAACCTCAATGCAACTCTATGGGATAGTGGACGTTAGCGGATCATTACCTGCTAACGTCCGTTAACATCAGTCTCCGTTCAGCTCTGTTTTTTTGAATGGAAGAAAACCCTATTTTTATTCCGTAAAAAAACGGAACTGATGAAAAACTGATGTTTGCTGATGATCCGTTAACATCCGATCCGCTGACATCCGTTTTTCATCAAAATATGTAATTTATTCAATATGCATACATTAAAATGACCCAGGTAGTGGTCAGTAGTAAAAGTCACATGCACAAGCACATGCTGGAGAGAGGAGAAGAGAAAAAAATGGCAAGAGATATATCCCATGAGCAGCTCATCCAACTTGTGCATGCCAAGCCAGCATTATGGGACAAGAGAAGTGCAGAATACAGCAACTGAAACAGCACAAGTATGAAGTGGGAAGAAATATTCGAGGAGGTCACTCCAAACTGGTTGTCGCTCAGTAATAGACACCGTCGAATACGTGGTAAGCATTTTGTGGGATGGGGGTGGGTTGGCATGGTTAAACTTATAGTACACCCATATGTCAGCATCCTGATAATTGTAGTCCAACTCACCATGCAAATTCCAGCACTCTTCTCCTACATTAGGCCCCATGTAGACGCTGGTGCAAACTCTTCTGAACGAAGCTTGAAACCGGCGTTTAGAAACGCCCATTTTGCCACATTTGCATGCCACGTTGAGCCTCGTGTAGCGTGTATATTTGTATTTAGCGTGTCACTGGCCACATCACCTGCCACAAGTTGTGGATTGTCCACCTGCCACGTCACCTTGCCACGTGATCTGGCCCCATCACCTGACATGTGACCTGGCCACGTCACATGCAAACGTCACCTGGCCACGTCACATGCAAACGTCACCTGGCCACGTCATCCCGCAGTGTACAGCAAATATATGCTAAACGGCGCAGAGATAATTACAGTACTGCTAGTGAAGCCATTTTATAGGCTTGCCTATATGTAAAACTGACAAAAATAGTTGTTAAAAACCACTGTATTCCACATATGGGTTTTAAATAGTATACAAAATTGTCATGTTGGAGTTCTATCAGTTCATTGTGTCACTGTTCCTATGCAGGCGAAAAAATAATGACAAGGTGGAGATCCCTAAGAGACCGCTATAGGCGGGAGCTAAAAGAGGAAGCAAAAGACAGTCGGAGCGGAGCAGGATCGTTCAGCAAAAAAAAAAGCCCCTTCTTTGAGATGCTGGACTTCTTAAGATGTGTGATGGACTTAAGAAGGTAAGTAAATACATTATTTCTCCCCTATATTAAATTATTTGGCCTAGTCGAAATAATCATATACTCCAAAGAGGAAGAAAACCATGAAAAAAAAAAAAAAACCTGCAGGCATAATGAGGTAGTATGCATAGCATACTACCTCATTATGAATTTCTTGCCCGATATCGAAGCCCCCACATCGGCCCTCGTTCCCCTCCTCCATCACCGCCATCACTCCTGGAGTGACTTCCGGTATCACGGCTCTGGTGCTGTGACTGGCCGTAGCCGCGTTTACGTCATGCGTGCGGGAGCCACCAGTCACGGCACGATTGCCTTCAGAAATGGCACGCCTAGTCAGGCGCCGTTGTCTACGTGTTTTCAGCAAATATCTCCTAAACCGTGTAGGTTTAGGAGATATTTCTTGCACCTACCTGTAGGTAAAAGTGGTCTGTAAGGTTTACAACCAATTTAACAGTAATGACACACATGGATCTATGTATTGTAATAACTATACTGTACTGAGCTGTAATCCATCTATGTACTAATATTTTACAGTACCACCAGCAACATTTCAGAAACTGAAGAGGAGGGGGATGCATTGGATACCCAGCCTGCGCAAGAGGAAGACATGGGAGTTAACGAGCAAGGTCCCGAAGAAAACCCGTCCTCCCAATCTACAGCAACAGCCACGCTTGAAAGACAATGTGTGCCTGTAAGTATCCTATATAAAATGCCCCATTTTGAAATGTTGACAAAATAAAATGTGCTAATAAAATGTTCCACCCCTCAGATTCGTTCTGTTGGAGCTACCACACCAAGGGCCAGGAAACGTCACGGACATCCCAAACGTGACATGAATGCAGCCATGTTAAGTTTTATGGAGGAGATGAGGGCAACAAGAAGGGCTGATACCACCGACCCATTTTCAGACCCCAATAACCGGGATGCAAGTTTTGCTAGGAATCTGTACCACCATCTAGTTAGAGTTCCAAATGAGCTTAAAATGGATGTGCAAATGTCCATCTTTAATTTTACAGGTGTGTGCATAAGGGCTGCAATGTCTGGAGAACCCATGCCACCAGTCATTACCCATCACCAACGTCCATACCATGGTGAGCAAGCTCCACAACATTCATTTCATCCATATCATCCAGGCATTAACCCCCATCACCAACGTGCACCAGCCCCCACTGCCCAAAATGTTGTACCCCCACCGCAAGTGGCACCCACTTATGAGTACTCCAGTTCACAGGGTACTTCATACAGTCATTCTTCTGAGTCATCCACTCCCTATTCCACTTCCCACAGTCCTTATTATCAGGACCTTTAAAGAATCCCCATTTTAAGTTGCCCCGTTGTAGATGGCCACCAAGTTTGCACTGAAACACTACATGTTATATATGTGTATATATTTGTACAAAAATTATGTTTGTACAGTTTGAATAATTTTTGAGATTTTTGTTGTGGTCATTATCTATTATTAATAAAAATAATTGACTGCATGGAAAATGTAGTTTTATTATTGTACTCTATATAAACCAAAAACAACTGATACAAATGAATGTGATGGTCCTAGGATGAGTGATGATAGAGGTCACAAGACTGCTATACTGCTAACGTGAAAATGTATATTTCGTCAAACTATTGAATTTACATTTTCTATGGGAAAACAAATACAATGCAGGGTACAAAAAGGGGGTCAAACATGGTACTAGCAAATTATACCTAATAAAGTGCCTGGTGAGTGTTTTTACACATGTTGATACTGCCACGGAACCTCTCCCTCTGGGGACATGAAATAGTTTGCAAATGTATCACGCATGGTAACGACTGAATTGTTGGGTCGCAGTCCGGCAAACCGCACAGAAGGTAAATCGATCTCGTCCTCTTCCTCAACAGTAATTCCTTCTTTCTCACGTATAATGTTATGGAGGACACAACATGCTTGTATAGCTAGTTCGGCATTCTCCAGGCTCAGTTGAATTGTTGTATGGAATATGCGCCACTTGCTAGTCAAAATGCCAAAGGTGCATTCAATAAGGCGCCTTGCACGACTCAACCGATAGTTAAAACATTTTTTGGGGGGAGTTAGATTGTGCCTGGCATAAGGCCTTAGGAGATGCCTAGAAAGTGCAAATGCCTCATCCGCTACAAGCACATGTGGCATATCTGGCCCTACAGTTCCTATAAGAGGTTTGTCTGATGGCAAATGAAAGTGGCCCTCAAGTAGTCTTTTCCCCATTGCTGATGCTGTAAACACTCTTGAGTCTGCAGTACGTCCATATGTCCCAATATCTACAGCTACAAACTTATAATTACTGTCACAGATTGCCATAAGCACAAGGGAGAAGTATTTCTTATAGTTAAAATATTGTGAGCCAGATCCAGGTGGCATCTGAATGTGTTTCCCATCCAGGGCTCCAACACAATTAGGGAATTGGGTCTTCTTCCAAAACCCATTTGCTATTTCCTGCCACGTGGATGTATCTGGAACAGGCATTGCAGTACACCGAAGCTCCTCCCATATTGCTTGACAGGTGTTGTGCACAATTCCAGAAATTGTAGAGGTTCCCACCAAAAAGTAGTGGTTTAGGGACGTATAGGATAGTCCAGATGCCAGAAACCTAGGAAGAGTAGGACAAATGATGAAAGGAATTCTACATTATGCTGGACATAATCAAGCAGAAAGGCTGGCTGGCTTACCTCAGGGTAAGTAGAAGTCGCTCCTTTGGTGGCACACAACGTCTCATATCCGTGTTCATCCTTTCCAAACGGGGATGCAACTTTTCTAATAAAAATAAAAAATGTTGGTACAGACATTCGCGTAAAATTAAAACATTTTTGTGGGAAACGTTGCAGATCTGCATACTGCAGAGCAAAAAACCCTTCAGTGGGCCTCTTGAGCAGCATGGGATGTGTCCAGTACCTGCGTCTTGCAGAAATCTTCTTGGTCACGCTTTTCTGTCTCCTCCAATAAGATATCATGACAAATGATGTCACATGCTCAAAAAATCTGACCAAATCCATTGCTCTAAATAAGCACGTACACTACAGCAAGGAATCGGGAAACACAAAGCAAGCTGAAACCACAAAGCAGCATGGGAAGCATAATGCACGCTGGGGAATACAAAGAATCATGGGAAAAGTCCCATAATTCATGAAAAAATGATTAAAGACCGTTCTGAACAAAAAAAAAAAAACGGACATAAACGGATGAAAAACGGACATAAACAGGTATAAAGCGGATGGAAAACGGATGACAACGGATGGAAAACGGACGACAACGGATGGAAAACGGAAATTAAAATGGATGAAAACTGATGTTTACTGACAACAAAATATGTGACTGAACTGATCTAATGAACGGTCCGCACGTGTGAAAGGGCCCTTATTGTTATGTTTTATCGTGTTTGCTTTATAGGTATGCAATTTTTTTATACTTTACTGTTTACTGTGTTTTGTTTTTAACCATTTTTTTGTTTTCAGGTACGCCATTCAGCTGCAGAGCGGATTTATTTATCTTGACAGCAACAGCGTTTGCTCCCACGTTACATAAAGCCGTGACTCCAGCGCTGTAGGAGGTGATTTCACCACCACAGTTAAAAAAAGAGCATATATGCTGAAGCATGGGGGCAGCAGGGGCGGAGGAGCGATTTGCTTCTACCTTTTGGGGTGGATGCCCCCTTGCTTCAGTATATATAAACTGTGCATGTATGCCCATCATTAGAAGTGGCTGGATGAAGGGAGGTATTCTAATGGTGGGCATACCCACCGATCAATTTCCTTTTTTTCGTGTAGCCCACAGGCCGCGTGAAAAAAAGTTTACCATATATGCCCAACAAGGACCAGCAACGTACTGGTATGTTGCTGGACTTTGAGTGGTTATACCAGAATGATGCCTGCAGGTTTACCTATCATCTTGATATTCTTTTCAGCCAGCGGTCGGCTTTCATGTAAAAGCAATCCTAGCGGCTAATTAGCCTCTAGACTGCTTTTACAAGCAGTGGGAGGGAATGCCCCCCCCCCCACCGTCTTCCATGTTTTTCTCTGGCTCTCCTGTCCCAACAGGGAACCTGAGAATGCAACCGGTGATTTGGCCAGCTGACCATAGAGCTGATCAGAGACCAGAATGGCTCCAAACATCTTTATGGCCTAAGGAACCGGAAGCTACGAGCATTTCATGACTTAGATTTCGCCGGATGTAAACAGTGCCATTGGGAAAGCATTTTATCACACCGATCTTGGTGTGGTCAGATGCTTTGAGGGCAGAGGAGAGACCTAGGGTCTAATAGACCCCAATTTTTTCAAAAAAGAGTACCTGTCACTACCTATTGTATGTATTTAGTTTGTCGCCACTGCACGTTTGTGCGCAATTTTAAAGCATGTCGTGTTTGGTATCCATGTACTCGGCCTAAGATCATCTTTTTTTTTTTATCAAACATTTGGTCAATATAGTGTGTTTTAGTGCATTAGAATTTTAAAAAGTGTGTTTTTTCCCAAAAAAAGCGTTTGAAATAATGCTGCACAAATAGTGTGTGAAAAAAAATGAAACCCCCACCATTTTAATCTGTAGGGCATTTTCTTTAAAAAATATATATAATGTTTGGGGGTTCAAAGTAATTTTCTTGCAAAAAAAAATAATTTTTTCATGTAAACAAAAAGTGTCAGAAAGGGCTTTGTCTTCAAGTGGTTAGAAGAGCGGGAGATGTGTGACATAAGCTACTAAATGTTGTGAATAAAATGCCAGGACAGTTCAAAACCCCACCAAATGACCCTATTTTGGAAAGTAGACACCCCAAGCTATTTGCTGACAGGCATGTCGAGTCCATGGAATATTTTATATTGTGACACAAGTTGCGGGAAAAAGACTTTTTTTTTTTTGCACAAAGTTGTCACTAAATGATATATTGCTCAAACATGCCATGGGAATATGTGAAATTACACCCCAAAAAACATTCTGTTGCTTCTCCTGAGTGAGTACGGGGATACCACATGTGAGACTTTTTGGGAGCCTAGCCACGTACGGGACCCCGAAAACCAAGCCTTTCTAAGGGTGTACATTTTTAAATGTTTGATTTCACTCTTCACTGCCTATCACAGTTTCGGAGGCCATGGAATGCCCAGGTGGCACGACCCCCCCCCCCCAAATGACCCCATTTTGGAAAGTAGACACCCCAAGCTATTTGCTGAGAGGTATAGTGAGTATTTTGCAGACCTCACTTTTTGTCACAAAGTTTTGAAAATTGAAAAAAAAAAAAATTTTCTTGTCTTTCTTCATTTTCAAAAACAAATGAGCTGCAAAATACTCACCATGCCTCTCAGCAAATAGCTTGGGGTGTCTACTTTCCAAAATGGGGTCATTTTGGGGGGGGGGGTTTGTGCTATCTTGGCATTTTATGGCCTTCGAAACTGTGATAGGTAGTTAGAAATGAAATCAAAAATGTACGCTCTTAGAAATCCTGAAGGCGGTGATTGGTTTTCGGGGCCCCGTATGCAGCTAGGCTCCCAAAAAGTCCCACACATGTGGTATCCCCATACTCAGGAGAAGCAGCAGAATGTATTTTAGGGTGTAATTCCACATATGCCCATGGCATGTTTGAGCATATCATTTAGTGACAACTTTGTGCAAAATAAAAAACGTTTGTAATTTTCCCGCAACTTGTGTCAAAATATAAAATATTCCATGGACTCAACATGCCTCTCAGCAAATAGCTTGGGGTGTCTACTTTCCAAAATGGGGTCATTTGGGGGGGGGGGGTTGTGCCATCTTGGCTTTTTATGGCCTTCAAAACTGTGATGGGTAGTGAGGAGTGAAATCAAAAATTTACGCCCTTAGAAATCCTGAAGGCGGTGCTTGGTTTTCGGGGCCCTGTACACGGCTAGGCTCCCAAAAAGTCCCATGTGGTATCCCCATAATCAGGAGAAGCAGCTAAATGTATTTTGGGGTGCAATTTCACATATAACCATGGCATGTGTGAGCAATATATCATTTAATGACAACTTTTTGTAATTTTTTTTTTTATCATTATTCAGTCACTTGGGACAAAAAAAAATAATATTTAATGGGCTCAACATGCCTCTCAGCAATTTCCTTGGGGTGTCTACTTTCCAAAATTGAGTCATTTGGGGGGGGGGGTTGTGCTGCCCTGCCATTTTAGCACCTCAAGAAATTACATAGGCAGTCATAAACTAAAAGCTGTGTAAATTCCAGAAAATGTACCCTAGTTTGCAGACGCTATAACTTTTGAGCAAACCAATAAATATACCCTTATTGACATTTTTGTTACCAAAGACATGTGGCCGAATACATTTTGGCCTAAATGTATGACTAAAATTGAGTTTGATGGATTTTTTTTATAACAAAAAGTAGAAAATATCCTTTTTTTTTCAAAATTTTCGGTATTTTTCCGTTTATAGCGCAAAAAATAAAAACCGCAGAGGTGATCAAATACCATCAAAAGAAAGCTCTATTTGTGGGAAAAAAAGGACGCAAATTTCGTTTGGGTACAGCATTGCATGACCGCGCAATTAACAGTTAAAGCCACCCAGTGCCAAATTGTAAAAAGTGCTCTGGTCAGGAAGGGGGTAAATCCTTCCGGGGCTGAAGTGGTTAATAAAAGTACTACCCAAATTTACTACATTTGGCCAGAGGACTCTGTAGAGGAGGACCCCCCACCTTATGTGGCTGCCAGTTTGGCTTTAAGGGGTCCACACACAAAAGCAAAAGAATTTGATTACATGGAACAAGCAAAAGATGAGCTATGCAATATAGTAGAGAGCAGAGGTTTAACAGCCCCATATCAACCTACAAAGTGGGTTTTGGCTCGTATCCTAGAAATAGATGATTGGCATAAATCAAAAGGCACATATGCAAAACTAGATCTCTCTGAACTTAAGGCTTTGGCCAGAGAAAGAGAGATAGAGTCTGAACTTCCGGAGCAAACTATAATTTCCAAATTGTGGCAGCAAGATAAAGAGAGAAGGAAGAGAGACACCACCCCTTCTGCCCCTTGCACAGAGCAATCTGTCACTATCAATTCGTTTTTGAAGGTAATGCTGTTGACAGTAAGTCTCAAATTAAATGGCATGTACCTTTTAGTCACCAAGAAAAGAGAGCCATATTAGAGGGATTGGGAGATCCTAGAAAGAATCCAATTGGGTTTGCAAACAAACTTAGCGCTGCACAGGAAGCATATGAGGCTTCTGCTACTGACATTCATCAGCTTTTTATTAAAGCAGTGGGAAGCAACATGTCTGGCTATATACTTAAAGAATGTGGTGTAAACGTCAAAAATCTAGGTATGATGGTTAGTGGACGGGAGGTTTGTGAGAGATTGAAGGAAAAATTGCCCTAAATATATGGACAAACCAGACATGCTGAATTTATGAATGCTAAGCAAGGGAAAGAGGAAGCCGCAGGGGCTTATTGGAGGCAGTTAAGCGGTATGGCTGAGGAAGCAGGCCTTAAAATAGAGGAAGAGAAGGAGGGAGAAACTGCAAGGCCTGTGGCAGGCATTATGTCTATTTGAGACGTCCTGCCTATCCTGTTATCCATAGAAAACGGGATTAACCAAAAGACAGCAAACCCAAGGTTATGTACATGGGGAAGCAGAGGGGAAGAGGCAGAGGCAATTTCATAAATCATGGCAATCAGGGACCAATTATATGCTACAATTGTAATGGGGAAGTACACATAGCCAAATTCTGCCATCTTCCTGACCGTAGACTGGAGAAGAGCTTAGAGTCCCCTCATGCTGATCTCAGTTCTCTGCCAAAAGCAGTGGATCAGGCATAGGAAAATGGCATGCCAGTATAAATCATGTTAAATGGGGGAGACAATGGTCCCGAGGCCAGAGTAAAAGTATTTTTACAAGAACTCCCCTATCCTGGAGGAGAAACAGAATTAACCTGTTTAATAGATACTGGTGCAAGCCGAAGTGTTTTTAATATACAGGACTTACCTCCAGGATTATTATCTACAAATGTTATCTCTGGTGTTGGCCTAACCGGGACCTCTACTGATTTTATTGAGTCCAAGCCACTTAAACTCAGGCTAGGACAGCAAACAGAAATTGTCACTAAAGTGTTAGTTTCAGACACAGTTCCTACCAATCTTTTGGGAGCTGACATTTTGAACCAAATTTAAAAAAAACACAGACTACACTCCTACAGGAGTCCAAGTGGTCAGTGGTCAGTAGTCTGTCAGGAGAAGTTTTAAATTCTGCCTGTGGAGTATTTTTAATCCAAGACTCCACTCCGCCATTTCCACCAGAATTGAAAGTGATTCCCGCTGAATTATGGGCCACCAGCAAATATGATGTAGGTCTGCTGGATTGCACCCCAGTCATGATAAAATTTAAACCAAGAGTCCATCTCCCACAGATTAAACGGTACCCACTGAGTATTGCTCAGACTGAGGGGATAAAGGATCAGATCACTCACTCAACTGAAAGCAGCACGGGTTGTACCAATTAAGTCCCAAGTCAATACACCCCTGTTCCCAATTGCAAAGAAGCCAGGCAAGAAGGGTGGGCAGGTGACATACCACATGGTGCATGATTTGAGAGCCATTAACAATATAATTGAGCCAGATACCCCGATCATGCCCAACCCCCGCACTTTACTAAGTGGAATACTTGCCTCCAGCACCTGCTTTACAGTGATTGATCTTGCAAACACTTTCTTTTCGGTACCCCTGCACCCATATTGCTGGTACCTTTTTTTCATTTACCCATGATGCCCAAAAGTTAGCATGGACAAGATTGCCCCAAGGCTGTGTGAGTAGCCCCTCTGAATGTAATACTGCGTTAAAGCAAGTATTGGACCAATGGTCCCCCTCACACCCAAACAGTTTTGCTTCAGTACATAGACTATTTGCTTATTTGTTCTGATACAAAGGACATTTGTAGCAGAGAAACAGTAAGCCTTCTCATGTTTCTCTATAACAGTAACAACAAAGTTAGCAAAGATAAGCTACAATACTGCCAAGAGAAAATGATCTTCCTGGATCACTGCATTTCACATGGAATCCGTCACCTAACCCCAGATCGAGTTAAAACTCTACTAAAATTTGAAAAGCCAAGAAATGTACGGCAACTACGTGCCTTCCTGGGGTTAGTGGGATATTTTAGGGACTGGATTCCAAATGCATCAGAACTTATGGCTCCTCTGTATGAGGCTACCACTGGAAACCCTTTCAAACTCACATGGGACAATGAATTGCAGATGAAGGAGCTTATTAAAATTTTCCATATGATTTATAGCAACTAGAAAAATGCACTTTCAAGGCATATGGATATACTGACTATAAAAGATAAAAATAGTTTTATTTGATTATAATCTACATAGATAGAAAATTATTTTTGTATGTGCTTAATATTTCCTATCCTGCATGCAACCAAGACACCGCTTATTGTAACATATATGTATAAAACATTCAGAAACAAATAGGGAACAATTTCCCAAGTTAATGTTACGATTATAGATGTAAACTGGTGGGTTATGGGTCAGGTTGTAGGTCCGGGTAGGTGTTTTCTTAGTAGCTTGACATGTTGCGCGTCTGGGTAACGCTTCTTCAGGAGCTAGGAAATTTTTTTCTGCTGTATATACATAAAATGCATCAATAAGTTTTATATATATATATATATATATATATATATATATATATATATATATATATATATATATATATATATATCCATAAGACATATTTCAAAATAAGATATAGAATGTTTACACAGAGTATAGGATGTGCTCCCATAAAGGAGTTGGTCATCCGGGGGCAAAACGGTAAAGCCAAGTAACTGTGGAACCTATACTGTCCCAATATGTAATTTAAAAAAATAGATTTTGTGAGGCTTAATATACAATGGATTCTTAATTTCTCCAAGTAGTCACTAGGAAAAAGAAGGGGGACCAAATTGTCCCAAACAAGGGGTTTCCAACGGTAGATACACCGAAAATACAGTGAGATCTTTTTATATGATGATTATTAGTTTAAAAACTCTATAGTGATTATAGGGGGAAAAAAAGGGGGATCCTGCATATATATAGGTATAACAGAAGGGTTCAAAGGCACAGTAATAATGAGCAAAAAACACACAATGCTTACCACACAATAGTCAGGTACGATGAGTAGTGTACAGATATAGTATCTCAGCTGGTAAGCTGGACAATTACTTATTTTAAAAAAAGCAGCAATGAGAACGAGACGTTGTGTAGGCATCATGAAACAGCCAAATATCCCAAGTAAGGAGCAGACCTATGTTGGTTTAGTGGTGGAAGATCTCGTGGATAGCACTAGATTGATGACTTGAAAGAGCCATTATCTATAAGGTAACAAACAAATAAAAAGAAAGAGGGATAATATAAAACCACATTTTTTTGGGAATTTCTCAAAAAACGTATTAAAATTTTGTCTGAAGATCCCGCCATTGGACTTCCTGACTATACTAAGACTTTCTCATTGTTCTGTCATGAAGTTGATGGATTTGCTGCAAGTGTACTCACTCAGCTACATGGAGACAGAGGCCTGTGCTGTATGTATCAGCCTTATTTAGACCCTGTCATCAAAGGGCTCCCACAGTTGTATGCGAGCCATAGCAGCCTGCATTTTGCTGCTAGACAAAGTAACGGAGCTTGTACTAGATTCTGCTCTGATCCTGTATGTGCCACATGCAGTACTGGAAATCACGAATCAAGTAAATACCAGACGTGTCTGCCAGTAGATTTGACAAGTACCAGTCTGCTCTTTTTGCTCCATCGAATTTAACAATCAATGTTACTTTAAATCCGGCTACTCTTCTTCCTATAATTGATGAGGAAGATGCAACAAATGGTACTGATGTAGAACCTGAGAGTTTTTCTCATGATTGTATGGCTCTGATGGAGGTAGAAAGGGCCTCTGTCACACCAGCAAAAGATGAGCCCTTATCAGATTGTGACACACACTTATTCGTAGATGGTTCCAGATTTTACACTGGTGATGGTCAGCCACACACAGGGTTTGCTGTAACCACTACAGACACCATTTTACATCAGGAAGCATTGATACCCCAGATGTCAGCACAGGAAGCGGAATTGTGTGCTGTAGTCAAAGCATGTAATCTCCTAGAGAATCAAAGGGGAAACGTTTACACTGACAGCAGATATGCGTTTGGAATAGCCCATGATTTTGGGTCTATTTGGAAAGCACGGAACTTCCTGGCTAGTGCAGGGAAGCCAGTGAGACATGCAAAACTCAGAGTGGCTATTTGAGGCCTTTCAGAAACCAGCAGAAGTTGCCATCTTGAAGGTAAAAGGACATGCAAGGGGAAATAACATGACAGAGGAAATGCTTTAGCGGACCAAGCGTCAAAGGATGCTGCCCTTATGGCATTTGGAGTCGCACCCGCTGTAGGGGTCGCAGATGGACAGATTCCCCTCATCAAGAGCAGTGGGATGTAGAAACTGTAATTCAGTCGCAGAACCAGGCCCCTGATGAAGAGAAGGATAAGTGGATCAAATGTAATGCTACCCAAAATTAGTAGGGCCTGTGGAGCGCTGACAACAGGTGGTGTCTACCCAGGAGTTTGAACCCAGTTTTAGCACAACTGGCACATGGTGTCAGTCATCTTGCTAAGGGCGCGATGGTGGCACTTGATGACTGCTATTGGATAGCACCTGGATTTAGTGCATTTGCAGCCAGGTTTTGTGCTTCATGTCTCACTTGTGCTCTGTACAATGCAGAGAGGCCTGTCCATGTTCCCCAAAAGCATTCTCCTAAGCCAGATTTCCCTTTCCAAAGAATTCAAATAGACTACATTCAGATGCCCAGAATAGGCACCTATGAGTTCGCTTTAGTGTATGTTGACATGTTCTCAGGTTGGCCAATAGCTAAAGCAAATGCAAAAACAGCAAAGAAAATTCTGAATAAAATAGTTTGTAGATATGGAGTTCCTGAAACTATTGAGAGTGACAGAGGAACCCATTTTACTGGGAAAGTAATGAAAGGGGCAATGGAAGCCCTTCACATACAGCAAGCTTTCCATACACCTTATCCACAAAGTAGTGGTAAAGTTGAGAGACTTAATGGAATTTTGAAAAACAGATGCGCAAAAATTAAAGCAGATACAGGAAAAGGATGGGTGGAAGCTTTGCCATTAGCCCTATATTCTATACGAACTACCCCTACCCCAGGGGCTGCCCCCTATGAGATTTTATTTGGAAGGCCACCCAAAACAGGGCTATATTTTCCCCAACAGTTGCAGGCTTCTCACTCTAGCCTGTTAGAATATGTTCAGATTTTGCAAAGAACATTGAATAAAATATATTAAGGTGTTTGTAAATCTTTTCCCGACCCAGATTCTGTTTCAGGTATACACAGAATCCAACTGGGTGACTGGGTGGTGGTCAAGCGACACATCAGAAAGCCGCTAGAACCAAAATTTGATGGACCACGTTTGGTGCTTTTGACAACTGATTCCGCTGTCAAGTTGGAAGGAAAGCCCACCTGGATTCACGCCAGTCACTGCAAGAAAATCCTGAAGTGATGATATGCTTTGAAATAATTATGACAATGTTTCTTTTCTTTTTGTTGTTTGTGAGAACTGAGACATGGAAAAATAACCCTTTCATCCAAATGTTAAAATTGTATGCAACCCATAGCAACGCTAGTAACTGCTGGGGGTGTTCTCACTTACATCCCCAAACAGGAACAGTACCCATGATAGCAATGCCTCTCAAATTCACTGATCTAAACAGGACCAGAATAAATGGCTCATACAGTCTCCACAGCTAATGAGCACAGATCAGTAACTTTGATGGTTTCAAAACACACTCCACAGATTTGTTTAACCACTTACCAACCGGCCCATAGCCGAATGACGGCTGCAGGGCGGTTGGATAACTCTGGGTGGACGTACTATGACGTCCTCCCAGAATTCCCCTCTTGCGCGCCCCCTGGGGCGCGCACCCGAACACATCCGTGACCGCCGGGTCCAGGGGACCCGGCGCATCACGTATCCCGGTAAATGGCCGCTGATCGCGGCCGTTTACCATGTGATCGAGCCGTCAAATGACGGCGGGATCACATGTAAACAGACCGGCGTCATCTGATGACGCCGGTTCCTCTCCTCCCCTCCTGTGTCCCGATCGGTACACTGTGAGCGGGGAGGGGGACGGATGGATGTCTGCAGCGCTGTGGGCTGGATGTGTAGTGCCCACAGTGCTGCACAGAGACATCCATCCATCCATCCATCCATGCTCAGCCATCCCTCACTACTGCAATGCTGTGCAGTACTCTGCATTACCCCCACAATACTCTGCATTACCCCCACAATACTCTGCAATACCCCCACAATACTCTGCAATACCCCCACAATACTCTGCAATACTCTGCAATACCCCCACAATACTCTGCAATACCCCCACAATACTCTGCAATACTCTGCAATGCCCCCACAATACTCTGCAATGCTGTGCAATACTCTGCAATACCCTCACAATACTCTGCAATGCTGTGCAATACTCTGCAATGCCCCCACAATACTCTGCAATGCTGTGCAATACTCTGCAATGCCCCCACAATACTCTGCAATGCTGTGCAATACTCTGCAATGCCCCCACAATACTCTGCAATGCTGTGCAATACTCTGCAATGCCCCCACAATACTCTGCAATGCTGTGCAATACTCTGCAATGCCCCCACAATACTCTGCAATGCCCCCGCCATACTCTGCAATGCCCCCACAATACTCTGCAATGCCCCCGCCATACTCTGCAATGCCCCCCGCCATACTCTGCCATGCCCCCGCCATACTCCGCCATACTCCGCCATACCCCGCCATACTCCGCCATACCCCGCCATACCCCGCCATACCCCGCCATACTCCGCCATACCCCGCCATACTCCGCAATACCCTGCCATACCCCGCCATACTCCGCAATACCCCGCCATACTCCGCAATACCCCGCCATGCTGAGCCATGCTCAGCTGTACTCGCCCTCTGTATGTGGCCAGGCTGTGGAAGTCTCACACATGGGGTATCGCCGTACTCAGGAGGAGCAGGAGAATCTATTTTGGGGTGTCATTTTTGGCATGTAGGAAGGGCGAGTGCTTGCCTTTGACCCACGACTTCCGGTTCCGGGTCGCGGCGCTGATAGGGAAGCCAGGTACAGGCTGGAGACGAGTCTGGGACGCGCACAGGCAGCGTGGGACTCGGTAGTAGCAACCACCTGCAAGTCATGTCGGAAGCAGATGCTCAGCCAACAGACACTACCTCCAGCCTTCCTAAGGTAAGAGTGCCCTGGGGAAGAGTACTCTTTATCTAGGATTGTCCCTCCATGTATAGTTCCTGTCATGGGGGGCAGACACCCTGGGTGGTCAGGGGAGGGAGGCTCAGATCCCCACATATTAAGGAGGGTCTTGTGCACTCCCAGGGTTGTATCCTTGTTTTTTTGAAAAAAAAAAAAAAAAAAAATGTTTTTTCTTTTCTCCTTTAGTCCAGTCCCCCAGGATACAACCTCGCCTCAGGCTCAGGGCTCTGCTCCTGCCCAACCTGCAACTTCAGTTAGGGCAGTGGAAGCTCCAGGGCCCTCCGGAGTGGAACAAAGACAACCAGACAGTTCCTCCTCCGATTCCCAGGATGGTTCAGAGGGAGAGGACCTGGACGGGGAGTCCAGGAAATCCTCCAGATATAAATTATCCCTGGAAGAGGTAGAGGACCTCTTAGGGGCTATTTATACAACCCTCGGTATTCAGGAAGACAGGAAACCCCTGACCCTTCATGACCAAATGTACAAGGGTTTAGGGGAACAAAGGAGGAAAGTTTTTCCAGTACATGAGGTACTGGTTGAAACTATTAAAAAGGAGTGGCAGGATCCCGAAAGGAAACCCTTTTTTTCTAGATCCTTAAAAAGGAGATTTCCATTCTCGGATGATCCTACATCTATCTGGAATAAAAGTCCCAAGTTAGGTGCTGCCTTCTCCCAGGTTTCCAGACACACAGACCTGGCTTTTGAGGACATGGGGGCCCTGGTGGATGTCATGGATAAGAGAATAGACTCTCTTCTCAAAAAGACTTGGGATTCAACAATTGGTAATTTAAAACCTGAGTTGGCTGTCACAGTAGTGGCTCGCAATCTGGAGCACTGGCTCTCTAAGATTCAGGAGCATATTGAAGCTGGAACGGCAAAAGAAACCATTCTATCTTCTTTCCCTATGATTCTGCGGGGTATCGCCTACATAGCTGATGCCTCGGCAGAATCAGTCCGTATGTCGGCCAGATCAGCGGCTCTGGCCAATTCGGCCAGGAGAGCCCTCTGGCTAAAAACTTGGCCGGGCGATAGCGCCTCTAAGGCCAAGTTGTGCGGCATACCGTTAACAGGAGACCTTCTCTTCGGCCCAGGGTTAGAGACCGTCTTGGACCGCACAGCAGACAGGAAGAAATCCTTCCCAGTTAAGCGGAAAACCCCTACACAGACAAAGAAGGGGTTTCGTCCGCAAAAGCGTAAAGAAATTCCAAAGCCGGAAGGGCAAAAGAAATTCTGGGGTCAGAAGAAGGGCAGGGGAGGGGCGATTTTTCGCCCTCCTGAACAGCCCCGTAAAAACCAATGACTCCCCAACCAGGGTGGGGGGAAGACTGGGGGCCTTCCTCCCACAGTGGGAAGCGATATCCCCCAATCGCTTTATCCTAGGGATTATAAGAAGGGGGTACCATATCGAATTCACAAATCCTCCTCCACGGAGATTTCTTGTCACGCACCTACCCAGGTGTACGGCAAAAGCCGAGGCTCTGTTGGAAGCATTAAGAGATCTGGTAGATCAAGATGTGGTTCTCAGAGTTCCAAAGACCGAGGAGGGAGAGGGTTTCTATTCACACATCTTCGTAGTGAAGAAACCCACAGGGAAATTCAGACTGATTCTGAATTTAAAGCCCCTGAACAGGTCAGTGACGTACAGGAGATTCCGTATGGAAACAATTTTCACAGTCAGAGCCCTGTTGCCCCGCAACTGCTTTATGGTATCTCTGGACCTAAGGGACGCGTATCTACACGTTCCTATTACAGAAGCCTCGCAGAGGTTTCTTCGGCTAGCGGTAAATGTAGGTGGAACAACGGTACATCTACAGTTTCAGGCGCTGCCTTTCGGGCTATCCTCCTCGCCCCGCATTTTCACCAAGGTCTTGGCGGAGGTGATGGCCTTTCTTCGACTCCAGGGAATATCAGTGATAGCATACCTGGACGACCTGCTCCTGTTTGCACCGTGTCCACTGCAGTTAGTCAGAGATCTAGAACTAACAAAGAGAGTTCTTACAGGTCTAGGGTGGCTAATGAACTTGGAGAAATCCAGTTTGATTCCCTCTCAGCGCATCACGTACTTAGGCTATCTGTTGGACTCAACGCTACTGAGAGTGTTTCTTCCAGCAGAAAAAGTACAAAAACTGGACAGGGCAGTGGCTGTTCTCCAGTGCAGCAGTCAGGTCTCCATAAGAGTTCTGATGTCGGTCCTGGGACTATTAACCGCTACCCTCCCAGCAGTGCAATGGGCAGGTCTGCACTTTCGTCCCTTACAGTCCTTTGTCTTAAGGGTGTGGGATCACAGTCAGAAAGATCTGGACACCTTGGTACAGGTTCCACCCCAAGTAAAGAGATCCCTCTGGTGGTGGTGGAGGGTCTCAAACTTGTCGCAGGGTCGTCTGTGGTTCATCCCAGTTTCTCAGGTGGTAACCACAGACGCAAGCGGCAAGGGTTGGGGGGCGCATCTGGGTTCCCTTTTAGCACAGGGCACCTGGGAGGGCGACGAACTAAGAAGGTCGTCCAATTGGAAGGAGCTGAGGGCAATCGGGCTAGCACTCAGGTTCTTCAAGGAGGAGCTACGGGGCCACCGTGTTCAGGTGCGGTCGGACAACTCGTCCGCCGTGGCCTATGTAAACAAACAGGGCGGCACGAGAAGCGGAGTCCTGTCGGCCTTAGCATCAGACATTCTGAACTGGGCCGAGATTCACACTCTCTCACTCTCAGCAGTCTTCCTGAGAGGAGAAAAGAATGTGATAGCAGATTTTCTCAGCCGAACCAAACTGAGAGAGGGCGATTGGATCCTCAACCAGGAGGTTTTCAATCTCATTTCAAGAAATGGGGTCCTCCAGAAGTAGATCTGTTCGCGTCAAGAAGCAACGCGAAAGCCCCTTGTTTTTTCTCCCTAAACAGAGGGGAGGGAGCGCGAGGTGTCGACGCATTGATCCAGAACTGGCATTTCAGAATCTGCTATGCCTTCCCGCCCCCAGCATTATTACCGGCAGTTCTCAGGAAGTTCCAGATGGAAAACACGTCCCTGATTCTAGTAGCACCACATTGGCCAAAGAGGGCTTGGTTCTCAGTACTCAAGCAACTAGCAGTCGAACCTCCCTTATTCCTGCCACCTCGAGAGGATCTCCTCTCACAGGGCCCAGTCCTCTGTCCACAGGTTCACCAATGGCAGTTAGCGGCCTGGCTACTGAGGAGGGTATGCTAAGAGCTAGGGGTTTTTCTGAGAAATTAATCTCCACCCTCCTCAACAGCAGGAAGAAGAAAACACGCCAGATTTATAAAAAGGTCTGGGTACGTTTCAATGAATGGTGTGCGGAAGGCTCCTTTGCGGTACACAGTCCCACAACGGTGTTGGAATTCCTTCAGTGCGGGGCAGATAGGGGTTTATCCATAAGTACCCTTAAAGGTCAGGTGTCAGCACTCAGTGCTTATTTAGAAAAGCATCTGGCCACCAACCCTTGGGTGGTCAGATTCTTTAAGGCTCTGTCTAGACAAAGACCGGTTCAGGGCCCTCCCTTTCCCAAGTGGGACCTATCTTTAGTTTTACAGGGCCTGACGGGAACCCCCTTTGAACCTTTAGAGGAATGTCAACTAAAGGATCTTACGTTAAAAACAGTTTTTTTTGGTAGCAGTGACAACTGCCAGGAGAGTCAGCGAGATTGAGGCCTTATCTGTTAGACCTCCTTTTTGCGTTATTTTTCCAGATCGGATCATCTTCAAGACTGATCCAGCATTTTTACCTAAGGTTGCTTCTGGTTTTCACAGAAGTCAGGAGGTAGTTCTACCCTCATTTTGTCCCAACCCCTCGGGGGAAAGGGAATTAAAATTTCATTCGTTGGACGTAAGGAGATGTATCCTTCAGTACCTAGAACTGACCAAGAGGTTTAGAAAGTCAGACTCTTTATTTATTTTGTTTTCTGGGGCCAGAAAAGGATGCAAAGCGTCTCGACGCACTATTGCCAGATGGCTCAGAGTAGCCATTGGCCAGGCCTATACATTAGCAGGGAAAGAAATCCCAATGGGTATAAGGGCACACTCTACTAGAGCTATGGCAGCTTCTCAGGCAGAGAAGGCTGGAGCAACACCAGAGCAGATATGCAGGGCTGCAACATGGTCCAGCTATTCCACTTTCGTTAAGCACTACAGAGTGGACCTGGTGTCGGCTAGTGAGCAAGCCTTTGGGCGAAAGGTGTTGCAAGCTGTAGTCCCACCCTAACTGGTAAGTGCTCGTTCATCCTCTCATGGTGGCTGTCCTGAAAGACGAAAGGGGAAAATTAAAGTTACGTACCGGTAACGTCTTTTCCAGTAGTCTTTCAGGACAGCCCTAGTTACCCACCCGAAATTTTGGGGTGTCTTATAAAAGACCAGAACGCAGCATGATAATGATATGGAATAGTATGTTATTAATGTGTTCTTGTGTCTCCCCAGCTGACCGGAGGTAATCTTGGAATATACTGAGGTCTGGCAGGGGGAAGTAAGAATTTATGGGCTGGCGCAGTGTTTCCTAGAGGAAGAGGAGGAGACTATCTCTCATGGTGGCTGTCCTGAAAGACTACTGGAAAAGACGTTACCGGTACGTAACTTTAATTTTTTTTTTTTTTAATTTCAGGCTTCCCAGCCTAGAGGTGAGATGTGGGGTCTTATTGACCCCATATATCACTGTAAAGAGGACCTGTCATGCCATATTCCTATTACAAGGATGTTTATATTCCTTGTAATAGGAATAAAAGTGGTCAAAAATTTTTTTTTTTTGGAAAAAAGCATCAAACTAAAATAAATAAAGTAAAATGAACAATAAAAAAAAAAAAAAAAATTTTAAAGCGCCCCTGTCCCTGTGTGCTCGCATCCAGAAGCGAACGCATATGTAAGTCCCGCCCACATATGAAAACGGTGTTCAAACCACACATGTGAGGTATCGCTGCGATCGGTAGAGCGAGAGCAATAATTGTGGCCCTAGACCTCCTCTGTAACTCAAAACATGTAACCAGTAAAAAATTTTAAAGCGTCGCCTATGGGGATTTTTGAGTAGCAAAGTTTGGCGCCATTCCACAAGCGCGTGCAATTTTGAAGGGTGACATGTTGGGTATCTATTTACTCGGCGTAACTTCATCTTTCACATTATGCAAAAACATTGGGCTAACTTTATTATTTTGGTTTTTGTAAAGCACAAAACAGTTTTTTTTCCAAAAAAAACGCGTTAAAAAAATTGCTGTGCAAATACTGTGCGAGATAAAAAGTTGCAACGACCACCATTGTATTCTCTAGGGTCTTTGCTAAAAAAACATATATAATGTTTTGGGGTTCTAAGTAATTTTCTAGCTAATAAATGATGATTTTTACATGTAGGAGAGAAATGTCAGAATTGGCCTGGGTGCTCCAGAACGCCTGAAGGTGCTCCCCTGCATGTTGGGCCTCTGTATGTGGCCACGCTGTGTAAAAGTCTCACACATGTGGTATCACCGTACTCGGGAGTAATAGCAGAATGTGTTTTGGGGTGTAATTTGTGGTATGCATATGCGGTCTGTGAGAAATACCCTGCTAATATGACAATTTTGTGGAAAAAAAAAAAGTGAAAAAAAAACCTTGATTTTGCAAAGAATTGTGGGAAAAAATGACAACTTCAAAAAACTCACCATGCATCTTTCTAAATACCTTGGAATGTCTTCTTTCCAAAAAGGGGTCATTTGGGGGGTATTTGTACTTTTCTGGCATGTTAGGGTCTCAAGAAATTAGATAGGCCGTCAATAATTCAGGTGTGATCAATTTTCAGATATTCGCACCATAGCTTTTGGACTCTATAACTTTCAAAAAGACCAAATAATATCCACCGATTTGGGTTATTTTTACCAAAGATATGTAGCGGTATA
The DNA here is from genome assembly GCF_042186555.1 of Aquarana catesbeiana. Lineage (NCBI taxonomy): Eukaryota > Metazoa > Chordata > Amphibia > Anura > Ranidae > Aquarana > Aquarana catesbeiana. The sequence continues at coordinate 202,791,028 of NC_133332.1, read as the reverse complement.
AATTTTGGCCAAAATATATGAAGCAAAATTACTAATTTGCAAAATATTATAACAGAAATGAAGAAAAATGTATTTTTTTACAGATTTTTCGGTCTTTTTTTTTTTACGGCGCAAAAAATAAAGAAACCAGCAGTGATTAAATACCACCAAAAGAAAGCTCTATTTGTGTGAAAAAAAGGACAAAAATTTCATAAAGATACAGTGTTGCATGACTGAGTAATTGTCATTCAAAATGTGAGAGCACCAAAAGCTGAAAATTGGTCTGGTTAGGAAGGGGGTTTAAGTGCCCAGTGGTCAAGTGGTTAACAGGTTCCCGACCGGCGCACGCCGATGTACGTCGGCAGAATGGCATGGCTGGGCAAATGGGCGTACCCGTACGTCCCTTTGAATTTGCCGCCATGCCATTGTGTGGGCACCGGCCGGGAGCTCTGTGAGTCGGGTCGCGAGTCTAGCCCCCTAGTGGTTAACCCTTTCACTGCCAGTGTCATTTACACAGGAATCCGTGCATTTGTATAGCACTGATTGCTGTATAAATGACAATGGTGTCAAAAATGTCCGATGTGTCCGCCATAATGTCGTAGTCACAATAAAAATCGCTGATCGCTGCCATTACTAGTAAAAAAAAAAATTAACAATAGAAATGCCATAAAACTATCCCCTATTTTGTAAACGCTATAACTTTTGCGCAAACCAATCAATAAACGCTTATTGCGGTTTTTTTTTTGGTTTTTTTTACCAAAATTATGTAGAAGAATACGTATCGGTCTAAACTGGGGGAAAAAAATGTTTGTTTTTAATCAAAATTGTCGCTATTTTTTTGTTTATAGCGCAGAAAATAAAAACCGCAGAGGTGATCAAATACCACCAAAAAAAAGCTCTATTTGTGGGAAAAAAAAGGACGTCAATTTTGTTTGGGAGCCACATCGCAGGACCGTGCAATTGTCAGTTAAAGCGACACAGTGCCGAATCGCAAAAAAACGCACTGGTCAGGAAGGGGGCAAATTCTTCCGGGGCTGAAGTGGTTAAACATTACATGCCCGTTTAACACTAAATGAACACGGTTGGGCAATTCAGATTGCACTGGAGCAAAGATTGCAGTTTATGGAGGAAAATATGGTCAATATTATTATATCCCAGATCCAGAACTAAATAGAACCCTTTATAGTACAAATTGCTCACACTTCCTAATATGTGAAAATATTGGTTACCTGAAATTCCATGTTATTGCTTCCAGTTTTTTAGGAGCAGGCATACCATCCTTACGTAGAGGGTTATATTCTATATGTGGAAATAAAGCTTACGCCTGGCTTCCTACTAATGTTACAGGTACATGTTATATTGGGAAGTTAGCACCTGCTTTGGCTGTTCTCAAAGATACAGTGCGACCAGATCAAAGTCCAGAATACCCTTTAGTGTTCAAAAGAGAGCTGTTCACTGAAGGTGACATGATGACATGGTCATGGTTCCCTTCCTGGACAGGATGGGGAATTGAAGCAATGAAAGAATAAATAATTACACTAGAATTGTAGATGAGATTATTAACCTACCACTGATATAGGTTTATTAAGTGAAGAAATGGCTCAGCTTAAAAAAGTAGTATTAGAGCACAGATTAACGCTAAATTATCTCACTGCAGCTCAAGGTGGGATGTGTAAGGTATTTCGCACTGACAGTTTTATATACATTTCTGATAATGAGGACATTATTAAAGGGCACTAAGATAAGAGAACTACAGAATAAGGCCAGAGATATTGCTAAAGATGGATGGAACCCCTTTAAGGGATTAGGAGGTTTTGGTGACTTTTTATATGGCATAGCAACATGATTACAGAAATTAGGCGCTTACATTGTGATGTTCCTATTTCTCATATTTGTTATTTACTTCATCAGGCTCTGTGTGACAACCCGCTGTACCAACAAATGGTCCTGAGGAATCCATTATTGTGAGAAAGCTAGGAGAGAGCTGAACTGGATGCCGTCTCTCTGCGCCAATGTAACAGGAGTTACCAGCAATCGGCTGAATGTAACGCGGAGAAGAATGGTGTCAAATAAACAAAAGGAGGGAAATGACATGGACATTCACTGTATTGTTCATTTAAGCTCAAGAGACTCCATTTTGTTCTCACTGTTGAAATGTGTTCTGTAACCTTCACCAACACACAGACACATCTGCTAGAAGCTCTCTACTCCCTCCTCCCCTCTCAAGGTTTTACTTTTGCAATTGTTCTATTTGCTAGCTTTTAATAACATATTTCTATTTGTTAGTTTTTAATAACATCTCACACCACCCCTTTCTTATCTATGTATAAAATAACATGTAATAATAAATTTTGACACTGAACAGACATTTTAAACACAGTGATTGAGTCTTGTGAATCTGTTCCTGCAGCTGCAGTTTTAACTTTGTTTTAGAGTCCCAATCAGAAATTGGTCATAACAGCCGCAAGATCACTTTTATCGGCAGGGGAGGGGGGCCCTCCCCCTCCTGCCACGCTCCAGTGCCCTCCGCCTCTACCGCTAGCGATCAGATCCTTCTCCCTGTGTGGTATGGAGCTGAGTTGAGGGGAAGATGGGGCCCCTACTCGGCTCCATACCATTGCAGGGCGGAAGCGACGTCAAAATGTCACTTCTGCTCATAGCTCTTAAAGGGACATTGTTATAATATTTAAGAGGTCCTGTCTTAAATATTTCAAAAGAACAGTGCAAAGATAAATAAAAAGTAAAATAAGAGAAAATTTTTTTTTTTAACGCGCCCCGTCCCGCTGAGCTCACATGCAGAAGCGTTGGTAGCGCCCGCATATGTAAACAGTGTTCAAACCACACATGTGAGGTATCACCGCGATCATTGGAGCAAGCAATATTTCTAGCCCTAGACACCACCTCTGTAACTCAAAACATGCAACCTGTAGAATTTTTTAAACATCACCTATGGAGATTTTTAAGGGTAAAAGTTTGTCGCCATTCCACGAGCGGGTGCAATTTTGAAGCGTTGGGTATCAATTTACTTGAAGTAACATCATCTTTCACAATATAAACTTTTTTTTTTACCAAAAAAAAGTGCGCTTGTAAGACCGCTGCGCAAATGCGGTGTGACAAAGTATTGCAATGACCGCCATTTTATTGTCTAGGGTGTTAGAAAAAAAAAATTTCTCATTCGTTCATTGACAGGCACAGCCTTCTTTATTCAGAACAGTAGGGTTATATCATCTCCGCAGGAGTAGGACTAGGCAGAACAAAAAAAACCCTGGCTACGCCCATGGGCTGTCCTCCATAAGTATATAACCCCCTCCCTGCTCTAGGTATTCAGTTTTTTTTTTTTTTGTGCCTAGTCAGGAGTAAGGACCTAGTTCCCTGCTGGGATCTCTAGTCCTGGGAATTTTTTGTTTGTTATTTTCTCTTTTTCCTGGATTCTTTCCGGAGAGATCTACAATCAACTGCCGGGCTGGGCGATGGGCTGGACGCGAGTGGTCACCCCAGTCTGGCCAGCGAGCGCGCTCAGACCATAGCTACACGATAGGTCGGCCGCGACATAGCCCCACTGGACAGGGGCTGCCCTGCGAGTTAAACGTCTCGCTAGGTCACATACGACCGGGTCTTGGCCTGTGTCGCAGCGTTCCTCATGGCCGACAGCCCCCCACTTTGGTGGCGAGGAGGATCGTTACCTGTGCTTTTCACTGGAGAGGTAAGTAAGGGGTCTCCTCCTCTCCTTCCCGGAATGGTGCAGGGCGCGGGTACTCCCTGGGGTGGTTGGTCCCTCCGGGGTTCTCCCCCCCCATCCTGGGTGAGGCCCAGGCTCCGCCCTAGGGGCTTTGAGACATGGTTCCCCTTTTTCCACCTTCGGCTTTTGCGGCCTACTGGGCTGCGTTTTTTGTACCTATTGGGACGTGGCTGTGTGGGGCCCCAGTATGTGCCCCCTGTGAGGGGCCCCGGTATATGCCCCCTGTGAGGTGTCCCGGTATGTGCCCCCTGTTAGGGGCCCTGGTATTTGCCCCCTGTGAGGGGCCCTGGTATTTGCCCCCAGTGAGGGGCCCCCGGTCTGCGCCCCCTGTGACGGGCCCCCGGTCTGCGCCCCCTGTTAGGGGCTCTCTTTTATGCTCCCTGTAAAGGGGGCCTTGGTCTGCCCCCTGTCAGGGGGTTCCAGTTAGTGGCCCCCTCCCCCTGTGTTTTTTAGGGTAGTGCTTAGGCATATAGCCTAGTATATAGCACCCCTGCCCTCCCCTCCCCCTCTGTCTCCTATCTGGCTCTGAGGACGTGGCCCACCTTGTGGGGTGGTGGCCACACTCCCTATCTTGTCAGGGAGTGAGGATAACTGCAGTAGGGCACGAAAAAGCGCTGGTTATCGCACTTATTACATCTGTGCAGGAACCTTTCAAGATGGGGGATGCAGCGGTGGCTGCGGCGGAGAGCCGATACCTCATAAGCCATCTTGCGCGGCGAAAGTGTTCCCTTTTCCCTCTTATCTTGACAGTATTGTCCTTGAAGACTGGGAGGGTCTAGAGTGCATTTGTGTTTCTAAAAAAAAGAAAATGCTTGCTGTGAGGTACCCATTTGGGAATTCCCCTGCCTTTGCTGCATTGCTGGACCTATGGTCTAGGCACTGCAGTATGTCAGCTACGCCTCTTGGCTGTAGTTCCCCTGGTTGCTGAGCTTCTAAGGTCTCCTCAGTGGTGCTTAGACAGGTATTTTGGGGGCTACCCTGGATGTCAATACTTCCAATGGGCATCTACTGCTGGACTGCTTGCTGTTCTACGTGGGTTGGATGTGCAAGCTCCGTTGCTGCAGAGTGTGGTTGTCACGGTTCCCGTATCAGGAACAGTTTAAAGCCCTGACCTGCCTTGTGTGGGTTCAGAAGGTCAGGATGGGGTAGCACCCCTTCATCATGGGGACCTTCCGGTTTCTATCGACATCACGAATGCTTGTTTATACATTCCGTTATGTGCCCGACTCCAGCACCTCCTCCATTTTGCTGTGGGTGTGGCGCATGATCAGCACATAGTCTGGCCACCACTCCTCGGGTATTTGCAATCGGGCGTGGTTGCATCTGTGGGGGTTTGCAGTCCTGGTTGCCTGGACGATCTTCTTCTGCCACTCCTCAGCTACCCCAAGGGGCAGTGTAGTTTCTATACAGACCTTGACTGATTTCAATAGGCATCTATACTATCTGAAGTCTGCTTGGGCCCTTCCAGAGTGTCGGTTTATCTAAGCCCGAGCTTCAGCTCTGGCCAGCGTGTTTTCTTCTCTCGGACAAACTCCAGAAGTTGCATGCTGTGTTTTTATTATTTTTCTGTCTGGCAGGTAGGCCCTCTGTGGACCTTGGACGTGTGGTTGTATTCCGGGTTCGAAGTCAGGATTGTCGACTAAGGGGGTGAGCGGTCCCGGGGAAGGGTGCCAATGAAGTGTTTTGGAGATTTGTCTAAAGGTGGCGAGTGTAGGTCCTGTTAGTGGGTGTGAAGTGTATGTTGTCGGTGCAGCTCGTGAAGTAATCCAAGGTAAATAGGTAAGAGGAAGTGGTGCAAAGGAATCTTCAAGATCAACCCAATCTTTAGTGGACTGATGAATGTGCCAATCAATTATTCTTGTGAGATGGCATGCTGAGTGGTACTTCTGAATGTCTGGAAGACTCAGACCACCTTTAATTTTAGGGGTGGTTGATTTTTCCCAGCTCAGTCTAGGGGATTTCGCTGTCCAAATGAAGTTTCTGCAAATTTTTTTATACGTGTTGAAGAAGGAGGGGGGAAGTTTAATTGGGACAGTCTGTAGGAGGTACAATATTCTGGGTAAGATATTCATCTTTACGATAGCAATCCTTCCAAACCAGGAAAAATGGCCCGAGGTCCATTTGAGGAGATCATTTTGTATGTTAGTGAATATCGGGAGGTAGTTGCTATCGTAAAGGTCATCTAAATGTGTCGGTAGTTGTATTCCCAAATAAGTAAGGGCGTGGGGCTCCCATTGAAACGGAAAGTTCAGCTTACATTGCGTCACTATCTTCTGTGGGAGGGAATTATTAAGAGCCTTGGATTTAGTGAAATTAATTTTAAAGTTGGACAGGCTGTGAAAGGTAGCAAAGTCTTTTAGTAGATTGGGCATGGAGATCAGTGGTTCCGAAAGGAATAGGAGGATGTCATCAGCGTAAGCTGCAGTCTTGTATTGTTTGGAGTTTACATCTATTCCCTTTATATCGGGATTTGCCCTGATTTTACGCAGTAGTGGTTCTAAGGTGATAATAAAAATGAGAGGTGACAGTGGGCATCCCTGACGGGTACCATTCGAAACGGAGAAGGCGTCCGACAGGCGACCATTGACTCTTATCCTAGCCGTGGGTGATGAGTATAGTGTTAGTATCATTTGTACAAAGAGCGTTGGTAATCCCAAAGCTCGTAGTGTTGCAGACATGTAGTCCCATGCCACCCTGTCGAACGCCTTCTCCGCATCAAGCGATAAAAGAAAACCTTGTTGTTTGGTAGGGGAAGATGAGGAAAGATGATGATGTATGAGGATGGCTTTTATGGTGTTATCCCTGGCTTCTCTGCCAGGGATAAATCCAACTTGGTCGAGGGAGATCAATTTAGGGAGAATGGGGAGAAGTCTGTTAGCAAGAATTTTCGCATAGAGTTTTAAATCTATATTGAGGAGGGATATGGGTCTATAGTTGGTGACTAAAGTAGCATCTTTACCTGGTTTTGGTATTAGGGTGATATGTGCCTCTAACAGGTCTTTATTACCTTGTGGAGAAGAGGCCAATGAGTTAAAAGCTTTTGTGAACTGGGGGGCAAGTATATCCTGAAATGTTTTATAGTATCCGACGGTAAGTCCATCTGGACCGGGACTTTTTCCTGTTTTGAGTTGTTTCAATGCCGTCTTTGTTTCCTCTACGGTAATGGGGCAGTCAAGAGTCATGGAGTCATCAGTAGAGATAGGTGGTATGCCATATTGTGATAGGAAGGCTGATATAGCAGCCTGTCTATCTTGGTCGCCGTCAGTCAGTTTTGGGGGGGTAAGTTGTAGAGTTTTGTAAAGTAGTTCACAAATTGCGTGGCTATGTCATCTGGTGAAGTAAATGATTTCCCGGCTGAATTCTTAATTTCATGTATGTTATAGGTAGCTTTCTTGTGTTGCAACACTTTCGCTAATAGCTTCCCAGATTTATTCCCGAATTCGTTGTATAATTTGTTCTGTAAAATGTATTTGCGTCGTAGTGCTTTGTTCATTTCTTCTCTCAAAGCTTCTCTAGCTTGTAAGAGTTCTTCGAAGGATTTAGTGGCTAGGGACAGTTTATGTGCCCTTTCTAGTGTATGTATTTTGGATGAGAGGGTATTGATAAGGGCTCGTCTTTGTTTATTTCGGAAAGCGGCAATGGAGATGAAGTCTCCTCTTACCACACACTTATGTGCTACCCATATGGTGGGCGGGTTAGGTTCGTCCAGTGAGTTGTCCTGAAAGTAGTGGATAAGTCGGGTGGAGATTCGATGTGTGAGATCAGGATCCGTCAGTAGTGAGCCGTCTAGCCTCCATATCGAATGGGCACGTGGAGATAGTGAGAAAGTCAGCGAGATTGAGATGGGATTGTGGTCAGAGAGTATCATAGGTTCTATGGTCGCTTGTTGGAGCATGGGAAGGTCAGTTTGGGAAATGAAGAAATGATCTATTCTAGAATATTTGTTGTGGGGAGATGAGTAGAAAGTAAAATCTCTATCGTTTGGGTGTAAGGTGCGCCAAGTGTCGTGAAGGGTCAGTTCCTGTAGTTGCTTCTTAATGGCTCTGAGTGCCCTGTAGGGAAGTGAGGTTGTACCCGTGGAGGAATCCTGTTGCGGGTTTAGTGCGACATTGAAGTCTCCACCAACCACAAGAACCCCTGAGTAAAATTCAGTGAGTGCTTGTAGAGTTTCCCTGAAGAATGTGACTTGTTGTTAGGAGCTTATATATTTGCCAGGGTGATGGGTTTGTTGTACAAGGTTCCTTTGAGAAACAAGTATCTGCCATTAGGATCCTGTTTAGTGTCCAAAATATGTATGGGACAATTTTTTGATATTAAAATCGTGACACCTTTTGTTTTTGATGTGTCATTGGAAGCATGGTATACAGTGGGATAATGATAATTACCCAGTTTGGGGATGTTATTAGTACGAAAATGTGTCTCCTGGATGAAAGCTATGTGGGTTTTGTGTCTCTGTAACATGTATAGGAGTTGCGACCTCTTTTCCGGGGTGTTTAGTCCTCTAATATTTATTGAACATATCTTTATCTTTAAGTCCTTCTGGGGTATTTGAGGGTCGTGTTTTCCATGTCGATAGGAATCTGTACCTGCCATGTCAGGTATGAGGTGTAAGCGTCTTATTGAAGAACGGGACCAGCAGTAAGTGGATTCCTATGTTTACTATATAGTGCTGGTAGTATGAATTTATAGAAGCAAAGATGCAAGAAGGATTGGGCTGGGATAGGTGGGTGAGAGAAAGGGTAACTTAACTAACCTATCCTATACCGAAATAGGTCAGATTCGTACAGTGCTGTATCTCTGGAGAGTCGACCAGAACGAGAGCCGGATCTCCGTACAGCACTGATGGGGGGGGTTGGGATGTACCAAACGTAGGAGATAGGCTGTGAGTTTTGTAAAGGGGATATGTCCCACCGTTGCGATCCATGAAGTCGCATGTGTGGAGGATGTCATAAGGAGAGATATAAGTAAGCATATATATATATATATATATAGAGATATCAGCCGGATACTCGCTGATAACCACTTAAAAATGTAAAATCAATAAGCCAGCTGTTAGAAGGATGAATATTGATAGAAAGTCCCTTGAGGGAATGTGATAATTGGGATAAGTGATATAGTTGAAATAATTGAAATAGTTGAAACCTCAGGGATTAAGTCTTGAAGGGTCAGTTGTCATCTTAATCATTGTTGTGTTATTATTGGATGCGATGGTCGCATAAAGTTATGTACAGCGTAGTGAGATATGTCATGGAGAAGGTTGTCTGTAGGGATGGCTGTGTACATATCGCCTGACCAGCAATGGTAGAAAGACGTCTCCTTCATTGAAACATTACTAAAAAGAGAGTTTCATAACAAGTCATAACTAGTAACATAAACCAGGTTCTACGTATGTATTAGTGAGCCTAGGCCTTCCGCAGTAGGGCCGTGTTCCCTTATCATAATTTTCTGGGATTTTATTTATTTATTTATTTATTTATTTTTATCTATATAATTGATTAGCCCCCTTTATCCCTCCCCCGTCTGCTCCTGGCAATTTGTCCGATAACTGCACCTCCTCATTATGGGGAGATGTGGTAACATTAAACATGGTATGTTTTGAAATCTCCAGAAGTCCAACCTAGGAAACTAGGTCGATAGTGGGTGTGTTATTTAATGTGTGGAGAACATTATGAATTTGTCTGCGCTTACTGCTACCTTCCCTATATGAGTATGAGAAGATATATGCCACTCGACATCAAGGTCAGCGAGATGCAATGTAATCATGTCACTGATTCTTGACCGATAGTATACGAGCCTCTTGGAATTAGAAGTCTAGCAGAGGGGAGATATGTGAAGGGGCAGCAGCGACGGAGGGGGTGTTAATCAGCTAAGGAGGGGGGGAGGTGTTCACAGCGAACAATAGACTGTTCAGAGTCGCATGCTTGTTATATGTATGGTTAAGCTGAAGGGCGGGCCTGTCACTGCATTGGTCAAGTGATTTCTGGAGATCGTTTGTTAACCTCTAGCATGTATTACTGTGGAATAGCGATCTTTGTGCCCATACATAGATATGCCAAACGAAACCAAACCTTAGGAGAACTATAACTAATCCTAATGTGAGCATTATTACCTCGCTCAAAACGTTTAACAGACCAACATTACCTAAGCCCTTAAACGATATAGAAAAGGCATTAAAGCTTAACTGTAGAAATGTATTATTCGGTTATGTAGTTTTCAGCTGTTTGTCGATCAGTTGTCTGGAGTCTGTCTTGCGTTGGTGAAGGAAGTGGAGGTCCGCTTGTCAAAGATTTGGGCGATCGTTCTGTGTGAGGGGAGCTAGCGTCATAGCCGACATAGGACACTGCCGAGGTCTATGCGCCAGATATACAACAACTACAAGTGGTAAAAGTTAAGCGATAGACAAGGAGCAGACTGGCTAAGCGGTGTTCTCCTGGCAGAAGTCAACTTTGTGGTAGCAGTCAGATATCCAGAAAGTAATTCATTAGCTGTAAATCATTGGGACGGTCTCCGCGCTAAGCAATAAAGGGAATGTGGCTGCTGCGGAGAGACATGAGGCCTGTCAGTGTGGCTGGGAGCTCCGAAAATTTGTAAAGTGCAACAAACCTTAATAGTCTCTGCGGGCTCTCCAGGGCCTCGGTGATGGCATGCGGCCATTACTGCGCTGGGGTCCTTGAGATGTCGCATGGGTGCGGTCATCTGATGGGGATCTCCGTCGGCGAGGTTGTGAGACTTGCGCCTCCATCGGTTCTTCATGAGGAGAATGTTTCCCGCTGGTGTAATGGCGGAATTCCGCGTACCATGCTGGAACCTCCACTAGGGGTATGCCCAGGCTGTCACAGAAATAAGGCAAGTCCTCCGGCACTTTGAGGAAGGCTGTGCGGCCTAGATGAGTGGCAGCTAGGCAGAACGGGAATTTCCACCGATATAAAATTCCATGAGTGCGTAAGACGTCGAGTAGCGGTTTTAGATCCCTGCGATGTTGCAGGGTGATGCCTGATAGATCTTGAAAGATCTGAATTTGTGCACCCTGGTATTGTAGTGGATGTTTGTTTCTCGCCTGTTTCAAGATATCTTCTTTTAATTTATAATCTACAATACAGCAGATAATGTCTCTTGGGGGGTCATTTTCTCTGCCTTTTGGGTGCAGTGCCCTATGGATCCTTTCCTTTTCAATTCTGGTTTGGGGTGGTCTGTCAAGTAAGCCATTAAACAGTGCAGATACCGCAGGGGATAAGTGTTCAGAATCAATGGCTTCTGTCATGCCTCGTATTCTGAGGTTGTGCCTGCGACCGCGGTTGTCGAGGTCCTCAATGCGGCGTTGAGCCTCCCTAAGTTGCAGGGTATGTGTATCTATCTTCCTTGTAGCTTTGCGGAGGACGGTATCATGTTTGGCAGAGGTCTTTTCAACCTCAGCCACTCTGTCATTTAGTGTATGAATATCCATTCTGAGTTCAGCAATGGCGGCTGACAGTGTCCTTGATATCATTTGCAATAGCCTTCAGGTCGTGTATGTTTAGACCGGGAGGTTGAGGGTTCTCTGTCGTACCCGAAGCTAGAGGATATGATCCCTGAGGCGTGGGTAGTTGTCCCGATGTGTGTGTTCCTGAATCCTGTGAGGAGCTGTGGCGGGACGGCGCCATATTGCTTCTCTGTGTCCTTAACATTTCAGGGATATTTTGACTTGGAATCCTGGGATTTTCACGGGGTGAGCGGGACCGAGAGGCCGACGTGTGGCGGGAGGATGTTCCCATTATGTCCCGTGGGTGTAAAAGCGAAAGTTACCTCCGTTAATATCGGTGATAAGGGATGCAACGGCGGGAGGTGTTCTCTCAAGCTGCCATCTCCTAGCTCGTCCAGGCCACGCCCCCTGAGAGTTTCTATCTTTTTGAATCTATTCCATTTGCGCAGTTCCATACAAGCTCCCTTCAGGGAGGTCCTGGCATGAGACAAATACCCGAGGTCTCGGGACATTCGAATTCGGCTGAGTTAGGAAACCAGGGTTCCCTGGTCTGGTGGCTCGGTCTCCGGTTTTTCTGTGGGACAAATCCTTTCTCCCCTTGTATTAAACAGGGTGACCACCAATTCCAGTCAGTCTGGGTAGGATGTCCTGGGATTGAGCTCTGCTCAGGGTCATTGTACGCTGGTGGAATCCAGACTACCAGGTAATATCCTGGAACTTCGAGCGATCAGGCTAAGTCTGGATCATGGATGGATCGACTACGGGGGCTCCCGGTGCGGTTCTAGTTGGACAAGGCAACCACGATGGCTTATGCCCTTCACCAGGGCGGTTCAAATAGGCTGTGGCAGCCCTGGCTGTTGGCAGAATGTTTCGTCTGGCCCTTTTCCGGTGTATGCATTCCAGGAGTGGAATGCTAACAGGTGGATACCTCAGTTGGTGAGGGTTGGACCACGGATGGGCCCTTCACCGGGCCGTGTTTCTTCGGGTTTGTTGCCGCTGGGACACTCATGAGATGGTTCTCTTGGTGCCCTGGTTCAACTGGACGGTACCAAGGTTTCTGGTAAGGTCACGGGTTGCTCTGGCAGCCCATGGGGCCAGTGATGTTTCCATATGCCTTTCCTCCTCTCCAGCTTCTGTTGTGGCTTTTACGCAGGATCACGGCTGCGGGGGTTCCGGTCATTCTATTATCCCTGGATGGGTACAGTCGGTCTGGGTACGCTGACCGGGTACGCCTGCGTGAAGGTCTCCGGCATTCCTTGTTGACTGCCTCTCAGGAAGGATCTATGGGCCCAGGGCCGTTCTTCCATCCTGCCTTAGTCACTGGTTTTAACGGCCTGGCTGTGTTGAGCCAGGTGCGGCAGTTCCGACACTGTTAATGGCTAGGGAGTCCATCTTTCAGGAGGTTTTAACCTCCGGGTGTGGAGAGTGCATATATCCTGGTGTGAATCACCGGGCATTCATCCTTGTTCTTTCTAGGTGGCTCCAATTCCGACCCCCATTTTACGAGGGGTTTAGCAGGAATGCGCCTCGAGTACCATTGAGGGCCAGGTGTCAGCCTGGGTGGTCATCTTCAGCATCCCCTGATCTCGTGCTCCCTGGTGTGTACCTATATTCAAAGGTTTAGACGTCTGTTTCCACCGGTGCGTTTTTTTTTCTACCGCCGTGGGATCTGAACTTGGTGTTTTCAGTTCTCCAGGAGCCTCTCTCCCTCTCCCTCTCTCAAAATATCGGGAGATTTCACTGCTTACTCTGTCTTGGAAGGTGGCCTCTTGGTGGCCTTTACCTCTGCTCACAGGGTGTCGAAAAGGATGACATTATCTTCTCGTTCACCTTACCCAGGTTTAGGCGGTGCTTCGCCCTTTTCTATAGTTCCGTCCCTGGGTTTCCATTTGAACAAGGACATTGTGTTTCCTTTCTTGTGTCCTTGGCAACACATGCCAAGGAATTTGTTTCATATGCCCAGGATGTGGTTTGGAAGATTCGGTTGTATTTGCCAGCCACTGAGTCTTTTGGAGGTCAGGCTCTCTGTACTCACGAACAGGCCAAGAAAGGGGCTGTCTGCTTCTTCTGCGACCTTCTGGATGGATCAGACAGATGATGACACTGGGCTATTCTGTCAGGAATCGGGTTCCTGCTTTCCCTGTTACGGCGCATTCTTCTCGGGCGCCTAGTGCGTCTTGGGCCTTCTGTCTTCAGGCGTTCGTGGCACATTTTTCAAAAGTTCTACAAAGTGGATGGGTTGGCATCTGCGGGTGCCCTTTTTGGCCGCAAGCTTTTTGTAGGCTGCAGGGTCTAATCCCTCTTGAAGGGGTATCGTTCAGGTTGGGTTCCAACTTGTCCTGTGTGAAACTCCTTTTACCTGGTTGGCTTTTGTGTTAACCTTGGGATTTTTCGCTGTCCCACCCCTCATGTTCAGCACTACTTTGGGACGTCCATACCGTTCTGAAAAAAGAAGGCTGTGTCTGTCAATGAACGAATGAGAAAATAGGATTTTTTACTTACCGTAAAATCCGTTTCTCTGAGTTCATTGACAGGCACAGCACCCACCCCTCTATGGAGTTTTTTGATACTTCTATTACTGCTTGCTACTAAACTGAATACCTAGAGCAGGGAGGGGGTTATATACTGACGGAGGACAGCCCAGAGAACAAAAAATATATATATATATATATATCTAAAATGTTTGGGGGTTCCAAGTAATTTTTTAGCAAAAAAAAACTTTATTAGTCAAACACGTTTTGCTTTTAGTTACAATTGCTGTTTTTCCTCTTCCTGGTTGAACGAAGCTCTGGTGATGTAACCCTGGCCGCACAGCTGCATCCTGGGAAGTTTCTGTTTCATGCCTCAAGAGGCTGCCCCAGAGTTCTAAGTTGAGTTCCAGGATGAATTCATTTGAAACTGAAACCGTGAGAAGAATGGCCAGGCTGTGATGATGTCACTCCGGGGCATGTGCACAGAAGTCAACGTTGTGGCATAATGCTCTTAATGGAAGGCATACTCCAGTGTGCCTTCCAGTCACAGCACAGTGCGTATGCACCGGATTACAACACCGACTGCTACAAATGTGAATATTTCCTAAGAGGTACATGTTTAGGAGATATTAACTGTACCTACACATTAGCCTTATTATTGGCTTACCTCCTAGGTACAAGTCCTAAAGTGTCATTTACTACTGTTTTAAGGCCAAAATTATTTATTTTTAGTTATCATTATAGTAGGGGAGAGTCAAAAATACTATCACACTTTTATTTTAGTCTGTGACCCCTTTGTGGAGCTCATTACTCTCCCTCTGTCCCTGTGATGCAAAAAAATAAAGAAATTGAGGGCATGAATGTCACTGGGATAGGAAAGCACAGTCCCAAAAAAGAAGTGGGTGAAAATCGCCACAACTGGGCTACAGCGATAAATAACGAACAGAGGGTGTTTTTCTTTCCTGCGCCATCCAAAATGAATACGTTTGGGCTAAAGTTGGGTTTTTATGTGTAGGGCTGTACACCATGAGGGGCACAAAAATCAGGCTGATGACACAGCAAGAAAGCATGAGATGCATTTGTCTGGCTGTTCGTTCTGTTGTTCATCTGTTTTTTAGATACACGTGGAGCAAGCGAGGATTGTTCGCTGTACTACCGACTGTTCTTTATTATTTTGCCAAAACAATTAATAAAAACTATTGAAACAGAAAGCATGATATGAAGGCAGTGGGCTGTATAACTACTTTGTGGAGGGGGACAAACAGGGCATCTTACTAAAAGTTCTTACAGCAATAAAAGCTCAAATCTGCATGTTTTTACCAAATGACACTCATACATACAATACAGTTTAGGTCTGTTTCTGAGATATGAGGTGATATATGACAAAACATCTGGTGGTTTGGTAAACTTTCAGTGGCAATGGTTTCCTCCTCCCTGCCATTTAATATATTGGTGTGCTCTGCTTCACTATCTAGGATAATGAAGTTCCAGCTGCACACCAAACAGTACTAGTGATGCAGGTTTAGCAATGAGGGTGCTGTGATCAGTGCTGTCACCTTCAAGCATTTTGCTTGCATATTGGCAGAACACCAGCATTTTCTTTAATATGATCTTATTGTAAAGCAACATTCATTTTTTGGAGCCCTGCAGGGTCAACTTCATATTTTATAAAAAAAAAAAATTACAGGTAAGATAGGAGGTGCAATCATGGGCTCCTGCAGACTCAGCTTAGTTGTTTGCCTGTACCTTGTACAGACAGGCAGTTACCTGAGAGCAGGAAGATCAATGGACTACAGGACCACTCACCAGTGCCCTCGCAGCTCATTGAGAACTACAAGCCATCATGGCTATTGGTACTTGTAGGCATTCATTCATAGCAAACTGATAAAGAATGATGTGGCCGTGTGGGGGAGCCCTGCACAGCCTGGCTGTCACAGGGAGGGGGCATCATGGGGGAGAGGCTGCAGATGCTGGAACACAACATATTCCACCTTAAAAACAGGTGGAACATGTAACATTTTCCAAAGGTGAACTTTTTAAACTATCTGGCTTTGAGGCTCGGTTCACACTAGTGCGACTTGCAACACAAAGTTGCATGACAAGTCGAAATAAATTTATTTTAAGGGCATCCCTTTCAATCTTTGTAACTAAAGTCGCAGCATCTTTAACCACTTGCCGACCAGCCACCGTTGTTATACTGCGGCAGGTCGGCACGATCCCGCGAACCGTCGTAGCTATACGTCAGTCCCTTTAAGCGGGATAGCAGGCGCGTGCGCCCGCTGCACAGCGGGGGTGCCTATGCTCGTGACCGGCGGTCGCGGGCACGAGAGGCAGAACAGGGACGTGTGTGTGTGTGTAAACACACACATCCCAGTTCTGTGAGGAGAGCGAGATCATGAGTTCCCACGAGCTGGGAACCATGATCTCTCATCTCCTATAGTCAGTCCCAACCCCCACAGTTAGACACACCTAACGAACACAGTTAACCCCTTGATCGCCCCCTAATGTTAACCCCTTCCCTGACAGTGATTTATACAGTAATCAGTTCATTTTTATAGCACTGATCGCTGAATATTTGTCAATCGACCCAAAAATTTGTGAAGTGTCTGATGTGTCCGCCATAATTTCACAGTCTCGATAAAAATCGCAGATCGCCGCCATTACTAGTAAAAAAAAAAATAATAAAATGCCATAAATCTATCCCCTATTTTGTAGACGCTATAACTTTTGCACAAACCAATCAATATACACTTTTTGCGATTTTTAATACCAAAAATATGTAAAAGAATACATATCAGCCTAAACTGAGGAAAAGATTTGCTTTTTTTAAAAAAAATTTAAGCTATTTATTAGAGCAAAAAGTAAAAAATATTGTTTTTTTTTTTTCAAATTGTCGCTCTTTTTTTTTGTTTATAGCGCAAAAAATAAAAACCACAGAGATTATCAAATACCACCAAAAGAAAGCTCTATTTGTGGGAAAAAAAGGACGTCAATTTTGTTTCGGTACAACGTCGCATGACCGCGCAAATGTCAGTTACAGCGACGCAGTGCTGTATTGTAAAAAATGACCTGGTCATTGAGCAGCCAATTCTTCCGGGGCTGAAGTGGTTAAAAAAAGTTCCTGTACTATTTTGATGAGACTTGCGTGCCATAAAGTGATATGTCACATAAAAGTCACACTAGTGTGAACTGAGCCTTAATGTTATAACTTTTTAATTGTTCATATGCTTTATCAGATTTTGCAGGGCACCAAGGTGCCTTTCAATAAACCATTAACACACAATACACAATTTTTGCATTAACACAACAAATAGTGTAGATGAGAGTGCTTTGATGAACAGGACCAATGCAGAGTGCTTTGATAACATTTGGAATTTGCTATAGGTGCAGTTGACCTGCTTTAGCTGTGTTTGCATTTTGAAAGATTTGTTTGGGGGGTAAGAAGCAGTTCTGAAGTAAACAAAAGCTAGTTGCCACTGACTCTTATGCGGCCAAATAGTTATATAACACTAATGTTCTTCAAACCTTTATATTTTACTGTACATACATTAATGCATGCCTAAAAACACATCAACACACATTAAAAATAATTATTTTTTTTTGTTAGGGGATGATCAAAACCCCTGTTTTCTTTTATTTTGGATAAATTAAGGGAGGGTTATAACCCTGTTGTTTTTTTGCCATCTGTGTCCCATTGCGGAGATTTACAGTGGGTATAGAAAATAAAAGCAAAGAATAACCATTTTTGGAAAATGTTCATTTAATTGTTTAAAGTGATTGTAAAGCTTTGTTTATTTAAAAAAAATATATAAACAATATGTCATACTTGCCTCCACTGTACAGCTCATTTTGCACAGAGTGGCCCTGAATATCCTCTTCTGGGGTCCCTCAGGGGCTATTGCGGCTCCTCCCCACATCAGATAATCCCCTAGGAGAAGCGCTCTCCTGGGGGGTTACCTTGCGGGCGCTCCCAAGTCCATAATTCGGCATCCATAGCCGCCAAATGTATGACTCGGCCCCGCCCCCAGGTCATTGGATTTGATTGACGGCAGTGGGAGCCAATGACTGCGCTGCTATCAATCTATCCAATCAACAGCTGAGAACCCCGGGCAAAGGAAGAGCGCGTCCCCACTGGATGAATTTCCAGGGTTCAGGTAAGTAAAACGGGGGGGGCTGGGGGGCCGGTCACGGCAAGGTGTTTTTTCACCTTAATGCATAGGATGCATTAAGGTGAAAAAACCCAAGGGTTTACAACCCCTTTAATTGCGTAGGAAAAAAAAAATCAGACTCAAAACTATTTTTATTTCACATTCCCACCTTCTAGCTTTAAGAAACACTTAAAAACTAAAAAAGAAAGAAAACTGTAGTCCATTGCAACTGTTTTTGCAGATCAAGCAGAAGAAAAATATGGAATCACTCAATTCTGAGGAAAATATTATGAAATCATGAAAAAAAAAAACACTACAGTACACCACTAGTACTTTGTTGCACCACCTCTGGATTTTATAACAGCTTGAATTCTGAGGCATGAATTTAACTATCGACAAACATTTTTTTTCATCAATCCGGCTCTAACTTTTTCTTATTGCAGTTGTCAGATCAGCTTTGCAGGTTGGAGCCTTGTCATGGACCATTTTCTTTCATTTCCACCATAGATTTTTATTTGGATTGAGGTCTGGACTTTTTGCAGGCCATGCTATTGACGTTATATGTCTTTCTTGAAGGAAAGCTTTCACAGCTTTGGCCCTATGGCAAGATGCATTCTCATCCTGAAAAATTTCATCGTCACCTAACATCCTTTCAATTGATGGAATAAGAAAATTGTCCAAAATTATAATATAAACTTGTTCATTTATTGAAGATTTAATGACTGTCGTCTCCCCGTACCTTTACATGACATGCAACCTTATATCCTCGATTATTGTGGAAATTTGCATTTCTTCAGGTAGTCATCTTCATACTTTTTATTGGAACGGCTCCAAACAAAAGTTCCAGCATCATCACCCTGCCCAATGCAGATTGGTGATTCATCACTAAATATAATTTTTTCATCCAGTCATCCACAGTCCAATATTGCTTTTCTTTAGCCCACTGTAACCTTGTTTTTTCTGTTTAGGTGTTAATGATGGATTTTTTTGGGCTTTTCTGTATGTAAATCCCATTTCCTTTAGGTGATGTCTTATGCCCCGTACACACGGTCGGATTTTCCGATGGACATTGTCCGATCGGAGCGTGTGGTCGGAAATTCCGACCGTGTGTGGGCTCCATCGGACATTTTGCATCGGATTTTCCGACATACAAAGTTGGACAGCAGGAGATAAAATTTTCCGACAACAAAATCCGATCGCGTCAATTCCGACCGTGTGTGGCCTGTTCCGACGCACAAAGTGCCACGCATGCTCAGAAGAAATTCCAACACGGGACAGCTCGTTCTGGTAAACTTAGCGTTCGTAATGGATACAGCACTTTCGTCACGCTGCAATGTTCAAAATGGTTTAATACAGCGCACTCTCTTCTTCTTTATAATGTGACAAGAATTAAGTAGTTTTGCTGCTCATATTCACACACACACTTCTCACAAACTTCTTTCGTTACTATTTATCGGGATTCCCTCAATATATTTTGATTTCTCACACCTGACAACATATTTTTTTTTTTTTTTTTGACTTTAATGTAGAATCTTTTTTTGTGTTTCTCTTTTTTAATTTTTTTTTTGGTGATTTTGATTTGTACTCCCGAAAATGTTTGTGTGTTTTTTGTGACAAGTTCCCACAACACCATTGATATGTTGTTCTATTTAATCTGTAGGAGATTGTTTGTTGTTGTCTCTTGTTAATTTCACATTTTATGTTAGAAATGTACCTGAATCGTCACCAACAAACTGTCCCTTTTGGATGAAAACACACACAGGAGAGTAGAATTTACCTAAAAATATTTTATTAAGGGGTCACAACTACAAACAAAGAGGGAGGCAACGCTGGAGAAACTGCAGAAGTGGGCGAAGCCTTGGACCCCCAGGGCAGACATCAATTATTTAAAAGCAAAATTGGTGGCCTGAGGAGTCCATATCTAAGGGAGGGCAGTCTGGTCCAGAAGTCCCAGAGATCCGGAAAGCAGCAGATGACATCTGTGTCCCCAGGCTGTGGTCATACGAGAGACAGCAGCTTTTGTCAGACCAGACTGAACCCAGGGCAATCACTCTTTGGTCTTCCTTCCACGCTTCCTTCCAGCCTTTGGCTGTGGTGGTGGAGTTGTGGCAGCAGGAGGAGGAGGAGCATCGTCGATCTCAATGACATCCGTCTTGTGTGTCAGTTCCCCACTCTCCCCCTTACGTAGGACTTTATAAATCAGGTCCTCAGAGATCTTGCGTTGGCCCTCCTGCATGCCCTGCAATTTGGTGGCAGCCATGCAGGCAAAGGCCTCTTCAGGACTGGGGAAGGCTCTGAGGGACGCAGAAGCCTCCTGGATCAGCCTTTATGCTGAATCCTGCACAGGACTGGGAGTGGCCTTCCTGGCCCTTTTGTATGGCAGGTGGAGGGGAGGAACCTGAGACTCAGTCAGGCTGCGACTTGTCCCAGGCTTCTCTTGGCTGACACTTAGCCCCGCCTCCTCCTGGCTGCCACTAATCCCCGCCTCCTCCTGGCTGACACTAATCCCCGCCTCCTCCTGACTGCCACATTCCACAGCCTCCTCCTGGCTGAGGTCTTCCTGTGTATGAAAAAGGGACATAGTTTTAGTTTTTTTTACATCAATCACACACAATTTTCACCTCCTGACTGCTGCAAATTGAATGTTAACAAATATAACAGACTATCCTTCTGAGCCCAGCATTTTGCATTCTTGTCCCAATTTTGGGTGCCCACTACTGTCTATTGATATGTAAAACACTTTTTTTAATCAGCAATTAATGATCAATAATAACATCTTTAGTAAACATAATTTCTTTATTGCCCAGAAATCTGTAGAAGAATGCTATACCTGACTCCAGCTGGGCTCCTCCACTTCTTCCTGGCTGGAAGGCCCAGGTTGGCCATCGGAAGCCTCAGCTGGGATGGAAGGAAGAGTGGAAAGAAGAGTGGAGAGGGATTCCCTGACTTCAGTGTGGTCTGACAGAAATCGCAGTCTCTCGTATACCACAGCCTGGGGACATAAATGTCATCTGCTGCAGCTCCGGACCTCTGGGAATCCGTGACCTTCTTGCGCTCCCTAAGATATGTGCTCCTCAGGCCACCAATTTTAGCTTTTAAATAGGGGATGGTTGCTGTGGGGACCACCGGCTTCACCAACTCCAGCAGTTTCTCCAGCGCTGCCTGCCTCTTTTGTTTGTGGTTATAGTGGGGGTGTCTCACTTGCCACAGACAGGGCAGCTCCCTGTACTTGTCAATGAACAGGGGCAGGAAATTGTGGTCGTTGAACCCATCCATTTTCCAAGACACAACACAAGACAAACCCTAATGTCAGGCCAAACTCCCCTAATCTTGTTACAATATAGTCTTCAATTTCGAAGCAGTATAGGCCCAAGTTTAGATCCTACCTTCGTTGGCACGATCGGCGTCTCCGATGCTCCTTCCTCCGCTCACAGATCGTACGTAAGACGCGCGCGTTACGATTTATACACACTGCGCATGCGTATAACTCCGCCCGCCCCTGACGTTCTTTCTATTCTATTCCCCGCCCCTTTTCGTTCGGCGCAGTGGAGGAAGAGCACATGGCGGATAGACAGCAGGATCGTGCTAAGTACAGCAACGAGGAGGAGGAGGAGGAGGAGGAAAGGCCGGAGCCTGAAACGTCCCAATCCAGAAGGAGATTAAAGGACTCAAATATGTCCTTTGGGGGGATGTTGGAGATGGTGGACATCCTGAAGAAGGCCGACTATGATGGAAAGTATGGGCCTTACCCCAACCCCAATGTCCGAAAGGCCAAGATCATGGCGAAAGTGGTCAGGAGTCTGCACCGGAAATTCGGGGTACGACGATCGAAAGATCAGCTCAGGAAGCGGTGGTCGGACCTGAAATTATGAGAACATGAGCAGTACAGAAAGATCCGGAGAGTGCTGCAAAAAAGTAAGTAGTTGTGCTGTGTTCCTATTGTTCTTGTGTTTATTACGTTCGTGCTGCTCCATGTGCTTTTAGGAACTGTTGTACAGTTTAAAATGGCAACTTTCATGTTCATGGGCACATTATTCGTTCGGATCACACATTTTTATTTCGGACTATAAAATACCATTGTTTAGGCCATATGCATTTGGCCACCATTTTGAGGCCCTATACTTGTCTTCAAAGAATTGGGTTGTGTAGATGGCTTTGTTACTAGAATGAAATGCAAACTAGATTCTGTGTAAGGAGAGGACACTGAGCAGCTGTTTTCACATCTGGACACTGGAGCACTAGTGTGGGACCCCAGAACACCATTTTTATTAGGGGGCCACACAGGTGCTCCAGTGTATACTATAGGGGGGGATACATCTGCGAAGCTTGTACTAAACAGGTAAAGTATCGCAGATTGACAAAGGACACTAAAAATGCTACATCTTGGAACTCTGCTAAAATAGATCATTGTACCCCACTTCCAAGCAATGTTTCATCTTTATAGTTCTGCCATCAAATATCTGTGTGCTAATTATACCATTTTTGTTTTACATAGGGGAGAAAAGACTCGGAGGACACCCCTCATCCGAGGAGACCAGAGCCCCCCCCCCCTCTGGAAGAAGAGGAAATCCACCCAATACAAGATGAGCAGGAGGAAGAAGACGTGGTGGAACTAGTCACCACAACAGGTGAGTGTCTGCAACCACAGGCTCAGATAAGAGATGGATGGCGGCATTTTTTTTAGACCTAATTTATTTTGGGTTTCCTCTCTTTTTAGGTGATCGTGAGGTTGTGGATGAAGATCTTTCACATCAGAAAGTGCCCAGATTGTGATCGGGGAGATCATGGGGTGTAATTTACAATTGGAAATCATCAAGCAAAATATCAATGATATTATTCCAAAATATAAAAACATCATTGATGTTTTGGGGCGAGTTTAAAGCCCCTCCAAATCACTTTCTTCTTTTGTCTGCTACAATGTGCGAAATGTTTTTGTGATTTTTCCCAAAGCCAAATTTGGAGGATGCACACAGTGTGTCAACATGTGCTATCTGCCATCACGGGAGATCAATGGACGCGTTTTGGGGGTGCAACCCCTTCCTCAATAATAAAGTAGCGGTGAGGAAGGGCTTTCTCCCCCAAAACACGTCCCTTGATCCCCCGTGATGGCAGCTAGCACATGTTGACATTGTGAAATTTGTGTGCATCTTCCAAATTTGGCTTTTCCAGGGGTGATTTCCCCCCATCTGAACGTAATATCAAACACAGTTCCTAAATACTCATGTCTGATATTGCCTTCAAGTTCTACCAAATGTGAACTTTGTAAGATCAAGATTTGTGTCTTTCTTGTGGGTTTTACACATGCCTGTTTTCTATAAAATGCACATTTTGATTTTGGATAATGCCACCACAAAAATTGTTATACAACAAACATGTTGGTTTGTCAGAAAAACCTTTGGTAAATGCACATGTGATCGTGCAGGTATTAAAAAGATTGCTCATCAAGAATGTGTGGATTATTGTCTCAACGCTACAACACTTTTGGGGTGATGTAATTGTTGTTTTATGAGAAAATGGGGGTTATTTCCTAAGGGCAAATCCACTTTGCACTACAAGTGCAGTTTCAGTGCAGTTGCAAGTGCACTTGTAGTGAAAAGTGTCTTTGCATTTAGTAAATAACGGCCAACAGTGCTTTGTATAAGGTTACACAATCACGACATTTTCTGGACTCCACACATTTCTGTCAGGGTCAGCTCAAACAAACACAAGCAGTAAATGTCCACAAAGAAGAGCCTGGGGGGAGATGCCCGTCGAGAACTTGAGGTCCTGCAGGCTTCTCCCTGTGGCCAAATACCACAGGGTAGCGACCAACCTCTGCTCCGGAGTGATGGCTTGCCTCATGCAGGTATCCTGCCTGCTGATATAGGGGGTCAGCGAAGCCAACAAACGGTGAAACACGGGGTCCGTCATCCGGAGAAAGTTCCTGAAATCATCAGGATTATTCTCACGGATCTCACGGAGCAAAGGCATATGACAGAACTGGTCACGCTGAAGCAACCAATTCTTGGTCCATGAACTCCTCCCCACCCTGTTCATGGACTGGACTTGTGTCAAGGTCAGGACCCCAACACCAAGCCCCCGCACAGCACGAACTCTACGAGGAGTACGCATACAAAACATGGCTAGAAAACGGTCGGCTGCTCAGAACGAAGTAACAGAACGCACTGAGGAACAGCAAGGCCTGCGAAGAGCGACCTGAAAAACAGCAACGAGCGGGCAAGATCACACAGAAAACTCCGATACGAACTGACTGCACGCACTGAAGAGCAGATACAAACCCACAAGCACAAACTGAACGGCAGAAAACGATCTGAAAGCCACGAGTCTGAAAAAGCGCGAATCGTCTCTCACCAAACTTTTACTAACACGAGATTAGCAAAAGGAGCCCAAAGGGTGCCGCGCTTGGTTCTGAACCGGCCTTTTCTAGTCTCGTCGTATGTGGTGTACGTCACCGCGTTGTTGGCGATCGGAAATTCCGACAACTTTGTGCGACCGTGTGTAGGCAAAACAAGTTTGAGCCAACATCCGTCGGAAAAAATCCTAGGATTTTGTTGTCGGAATGTCCGAACAAAGTCCGACCGTGTGTACAGGGCATTACAGTTCGGTCACAGACATTGACTCCAGTTTCTGACCATTTGTTCCTCATTTGTTTTGTATTTTCAAGGCATATTGCTTTAAGTTTTCTATCTTGACACTTTGATGTCTACCACTACGCTTCCATTTTAACAACCTTCCCATTTGATTTGTACTTGGTTCAGCTTTTAGGCACAGCTGACTGGGAACAACCAACATCTTTTGCAAGATTCGGTGATGATTTACCTTCTTGAAGTTTTATAATCCTAATTGTTTCAACTGACATCTCTCATGTTGGAGCCATGATTCATGTCAATCAGGTTGGTGCAACGACTCACCAAGGTTTTTTGTTTTTTTTAACGGCAGACTAATTAGCAGATGTTTGTTTTAGAACTGCAAAGTATACAGTGATTCTATAATATTTTCCTCAGAATTAAGTGATTCCATATTATTTTTCTCTGCTTGATCTGCAAAAACAGTTGCAATTGGCTACAGTTTTATTTTTTTTTTAAGTGTTTCTTAAAGCTAGAAGGTTGGAATGTTAGATGAAAATAGTTTTGAGGCATGTCTGTGATTATTTTTTTTTCTACGCAAACAACTG
Organism: Aquarana catesbeiana; assembly: GCF_042186555.1. NCBI lineage: Eukaryota > Metazoa > Chordata > Amphibia > Anura > Ranidae > Aquarana > Aquarana catesbeiana. The sequence continues at coordinate 202,766,058 of NC_133332.1, read as the reverse complement.
AATGAACACCAAGAGTGGTGATTCCATACTTTTTTTCAAGGGGTTGTGGCAGTCTAATGACTTCTATCAGTGTCCGGCCGAGCACTGGTTAAAGCCTATAGGAGGAGTTTTCATTCTCCTCTGTCCTATGAGCCTTGAGGACCCCTGACCCTCTCTCTGGACAGTGCTAATTAGCCCTGCGCTGATCACATGCACCCCCCCCCCCCCCCCCCAAGAAAAGAAAGAAAAACTCTCTAGCAAACTGAGCATGTGCAGAGTGCCCCCAAGGCTCTGTTTTATCAGGAGGGTGAATTGTTGAAGAATGAGAGGTTCAGAGAAGACAGGATAAAACAGCCTTTTTACACAATGCAGAGGATTAACCCCTTAGGTTCCACAGTGAGTATAACAAGCATGCTTTACTACATATACAGACTGATTTTGCTGTTTAGTAACGCTTTAGGTTGTGATGCACTGTAGTGTGTGCCCATCAGCATCTACTCTACTTTACTCTACTCTAATAGCATGCCGTTCTAAATGATGAGGGAGCACACAGAATGACAGAAAGTACAGTAATGCACAGGTGTAGAGCCAGCCTTTACTCTGTGCATATTTCTAGAATCCATAGTCAGTGTGAAACTTTACCCTAGTCTTGGATACCTGTGGGAGTTACAGCCATACAGAGTGTTCACATACAAAGGCACAATAGCTGTTAAATGGACAAGTTTGGTGTACAACATCTAAAGCCTTGTATTTATTTATTTTTTAAAATATACATAGTGTGTTTCTGAGATGGAAAAAAATGTTTGCTTTCTATTTTCTTGGCATATCAATTTTCTTGAATTCTAAAAAGTGAAAATACAAAATCATGTAAAAAAAAAAACTGTCTAACAATGGAATAGTGCAGAAATGTACAACATAAATGCTTACGCTGCAGGGATGCAGCACGTGCCTGTAAACAATAATTGTAGAAATTAGTGCCATATAGCTTTTTCCCCATTTAAAAAAAAAAAAAAAAAAAAACTGCTGTAATAGAAGCAGCATTTCTTTGATGTAAGATCGACACAACATTATGCAGAAAGAAACCCTGTACTGTGGGGAAATATAGAGGTTGTCATTGCTGAATTCTCATCCTGAAGTTGCTAACTTGACTGGGTGTCACGCTGGTCCAGTAAGTGTAATACAGTTGTAGCCACTGATCCAGCGCAAGAATACAGATCAGGTGTACTGACTTCATGTCCTACAGGCTTGTATCATGAAACCAGAGGCAGCCTGGCAACCAGCATTTTTGAAAGGAGAGATCAGTAACCACTGCCCAGTATTTCTTTACCTGTCCCCTAGCATATTTTTCCTTTTCTAGCAGTCTTGTTAAATGTCTTGGCACCAACCTCATCCAGTGCCAAAAAGCTTTTAAAGAGTATCTTCAGGCTGTATGAAAAAAAAAAGTCGGCTATAGTCGACTGGCTTACCACTGCGCATGGACGAGCTGCTCTGTGCATTGTGATTGGTCCCGCCGGCTTCTGGGATCTGTGATATAACCCAGAAGGCTGCAGTAAAGGAAGGGAGGGGGAAGACTTCTGCTCAGATCGTCTAGGCCATGGTTCTCCTGAACGCCTGTTTGCCCTTCAGATTTTAGGGAGGCTGGACTTCTGCCCCACCGTTGGGGTCAGTGGGAGAAATTGTACCCCACCGTTGGGGTCAGTGGGAGAAATTGTACCCCACCGTTGGGGTCAGTGGGAGAAATTGTACCCCACCGCTGGGGTCAGTGGGAGAAATTGTACCCCACCGCTGGGGTCAGTGGGAGAAATTGTACCCCACCGCTGGGGTCAGTGGGAGAAATTGTACCCCACCGCTGGGGTCAGTGGGAGAAATTGTACCCCACCGCTGGGGTCAGTGGGAGAAATTGTACCCCACCGCTGGGGTCAGTGGGAGAAATTGTACCCCACCGCTGGGGTCAGTGGGAGAAATTGTACCCCACCGCTGGGGTCAGTGGGAGAAATTGTACCCCATCGCTGGGGTCAGTGGGAGAAATTGTACCCCACCGCTGGGGTCAGTGGGAGAAATTGTACCCCACCGCTGGGGTCAGTGGGAGAAATTGTACCCCACCGCTGGGGTCAGTGGGAGAAATTGTACCCCACCGCTGGGGTCAGTGGGAGAAATTGTACCCCACCGCTGGGGTCAGTGGGAGAAATTGTACCCCACCGCTGGGGTCAGTGGGAGAAATTGTACCCCACCGCTGGGGTCAGTGGGAGAAATTGTACCCCACCGCTGGGGTCAGTGGGAGAAATTGTACCCCACCGCTGGGGTCAGTGGGAGAAATCGTACCCCACCGCTGGGGTCAGTTTGAGGAATTGTGCCCTATCACTGCTGTCACTGGGAGAGATTGTGCCTCATTATTGGTAGCAGTGGGGGGAATTTTGCCCAAGGGCAAGATGAAAGCAGGCAAAGGGCTGCACTTTGGAGACCACTAGTCTAGGCAAACTGAGCATAAGTGGGAGAGGGTACCTGTCAAAACCAGGTACCAGCTACCCCAAAAAATTAAAATGTGCCAAAAGTAGGTAGGGAGGGGGTAAGTAGTAGGGAGGGGGCAGTACAGTGGAACTTCCCCTTTTGGGTGAAGTTCCGCTTTAAGCTACTGGATCTTCATTACAGCCAGGGAACCAACCTTTTCATTCTTTTTAAAGGAATAGGCTGCAGGGCTGTCATCTTGATCCTGGTCTCACAACCTAGAAAGTCATGGATGTGGGAAAAGTATGCAGGACTGGAGCTAGAATTTTACTGCAAGTTAGAAATGCCCAATCTGTAACAATGAGCACTGCTATTGCCTCCTAGGGGTATTTCTAAATGGGCTGATTTGTACCCCAACAGAGTATGGGGCCGTCAGATAGGGGTAAAATCAGCCTTCTCAGAATAAAACCATTAAAATTCCACACTGTGCTGTATGTACATCAGCTCACCAGCCTCAAAATCAGCATAAATGTAAGTGCTTTCAGTTCCTTGCCCCGAATAAGCATGTCCTTAGAAATACCATCATTAACATAAGTCGTGTAAGAATTTCTATTTCTACTGGGTAGATAAGTGTTTAGCTGATGAATGTGATAATCTTTACAAAGAATTGTTCCCTTTAAGTGCACAGCTGCCTTACCTAATGCAATAAAAGCTGTCTCTGTATGTACGCCTGTTGTGTGACTAAAGTGCAAGTAAATACTGTTTACAGGTAATGCCACTTCACATTACAGTGCAGAACTTGGACTGTCCGGTGTCTCTAGAGATGCTGTTCTTGTCGCGGACCAAGATGGACTGATTCCCATACTGTGAGTACCACATACTTTGACTCCGGCTCAGATATGTCCCAGGTGGCACCGTCTCCAGCTTCTGCTGTTGTTGCTGCCAGATGAGGAGGGAGGTGTCTCTGTACCGTAGTCTGGCGTAACCTTCCGACATGGCTTTTTCAGCCAATGGTACTCGTCCACTGCTCATCACCCTCCTGCAACGTATTATGTAGTGTCAGATCAGTTCTGAAGGCTGGGTCTTTATGAATTCCCTCCCTGCCCTTTAAATAGATTTACCAGGACAGTCCATACACAAGGGAGTCGGGGGTCGTTGTTATTATGACATTGAACCTGAAGAGGTGGGAAAGGGAGCCGTCCCTCAGTAGGTCTGACTGCAGCATCTCTCGGGATCTTTATGAAGGAAGTGAAATATATCTCTGTGTCCAGCAATGTCAGGATACCTGCAGTTAAACATAATGCAATGCTTACAACCAATGCTGCATACACATGGTATAACTGTAAAATGGAGATGGACATTCAAAACACACACAGACACCCAAAAAAGCATATTGTTTTACCACTATATACAGTATCTCAAAAAAGTGAATACACCCCTCACATTTTTGTAAATATTTTATTATATCTTTTCATGTGACAACACTGAAGAAATGACCCTTTTCTACAATGTAAAGTAGTGAGTGTACAGCTTGTATAACAGTGTAAATTTGCTGTCTCCTCAAAATAACTCAACACACAGCCATTAATGTCTAAACTGCTGGCAACAAAAGTGAGTACACCCCTAAGTGAAAATGTCCAAAATGGGCCCAAAGTGTCAATATTTTGTGTGGCCACCATTATTTTCCAGCACTGCCTTAACCCTCTTGGGCATGGAGTTCACTAGAGCATCACAGGTTGCCACTGGAGTCCTCTTCCACTCCTCCATGATGACATCACGGAGCTGATGGATGTTAGAGACCTTGTGCTCCTCCACCTTCCGTTTGAGGATGCTCAATAGGGTTTAGGTCTGGAAACATGCTTGGCCAGTCCATCACCTTTACCCTCAGCTTCTTTAGCACGGCAGTGGTCGTCTTGGAGGTGTGTTTGGGGTCGTTATGTTGGAATACTGCCCTGCGGCCCAGTCTCCAAAGGGGGGGGGGGGATCATGCTCTGTCTCAGTATGTCACAGTACACGTTGGCATTCATGGTTCCCTCAATGAACTGTAGCTCCCCAATGCTGGCAGCACTCATGCAGCCCCAGACCATGCCACTCTCACCACCATGCTTGACTAGGCAAGACACACTTGTCTTTGTACTCCTCACCTGGTTGCTGCCACGCGCGCTTGACACCATCTGTACCAAATAATGTTTATCTTGTTCTCATCAGAACACAGGACATGGTTCCAGTAATCCATGTCTTTAATCTTCTTATAGCCTAGGCTATGTTTATGTAGAGCAACAATTCTTTTTCAGATCCTCAGAGTTCTTTGCCATGAGGTGCCATGTTGAACTTTCAGTGACCAGTTTGAGAGTGAGAGCGATAACACCAAATTTAACACATCTGCTCCCCATTCACACCTGAGACCTTGTAACGCTAAGGAGTCACATGACACCGGGGAGGGAAAATGGCTAATTGGGCCCAATTTGGACATTTTCACTTAGGGGTGTACTCACTTTTGTTGCCAGCGGTTTAGACATTAATGGCTGTATGTTGAGTTATTTTGAGGGGACAGAAAATGTACACTGTTATACAAGCTGTACACTCACTACTTTACATTGTAGCAAAGTGTAATTTCTCTTTAATTACATTAAAAAAATTCTTATTTCTTGTCACATTAAAAGATATAATAAAATATTTACAGAAAAGTGAGGGTTGTACTCACTTTAGTGAGATACTGTAGCTACACCATCCAGAATATGATGTACTAATCTGGACACCCAACTAGAAAAAGATATAAAGCTGAAATTATGACAGATTTTACACAAGCTTGGATAAGGGATGTAAGTATGTGTGTGCCATACCTGTGGGATCCCCCTGGTAGCTGGAAATGACTTTAGTGGGCACCACTACTACAGTGATCCCCACCAGGTCCAATGCTGAGAATCGGGGCAGTGATGTCAAAATCTCCACCTTGTCCCATCAGAGAATGCTTTGCATTCATTGAGAAAATGCAAAGCCTTCTCTGAATGATCCCATGCCAAGCAAGTGACCTCCTGTGTTCAGAATGCAGCAAGGCAGACACTCAGCACAGGACTGGAAGCTAGCAGAAAACACTGTAGCACTGCCTACTACAAAAATCTCCAGCTTCCAGGGGGAATACCACAGATATGGCACATGCATTCTTACATTGGTCCATACTGGATTATTGTAAGTAAGTAAGAAATGCCCTGCCTAAACTTCAGCTTTAAAATGGACCTGAGAATTTAGAGTTAGAAAATTTATTTTGAGGACAAGTGTTTACAGCCTAGAGTTCAACTCCAGCCAAAACTTTGAATTTTGTTTTGGATACAGCAAAAAAGGGTTTGTGCTTCTGATAGGTTTATATTGCTGTATGTGCCCCCACTGGGGAGATAACCTCCTACTGTCAGGATGTGGAGATATCTGCTTCAACATGAAGAGAAACCATGTCAACCTTAACATGTCTATGGATGCTCTTCTTCTCTCAGAGGATGTGGAGATTGCTAACACAATGATGGATGGATAGTCTTTTCATCTGATGCCATTTACAAAAGTGAACATTTCCAAGGCTAGTACACACAGCAGTAACTTCATAATCTGCTTCATTGGCCATTTCAGAAAATATCCTAGTTCTGCCCACTGATCATGTAGAAAAAAAGGTGCCCTTTACAGGAAGAAGAAAAGTGTCTTTGATGTGGCGGCAGCAATGGTCAGCCTGGCTTCACCTTCTCTGTTGATGGCAGCACCCAGTAGGTTTTGTGACAGGCTGGAGCAGAGGCTTTCTTCATAGATTAAACAATATTCCATTAGTTGGACAGTTTATACTTGGCAGCAGGTTCTGAAAACACTGCCAAAGACAGGTTCCTTTACATAAGATTTCTGTGCTCTCTGTAAAAACGAATTGTCAGTAACCTTTCTGGGGATCTGGATCCACAGTACTGGGATAGATCTTAATGGATTTTGGGCTTTTCAGTCTATCAGATCACTAACCAATACCTGGGAACAGTAAGCCCCTGAGGAGGGAAGCTTCCTGCCTCCTGTTCTCAAACTGATGCATGCAGGCTGCAACCTCCTTACAAACTTGGATGCAGGCATAACCGACATACATATATGGAATTCCCATAAGGAACATACGAATCGCATCTCTCTATGCTATATGGAGCGCTGGGATGTGGACAGCCTTAGAGCTTAGGAGAATCCATCACTTACCATGTGACACACCTCCCAACTAGCCACTCCCTTTTATGTCGGTCCACCATTGTACAGACTTTTCTTGTTGTTCTTCAAGGCTCTGATGAAGAGGGAACCCCTCTGAACACATCAGCCCATTTTTTAGCACTTGCCCTTGTATGGGCATGTCTAATTCCAATGTGTATATTTGTAACCTAGTTTTTATGAATACGTAGATACTTTTTGTATATGAGCAAACTGTAACATTTTGATCAATGCGTCAGATCACGCTCCTTCCACCTCTTTCTTGCACCTCCCACCTATGATAGACAGCACATGTCCCGGCATTAGACAAGTGTGCTGTTTGTCAAAGGAGCCATACCAAAAGGCGGGACTTTATGAAGGCGGGCACCCTGCGATTAAAATTAGAGCTGAGGGGGCGTGGCCTGACGCATGGAGTGAATGGACGTGCTGATCTCCAGCTCCCGGATCCCTCGGCTCTACAGGGCATTTCAACACCGATTTCGGCTGTGCAAACGACCACCATGGGGAAAGCTAAGTACAGAGACCAGCAGGGAACAGGGGGCTCTCGTCCTGGAGGGGATTTAGGGAGCTTTTTTACACGATCCTCGGCCGCGGCCCAGCGCCGGCCGGGATCCAAGATGGCGCCGGCGCCTCCGTCCCCGGCCCGCTCCGAGTCAGCCCTGGACTCTATGGCATGCTCCCAGGCATCCCACCCTATCCCAGCTACACAGGATTCTACCCCCAGACGCTCCAGAAGCCGCTCTAATGCATCCTTAGGCTCTGAGGATGGATGGGATCTGGAATCACAGATGAGATCCCTGCACAGTTACATGCGGTCTCTCCCTACAAAGGCTAACTTTGAACAATGTGTTCACTGCATAGAGAAAACTTACAAGCAGGAGATCTCTGAGCTTAAAAGGGACATTGGTGTTCGTTTTGAGGATATAGAAGCCACTACTGAGACCCTCCATACTACGGTACAGACGCATGAGGAAATACTCAACTCTCACACAGTCATGCTGCAACACCTTGCGTACCAGCAAGATGACATTGAAAACAGAAACAGGCGTAATAATATCCGCATCCGCGGCATTCCTGAATCCGTGGAACCCAAGGACTTGAAAGCGGCGGTGACGGCCATTTTCAACCAGCTTTTACAATTGCCCAAAGATAATCCACTTGAGCTTGACCGGGTTCACAGGACCTCTGGCCCCAGGAACTCTGACCCCTCATTTGTTCGTGATACGCTCTGCAGAGTGCACTTCTATAACATTAAGGAATCCATCATGCGTGCCGCCAGTACGCAGGACTCTATTCTTTTCAACACTACCCCCGTGATGTTGTTGCCTGATCTTTCACGCTTAACTTTAACCATGAGGAAAGCTTTGAAGCCCCTCACACAGCTACTTCAATCACGCCAACTGAAATATCAATGGCGCTTTCCTTTCCAATTACGGGTGCACCATGAGGGTAAGACCGCCATTTTTCGCACGCTGGGTGATCTCCCCGCATTTCTCAGCACCCTGGAACTGCCTCATGTTTCTGTGCCGGATTGGCCCTTCACTCCTGCTACTCCAGGCCTACCATACATCCCACAGTGGCAAAAACAAAGTCGCAAATGCCGCCCTGGATCCTCGTCTCGCACAGATCCTGACGATTGATGTCCTCCAGACTGGCTGGTCGTTCATCTTCTTCTTTACGAAAGCAGGAACACCTCCTGTGTTATCTTGGAACCTCTGCAGATTTACCTCTCCGAGACTTCCATGATGTTCTTCTCTCCACCACATACCTTCTAGCTAGTTGTTCCTGTTTATCATTATCCTCCATTGGAAGGTCTTATTCTTTTTTAATTATTGTTACCCACATTGGGTTTTTTCTACAGAAGACACCAGGTTCCCTAGCCTTAAGCTGGAATAATGGATCCAAGCTAACAAGACTGAACTTACCCTGAATCACCAATCCTGCCTTTGCAGCCATTTCTTCCTTATCTGCCGTGAAGCCGGTCCCGAAGTGCATCCAGCTCCATATTGCTGGAGGTTTTCACCAACTGACCTTAAACTTTTATTTTCTCCTTCTCCAGGGACAAGTGCGCCTGTTAGCACATCTCTATTGCTCTCACGGCAAACACTAAAGTTTACAGTTATTTTGTTAACTCATGTTTTATCCCAATGTGATACTTTAATGCTTATACCCTCTACTCTTACCCATACAGCCTAGCTTATTTACATATATTACCTGCCCCGTGGGCCTTGGGGCTCCGGGAGCCCTCCCATGCTAAACACTAACCCCCCCTTAGGAATATTCGGTGCTCTTAACTGGCAACGTACCCTGGTTTATAGATGTCACCTATTCTACAGTTTTATGTATTTTGTTTTCTTATATTTTAGATTACATGGCACCACCTAGTGGTCTATTTTAGTACATTCAGTATAATGTCCTATATGCAATTGTCAGGGTCCCAGCCTCCTACTTCAGTTCTCCACAGAACATATGGCTTTACCTCTTTACTGGAGTTGGTTTCTGGGACCCTTCTTCTTTCTCTGCCCTTTTTCTCTCTCTCCATATCCTTTCTTGCTACTCCCCTTCTGCCTTATATGTCTCCTTCTATTTGTTACCTTGTCTCTCCCCCCCTTCCTCCCCGTCCTCCCTCCCCTCCCTCCCTTCTGCTGGCTGGGGACGTCTCACGAGGGACTCTCGTCATTCCATTTTCCTCCTCATTCCCAATACGCCCTCCCTAAAATGGCTGCTACTCCACCTCTTAATCTAGCTTCCTACAATTGTAGAGGTTTTAATGCCCCAGAGAAACGCAGCCAGATCCTCTATCAATTCCACAAACAAAGAACCAACATCCTCCTCCAACAGGAAACCCACTTCCGGTCTGGTTCCACTCCTACGATTCGTAATCGTTACTACACTTCCTGGTTCCACAGCACCAATCCGATTGCGAAATCTAAAGGGGTCTCTATTGCTTTTCATAGGTCCTTTCACCCTGAAGTTCTTGGCTCGTGTATTGATGACCATGGTTGCTTTGTGTTTCTCAAACTAAAAGTTAATAATTTTCTTTTTACAGTGGCCAATATATACGCCCCTAACACTGACCAGGCACGTTTCCTGTCATCCACTCTCACCAGACTAGCTTCTTTTGGAGGTCCATGCGTTATCGTTGGAGGTGACTTCAATGTGGCTCTTTCCCCATCTGCCGACACTTCTACGGGTAAGTCTTCCATAACCACGACCTCACTTTCCCACATCAGATCTCTTTTACACTCCCATCACTTAGTGGACGTGTGGCGCATACAACATCCTACAGACAGAGATTTCACCTACTTCTCTATAGCTCACAACTCATATAGTAGATTAGACTATTTCCTCATTTCCCAATCCCTCTTAGACACACCACTACAAACCTCCTTGGGGCATGCCCTTTGGTCTGACCACTCTCCCATTTACTTATCCTTTGCCCGGCCCCCACAATCACGTAGAGGGAATTCTTGGCATCTCAACAACAATCTTCTATGAGACTCAGTGTGTGTTGCTGAGGTCACTAAAGTGATCCAAAATTTTCGATCTGACCATATGGCGGATACCACCTCTCCACTTAATCAATGGGAGGCCCTGAAGTGCGTGGTCAGGGGTGTCCTGATACAAAACGGCTCTCGTCTGAAAAAAAATTAGATCTGATGACATTAGGCGCCTTCTGACCACCATTTCGGATCTGGAATCCCTTCATAAATGAACCTTGAACCCCTCTACTTTTGTCTCCCTTTCTAATTCCCGCCGTGATCTCCTCCAGCTACTTGACTCCCATTTTCTCATAGCCAGGGATTGTACCCGCAAATCTTATTATTCCATAGCTAACAAATCTGGTCAACACGGGTCATACACCCCAGAGCGCCACGAAGCCCCGTTCCCTTCATCACTAAGTCAGATCAGACTAAGGTCTTTGATTGCAGAGGCATAGCCACTGCTTTTAAAGACTTCTATTCTCAGTTATACAACCTCCCGCAAACATCCCCGCCCAGTCCTGTGCCTCCCTCCCAGGATCCTATGCAGAGATATAATAGAGACGGCGCTGCCCACGATCGACCCCCAGGAATCCGCAGACCTGGATGGCCCCCTGTTGGAGCCGGAATTCCTGGGCGTCATCAAGGGACTAAAACCGGACAAGTGTCCAGGCCCTGATGGCTACACCCCGAGGTTCTACAAGACCTTTGCACCTTTGCTGGTCCCGTTCCTAACCAAGGCCTTTAACTCCATTGACGATACTACTCTCCCCTCCACAGAGCTATTATCAGCTAATGTTTCCATTATACTGAAACCCAATAAAGACCCCTCCCAATGCAGCAGTTATCGCCCTATCTCATTATTGAATATTGATCTTAAACTTTTTGCCAAAATACTTGCTAACCGTCTCTCTCCCTCTCTCCCCGGGATCATACATAGAGATCAGGTTGGCTTTGTTCCAGGTAGGGAGGCACGGGACAATACCACCAAAACTATTCACCTCATCTCATATTCCCAATGCCATCATCAACAGGTCTGCCTTCTCTCCTTTGACGCCGAGAAGGCATTCAACCGAGTCAACTGGCGCTTCTTGAAACTTTCACTTGAACAAATCGGGTTGGGGTCCTCTTTCATTTCCAAAATCATGTCACTTTACTCTCACCCCTCTGCTTCGGCCTTGGTTAATGGTACGTGATGAATGATTCCATACAAGGCATACACATGCCATCCGCACACCATAAGCTTTCATTGTATGCCGATGATTTACTCATCTATGCTCGCCAGCCCCATATCACCCTCCCTTCACTTTTCATGGAATTCCAACGCTTTGGAAAACTAAGTAATTTTAAACTCAATATCTCCAAGACTGAGGCCCTCAACATCTCTCTGCCTGCATCTACCATGTCCGCCCTCCGAGCCAATTACTCTTTTCACTGGCAGACCAAGGGCATCACTTACCTGGGAGTGATAATACCGGCTAACCTTTCCAATCTTTTTACATTGAACTACATTCCCCTCCTCCCCCGTCTGCGCAAAGACCTAGCTTCCTGGGGGGACAAAACCATTCCTTTGTTTGGACGCATAAATACCCTCAAGATGGACACTCTACCCAAACTGCTTTATCTATTACCATACCGGTCATTATACACAAACTCTTTTTCTCTACCCTACGCTCTCTTTCCATTCGCTTCTTGTGGAATAAAGGATTGTCTAGAATTAAATTTAAATTACTCACATGGCCAAAACTGCAAGGAGGTACAGGCTTGCCAGATTTTGAGCTATATTACAATGCAACATTAATGGTGCGTATCCTTGAATGGTTCCCACGACCCTTTCAAAAAGCCTTGGTCATGGTTGAACAGGATATGTCCCCCGTTGATCTAAGGGCTTTACTTTGGGGTTACAGGAGCAACTTACCGGCTTTAGCCAACTCTTCTCCTCTAATTACAGCTGCCCTTGTGCTCTGGTGCAGGAGAGGACTATGTGAGATTTTGTCTTCAGACCCATCTCCTTTATCACCACTTTTTGATAATCCAGCCTTTCCACAAGGTATAGGGGCTCACACTTTAGGTTCTTTCCTCCGCACCTCCTGGCCACAAGCTCGTTCCTTCGTTCATGCGGACAATGGAACCCCAAATATCCCAACGGGAAACCAGTACTGGCTCACCTCCCTACACCTTACTACCTTCACCAAACATCTTTTCGGTTCCTCTCAGATCCATCGCCCCCTGACTGAATTTGAACACCTAAGTTCCCTTCAAGAATTACCTAGACATTTACTCTCACACATTTACAGTCTGATTCAGGCTCTCACATTAAATGACTTACCCACTTACACTAGAATGTGGTCGGTAGACTTGGGAAAGACCATCACCAGAGCGGAATGGCAAACTGCATTCCATTTCGCACACAAGTCCTCAATCTCTTGTTATTGCCACTCTACGGAAAATATTCCCCTCCACCCCATCTACCTGCTGGAGATGTTCTACGGCAACAGGATCGTACCTGCATGTCTGGTGGGAGTGTGATCGGATCCGTCCCTTCTGGAAACAGGTAGCCCAGGTTTATGAAAAAATGTATGACGATCCTTTGCAATTGACTCCTGAAATAGCCCTTCTCTCTATCCTGCCAGGATCGATAACCTCTCAAAAACGCAGTCTCCTCCGCTTCTTCCTATCTGCTGCTCGCCAACTTATACCTCTTTTTTGGAAGACAACGACTATTCCCACGTTGGCCCTTTGGACCTCCACTATGAATGACATTATGTGTATGGAGGAGATGTTAGCGCTAGACAATGATACCTACGAGAAATTCACAATATTATGGTCTGTCTGGCGATGCTTCTCCTCCTCAGATACGCTGGTTACTTTGCTCCCTGTCACCCCTACTCCGACCTCTTCCACTAATTTGAATGCACCCTGATCCCTGATTTATCCTTTTTTCCTTGCAACCAATAAATTAGAGTCCTTCCTCTCCTTTTCCAGCCAGCAGACCCCCCCCCCCTCCCTTCTACTCCTTCCCCTTTCCTTAACCCTGTTCGTCCTCCTATCTCTTATCCTATTTCTCCCCCTTTCATCTTCCCTCTTTCCATTTCACCATTTTGATGTTTGACATACTCTGTTTATATGATTTATTACTCAATAGCTGCCAGTATTGCTGTGGGCGATAGCCATTTGGCATGCTGACTGTTCTTTCACAGTATAATATTTTGTGTCAACTGTATTATTTTCTTTTGTTTCCATATACCAATAAAAATATTTTCAACTCTAAAATTAGAACTGACACAGCAGGCGATGCCGGCCTGACACCCACCAGTGTGTGGCACCCGGGGCGGACTGCCCCCCCCCCTCTGTCTCAGCACCCACCCTGGTCACCCTGGAGCAGAGGTATTGAATTAAAATTAGTGGTGGTCCAAACAGTAACATTTTCTTCCCGCAGAGGTCCGAATCGCATATTTGTGCGATGTCTCAGATCCTATCACAGTCCCCTCATTTTATATCCCAATCCCACTCTCACATCAGTGTTATCAGTCCCCCGCACATCAGTCACCCACTTCAGTTTCTCTTTACATTAGTATCCACTGTCCCCTTCACATAAACCTCCCCACACACACCACTGCCCCCTGATCCCCCAACAGCACTTGTCTGTCTTTACATCACGTCTCATTGCCCACTGGCCTGCTACAAATCCCCTACCCCCGCAGCATTGCCCCCCTTTACTTCACATGTTTGCCCCCCCCCCCCTTTCCCCACAGAATTGCTCCTCTTCACTCCCCTTCCCCCCCGTGCTATGGCTAGAATAAAGGTAGAAAATGCAGCTGGTAGCCCAATACTTAAGTACAAAACATATCGACATAGAGAAATGTGCAGAGCTTATGTAGCATTAAACATGAGATACCATACAGGTGAGACTCGAAAAATTTGAATATCGTGCAAAAGTTCATTTATTTCACTAATGCAACTTAAAAGGTGAAATATATGAGATAGACTCATTACATGCAAAGCAATATGGTTCAAGCCGTGATTTATCATAATTGTGATGATTATGGCTTACAGCTCATGAAAACCCCCAATCCACAATCTCAGAAAATTAGAATATTGTGAAAAGGTGCAATATTCTAGGCTCAAAGTGTCCCCCTCTAATCAGCTAATTAAGCCATAACACCTGCAAAGGGTTCCTGAGCCTTTATGGTCTCTCAGTCTGGTTCAGTAGGAATCACAATCATGGCAAAGACTGCTGACCTGACAGTTGTGCAGAAAACCATCATTGACACCCTCCATAAGGAGGGAAAGCCTCAAAAGGTAATTGCAAAAGAAGTTTGATGTTTCCAAAGTGCTGTATCAAAGCACATTAATAGAAAGTTATGTGGAAGGGAAAAGTGTTGAAGAAAAAGGTGCACAAGCAGCAGGGATGACCGCAGCCTGGAGAGGATTGTCAGGAAAAGGCCATTCAAAAGTGTTGGGGACTTTCACAAGGAGTGGACTGAGGCTGGAGTCAGTGCATCAAGAGTCACCACAAAGACGGATCCTGGACATGGGTTTCAAATGTTGTATTCCTCTTGTCAAGCCACTCCTGAACAACAAACAATGTCAGCAGTGTCTTACCTGGGCTAAAGAAAAACAGACCTGGTCTGTTGCTCAGTGGTCCAAAGTCCTCTTTTTTTCTGATGAGAGCAAATTTTGCATCGCATTTGGAAACCAAGGACCCAGAGTATGGAGGAAGAATGGAGAGGCACACACTGCAAGATGCTTGAAGTCCAGTGTGACTTTTCCAAAGTATGTGTTGATTTGGGGAGCCATGTCATCTGCTGGTGTTGGTCCACTGTACTTCATTAAGTCCAGGGTCAATGCAGCCGTCTACCAGGAGATTTTGGAGCACTTCATGCTTCCTTCCGCAGACGAGCTCTATGGGAATGCTGACTTCATTATCCAGCACCTGCTTGGCACCTGCCCACACTGCCAAAGGCACCAAAACCTGGTTCCATGACCGTGGGATTACTGTGCTTGATTGGCCAGCAAACTCGCCTGACCTGAACCCCATACAGAATCTATGGGGCATTGCCAAGAGAAAGATGAGAGACATGAGACTGAACAATGCAGAAGAGCTGAAGGCCGCTATTGAAGCATCCTGGTCTTCCATAACACCTCAGCAGTGAGCTTCCATATCACGCTGCATTGAGGCAGTAATTGCTGCAAAAGGGGCCCAAACCAAGTACTGAGTACATATGCATGCTTATACTTTTCAGAGGTCCGATATTGTTCTATGTACAATTCTTGTTTTACTGATTGCATGTAATCTAATTTTCTGAGATTGTGGATTTGGGTTTTTCATGAGCTGTAAGCCATAATCATCACAATTATGACAAATCACGGCTTGAACTATCTTGCTTTGCATGTAATGAGTCTATCTCATA
The DNA here is from genome assembly GCF_042186555.1 of Aquarana catesbeiana. Taxonomy (NCBI): domain Eukaryota; kingdom Metazoa; phylum Chordata; class Amphibia; order Anura; family Ranidae; genus Aquarana; species Aquarana catesbeiana. The sequence goes on along the minus strand of NC_133332.1, from coordinate 202,750,523 downwards.
TATTAGTTTCACCTTTTAAGTTGCATTAGTGAAATAAATGAACTTTTGCACGATATTCTAATTTTTCGAGTATCACCTCTACATGCAATGTGACTTGACTTGTGTATATTAATTGTATTAGCAACCTTCACTTGCAGCAATCAAAATAATTGCAAAAAAAATGTTAAAATGCAATGAGTTCAGGGAATAATTAAACTGGTGTGGTTAGTATGTAAGAGTCCAAAAAAACAATTAATATGGATGTTAGGTCATAAGGGAAAGAGGTCCTTATAGCTATTCAACTCAGAAGTGTCAGCAGGAAGGGCTCAAGACCATCCAAAGATCCCAGATAGAAAAAGCACACCACCCTTGTGCAGCAGTTGGAGGCTTACCAGAAATATATGACCACTAAATAGTGCTCAGACCCACATTAGATCCGTATAAGATTTACAAGATTCTCTGATCAGAGTCTCAATATGTGCATCCTGGATCCCTATTACTCCCTCAGGAGCAACGGTTCATGGCTAGCAGCCTACATAAAAGCAAACAAAGCAGTCCCCATAGTGAAGTTCAGTTTGCAGGAGATTAACTTTAGTAAAAAACAGTATTGCCCCCCTCCCCCCACAGCACTGCTCCCCTTTCACATCCCCCTCCTCATATCACAATGTGCTCTGCCACCACACACACACACACACACCACCCCTGCCTTTCCATCCACAGCCATGTCCTTTTGCTTACCTTACACAGAGTGGAGAGCAGCCAGGAGGTACAGCAGCACTGGATGAAGGGCAGGGGGTTTGCCAAGGTTAACTTTTCCTATTAACAAGCAGGTGATTGGTTGCTAGTGTCCTACCATTCAATCACCTGCTAGTTAATAGGAGAAGTTAACTCATGCAGCTCCCGCCCTGCCCTTCATCCAGTGCTGCTGTGCTTCCAGGGCTCTCTCATTGCTATCCCCTGCCCTCCCGTTCACACCGCACTGCCTTGAGAATGACATCGGTGGGGGGCAGGGGGGAGGAAGGAAGCCAGGCTCCTAAATTGTGTGACCGCAGGACCACATGCCTGCCCTAGAGACTTGGGGCTATGGGCCCAAGATTTGGGGCTATAGCCCCAGTAGCCACCCCTCTTGCGACACCACTGACTCACCCTATGGTCCATGGCAACGAACCTTATTTTGTACAGTAAACGTTTATGGGGAACTGTGTCAAATGCTTTTGCAAAATATGTCTAGTGAGTGCTATCTGCTATTCAGTCTCTGAGCGCAGTTTTCATTTTTTTCTTTCTATCTCAGCTCAGGGCTAGTTTACACTTCCTTCAAAACATGGCTCTGGACACGCTTTGTTAAAGCTCTCTAAATGCCAGTGATGTTGCTGCATTATATAAAACTAAACCAGGGTTTGACAAATTTGCTTTGAATCTAGGAGCCAGTTAAAGTTAGGGGCCAGTTTTTTTTAGAGTGGTATGGATTGTCAGCTCCCGGGGTAAGGCCAGTAATTTTCACCCCCTAACCCTAACTCACAACGGAGCACCCAGTCAATAGCTCCAATGTAACACTGTTGCATCAGGGTTATGGGCTGGCCAGAAAGAGTAAGGCTGGCAACAGATGGCACTGGTTGTCACTGGCAGGTGGCACTGGTTGTTACTGGCAGGTGGCACTGGCAGGTGGCACTAGTTGGCACGTGGCACTGGTTGGTAGCACTGGTTTGGAACTGACAGATGACACTGGTTGGCACTGGCAGGTGGCATTAGGTGGCACTGGCATGTGGCACTGATTGCCAGTGGCAGGTGACACTGGCACTGAGATGGCACTGGCAGGTGGCACTGATTGGCAGTGGCACTAGTAGGCACTGGCAGGTGGCACTGGTTGGTGGTGGCACTGGTTGTTACTGGCAGATGGCACTGGCAGGTGGCACTGACAGATGGCACTGATTGGCAGTGGCGGGTGGCACTGGCAGGTTTCACACTGAGCTGAGTAACTGTGTGTGAAGCTGACAAGTAACAGAGAGGAGGGAGGAGCTGTCAGAATTGAGCTTAATGTCAGGGTGGGCGGGACGCGGTCGCTATCAAACACCACCCAATGATTGGGCTGCTTAAGAAAAGGGGCGGGGCCACATAACGTAGCGGCCAGCCCAGATCCCATCCCATTGGCTGGTGTTTGATAGCTGCTGGGTCCCGCCCACCCCCGACATCAAGCTCAGTTCTGACAGATCCTCTCTCTCTCTCCTCTGTTACGTGTCAATTTCACACACTCAGCGGCTCTGGCAAGCATCAAGCACCGAGTGTGGAGAAGGGAGGAGGAACGGCGGTCATTGTTAAATATCATGGGGCATCGGGAGTTGCAGTGAGTGGCTGGTGGCAGCCTAAGCGCCAGGGTGCGGTTTCCGTTCACAATGGCGACCTGGCGCCTGGGGTTTGTCGAGCCCTGAACTAAACTATTAGAATTGTTTTTTGTTTGTTGCATAGAGCTCTTCGCCCGAAGCATCAGACGGAACCCAGAGATCAGAGGGATCACCGCACCAGGACCGGACAGACGGGAGGTCAAGTGCTCACTCTACATGGACGACGTGACAGTGTTCTGTGCTGATCTGCGCTCCATCGACACACTCGCCCAGACCTGTGAGGACTTCGGCCAAGCTTCAGGGGCAAAGGTCAACTGCGGGAAGTCAGAAGTCATGCTCTTCAGAAAGTGGCTCCTGCCTTCTTCTGCACCCATTCCTTTCAGCATCAAGACGGACTTCATCAAAATTCTTGGGGTCTGGTTTGGAGCTGAGGGCGCAGCCCTGAAGTCCTGGGAGGAAAGACTGTCAAAGATGCGACAGAAGTTTGGACTTTGGAGCCTCAGAGAACTCACCATCGAAGGTAAAACACTGGTACTCCGCAGCGAGATTCCCCCTGTGTTGCAACACCTCGCCCAGGCCTTGCCCCACTGGGTTAACACCTGCAAGGCCTGGGCGAGGTGTTGCAACACAGGGGGAATCTCGCTGCGGAGTACCAGTGTTTTACCTTCGATGGTGAGTTCTCTGAGGCTCCAAAGTCCAAACTTCTGTCGCAGGGCGGTGTTTCACTTCATCTGGAGCTCCGAAATGGACAGACTGAAAAGGGCGGTTATGTTCAAGGAACCCCTCAAGGGCGGTAAGGACATGCCCGACATCGCTACCCTACTGAGGGTGTGTTTGGAACCTGAACTGAATGACTTTGTACCACAGACTGCTATCACACACTTCGGTGTGTTGAACGGACTATTCTGTGGAACTCATTCACAGGAGGACATTGACGGTGCCTGGCGGGTGCTGTGTTGCTTTAAGGACACTTTGTGGTGCGCCAGAAAGCGCCTCATCCACCAGCGGGAGAGGATGTCCATCGAGGACTGTCGCAGACTGGTACACAGTCTGCTCAGAGACTATCACTTGATGGACTTCAAGGAGGAGGAGGTCTGAAGATTTCCCCTTTCCTTCTCCCTTTCCCCCGTGTATCCTTTGGCAGTTCAATAAAGCTTCGGGTCTGTGAACTTTTTTTCTCCCTCCCCTACCCCATCTCCTCCACCCCTCCCCATCACACCCGTTGCCCATTTGAATGCTACTAGACTGTATGACCTGATTTTATGTGACATGTTTTTGAAAGTAATGCTCTCAGGGTAATGCGGCGTCATGCATGATGTGATGTTTCGGGGTATTATTACTCTGCACAACACATCAGGCATCATACCGCAGGATGAATGTAATTTATTTTGTATGCTTGGAAATGTATTGCTATGTAGTGTATTTATGCGCTGCGTCGCAGTACAGAGTGGAATGTACACTACCCTGTTGAAGTATTTGTTTTTTTGTATATTTTCTTGCAAAATAAAGTATACATTTTCAATCAAAAAATTAGAATTGTTTTTACATTTTAGAATGGGGTGCCTCAAGAGTGTTCATAATTTTATAAGGGTGCCTTGACTGGAAAAAAAAAAATAGAAACGCTGCTCTATATAATGGCTAACGGTTCACAGATCTGTCCATTGGAGCCTAGATTTAGGTATGGCCTTGGGGGACGTCACCCTGTGCAGCTGCTATATTGCTTTTCACGGCTTTCTGAATGTTTCATTACTTACAGAACTGTGAATCCCAGTGGTCACTTATAATAGTAATGAATAATGACCACCAACAGTAGGGGGGCTACAAATCCCGGGAATACAGTACATAGCAATGCAATGAAACCACAGCTGTAGACGAATTACAAATTCCAGCAATATGTTTTACAGCAACACAGAATGACCCCAAACCAGCTGTAGAGGGACTACAAATCTCAGTACTCCACTGTACAGCAAATCAGAATACTACCTAGCTATAGGGGAACTACAAATCCCAGCAATATGTTCTATAGCAATGCAGAATGACCCTTCAGCTGTAGAGCGAATACAAATCTCAGCAGTGCGCTGTACGGCAAAGAAGAATACTACCCAGCTATAGGGGAACTACAAGTCCCAGCAATATGTTCTACAGCAGTGCAGAATGAGCCTGAGCTGTAGAGGGACTACACATCTCAGCAATGCGCTGTACATCAATGCAGAATACTACCCAGCTATAGGGGAACTACAAATTCCAAAAATGTTTTGTAGCATTGCAATATCCCCCCCCCCAGTTGTGAGTCTCAGTAAAAATGGTGGTGGAGGGAAAACACATGCAAGTCCCCTCTGGGTGTACATGGATGGATCTGAGCCCTCCTCCCTCTCCACAGTACCCCCTTTAGCCCCCTGGTTACCCCTTCAGTCGCCTCCCCGCTGTCCTCTGCAGTAGTTCGGCTGCCAATCACCATTTGTTACCATGGTAACACTGAACCCCGGGCCGGTGCTCTCACCATTCTGTCCCCGGAAACAGCGGCTGAACACAAATGTTCCGGCGATGTGCAGCTCATGCATTGTGTATATGATCTGTGCATCCAGGGACTAATCCTAGAAAGGCTGTATCTCCAGGGGTCATGTGTACATCAAGTGCCTGAACACCCTGAAACAAACCTTCAATGGCTTCCACTGTTCCACAGCAGCTTTACACTTCTGAAAAGCGTTAGGAGAGGGCAGTAAAACTGTGGCTTAATCGCTTGTTTTTTATCCCCCCCCCCCCCCCCCCCCGTGATGAGAGAAGCATAAGGTTGGCTCAGACAAGTGTTTGGTCTGTGTTTATATTCCGTATGTAGTAGAAGAGTTTTATTTCTATCTATGGTCACAATGTAAAATCACATATTTATTTCCATATTGGATTTCTGTTATATGTAGCCCAATCTTATTATTTTGAACAGTCAGGACATTTGTAAACTTTGTGAGGATCCTCACACATTTAATTCCTTGAATTCTGTAACACGTAGTCACTATGCCCTGCGAGTAAGCACTGCTCTGTCACACATTGCGCAGAGTCGGTGTTCCGAGTAGGCGACCCGTCAGATTAGGTAACGCAAAGTGACGTTCCATCAGCTGCGCATGCGTTCCAACGCTACCAGGTTTGCTACTCTGACAGAACACCTGCAGTCAGAAGAAGGTGACAGCGGACATCTTACTACACCCAGCTACATCTTGAATTTAAGAGTAATTTTAGCAATAAAGTGAGTGTATATAAATAAATACAGTATTTTGACATCTGTGATGCTGTTTTGATGTTTCATTTTGAAAGCCTAAAGGTTTAACGGTGAGCAGATGACGCCAGTGTAGGAAGCTGGGGGAGGCCATGTTGGTACACTCCGCACTGCTCATCGCGAAACCTTTAGGCTTTCAAAATGAAACATCCAAACCGGATCACAGATGTCAACATACTATATTTTTTTATATACGATCACTTTGTTGCTAAAATTACTCTGGAATTCAAGACGTAGCTGGGTGTAGTAAGATGTCCTCTGCCTTCTTCTGACTGCAGGTGTTCTGTCAGATTAGCAAACCTGGAAGCGGTAGAATGCATGAGCCGCTGACGGAACGTCACTTCCGTAACCTATTTGGACGGGTTGCCTATTCTGATGGAACACCTGCCTTCTGAACTACGGAGTTGCTGAGAGGAGGAGTTTCAGGAGGCGGAATTAGTACAGGAATCACTGCTTGCAGGTGCTCCGTCAGATTAGGCGACCCGCCAGATTTCGTAAAGGAAGTGACGTTCCATCACCGCCAGCTTGGTACTCTCCACACTCGGCCACACTAAGACACCTTTCACACTGGGGCCGCGTTAGCGCTAAAGCGTCACTCATTTTAGTAGCGCTTTAGCCCCGTTTAAGCGGTGCTTTTCAGCCGCTAGCGGGTCACTTTTAACCCCAAAAAAGTGGTTAAAAACTCCTGTGTTGCGGAGCTTCAGAAAGCACTTTTCAGGAGCTTCGGAAGCACCGCCCATTCATTCCAATGAAAATAAAAAGTGCAGCACTAGAAATATCTAACATGCAATAGTAAACATGTCAATATAGGACAAACGCACATTCGAGTGCAAAAATTGTAAGAAAAATAACAAATTATAATCAAATGTCCATATGTGAAATATGAAACAGCAAAATGTGAAAGTCCATATGTGAAGTAACAGTGAAGGGATATCTCCACAAATTTCAAGGCAGAAGTGAACACCTGAAGACGTATGGATATTCAATAGGAAAGGATGGGTACCCTTACCGGATCCCTAGGACGCACATACCATATAGCAGTGCGTCAGAAAGGCATAGGGAGGATCTCCCATGATTTCCAGCCAGGTAATATCTTGTGAGCCGCGAGCACCAATGGGCACAAGAGGGTAGGTGATCTCAGACGGAAGTTGGAAGGCTGTCACTCACATTACTCGTTTCCAGGAAGGGTTGATCCAGGGATGGTAATCGGCATTCAAACATGGGACAAGAAAAAGGGGAACTCCACATGGTGCAGGTCAACCAAAATGGGATTTATTGAAATAAAACACCATACACAAATAAAAAGTGATCACTGTAAAAATAAAAATGGCAATGTGGGAAGCTAAGAATGCTAGCCCTACGCGTTTCGACTGAAGTGTTCAACAGGGGCAGACTTTTCAGTCGAAACGCATAGGGATAGCCTTAGCTTCCCACATTGCCATTTTTATTTTTGCACCGCCCCAATCTGAAAAGTCACAAGTTTTCCGGAGCTTAGCAGAGGCTATTTCCAGCACTAAATCGCTTGAAAGCTGCCCCAGTGTGAAAGGAGTCTAAACCTACAGTCTGAAGTTGCCAAGTGGACGTCGTTTTACACCCACATCGTTTTACACCCACCGAAGTCTTGCATTGCACACTTATTTTTACCAGTAAACTGAGCTTATGTTCTGAAATACAGTATTTAGAACTCAGTGACACTGATTTGATGTTGAATTTTAAAAGCAGCAGCGTTTGCTAATCTGACAGAAGACTGATGCTTTTTAAATTCAACAGACACTAAGACGCTACTTATAGTCAACATGATGTGCTGATAGCTGCAGAATTCGTTGAAATCTTCCATCCTCCAATATCCCCCTACCCCCATCATCATAATCTTCTGGTGTGGCAGGGGTTAAAGCGGAGTTCCACACAAAATGGAACTTCCGCTTTTCGGAATCCTCCCCCCTCCGGTGTCGCATTTGGCACCTTTTAGGGGGGAGGGGGAGCAAATACCTGTCTAATACAGGTATTTTGCTCCCACTTCTGGGCATAGATACCTGCGCCACCCGCTGGTATCTACGCCACTTCCTGTACCCCCCCCCCGCTGTCTTCTGGGAGACACACGGGTCCCAGGAGACAGCAGGGACCAGTGGGAATGAGCAGTGCGAGTCGGGAAATGAATCCGCAAGGCTTCACTTTCGGATTCCCTTACCGAAGATGGTGGCAGCAGCACCCGAGAGCCGAGGGACAGATGGTGCCGACATCGCAGGCGCCCTGGACGGGTAAGTGTCCATATTTTAAAAGTCAGCAGCTGCAGTATTAGTTGCTGCTGACTTAAAAAAAAAATCAGCTGAACTCTGCTTTAATAAAGCTGAGGGACCTGCCATATGCATTCATCAGGGGTGCCGACTATGCCTGCCCTTTCTGCCCACCTCCTCCATTCATAGAAGCTGTACTATAGCTTCCATCAATGAAACACAAACTGTGAATAGGCGATGGGTGGATGATAGAAAAGTCATCTGCCTCCTCCATTCATATATCATATATCATATTTTTTTATTCATGGCACTGGAATTATACAAGCACTTTCAGGCAGAAGATCAATCTGCTGTGACTGTGGCAGCATAGATCTTTTTCTGGGGGCTAGAGAAAGTGTCCCAGCGCCCAAGGCATGGCCTGAGTTTGCAGGATCAAATGGAAGGTCATATGGAATCCAGTGTTCTGTCAAATTAGCCAACTCGTCAGAAACTCCAACCACCTCACTTCCGGTTTGTTTAAACCATCAGTAATTGGAGATTTCGACGAATTGCTGTTTGGACACCACCCATGGAAACCGAATACAGTCCGGTACAGGAAGATTTTGCTGTTTTGACACCACAGTGGCTAATGAGGACAAAATTGTCGCTGCCTCGGATGCGGTCATTTTGTTGGTTAGTATCGGAGCGAGTAACAATCTCCGCTCATAAAATCATGCAGTGGACTGTAAACAGTTGCCGATGTTGTGCCCAAACAGCAATTCGTCAATCTCCAGTTATTGATGGTTTAAAGAAACCGGAAGTGAGGTGGTTGGAGTTTCTGTTCGAGTCGGCTAATTTGACTGAACACCGACACAGTTCTGTGTGGAGGAGGGTTCTGTACTTACGCACATAGGACACATTTCATTGTGGGCGGAGAATGTTTATGCCTGTAAATATTTGTTCTCCCTCTTCTCTGCCATCATTCCAACCTACATTCTTATGCCTACTGCCTTCTCTTTGCTCTCCAGGTGTATAATCTACTTCCAGTGCATCCTCCCTGCCTTCCCTCGGTCTGCAATCTGCACAGCTGCCTTTTCTCTGCCCCCACAGTCTACAATCTGTACCCAATGCCTCCCTCTTGCCATTCAGACTACTAGGAGTGCCTTCTGCCTCCTATCTGCCCTCCTCCAATCTACAGTCTGCACCTCCTGTGTTTTCTCTCCTTAGAAGCAGCATGCTGCTTCCTAATGTCTGTATCTTGTGTACAAACTGCACTCCTTGCCTCACCTCTGCCCTTCCCCAGCCTACAGTTTCCATCTTTCTCTCTAACCTGCAGTCTACAATCTGCACCAGCTGCCTCCACCCTGCCTTCCCCCAATTAACAGTCTGCTGCCACTACATCCTTTAGAATATTTATTACATTGCAGCATACAAATGTTTAGATGTGATGGCTGCATTTTGACTGACTTTGTTTGCTCAGCGCAGATCGCTTTGTTGATCCCCGCTGAGCCGGCGGATGATAGCTCTGTCTCTGCTCACTGTGCAGAGATGGACCTGTCAGATCTCCGCTATGGGGGATCAGAGGAAAACGGATCCGCCTGTCCGTTTTCATCCGATCTGATCCACCAGATGGATGAAAAATAGGGCTTCCATCCGTCTGGATTTAGCGGAGCGGATCGGATGACAGCGGACATGTCACCGCTGACATCCATCGCTCCATAGAACTGTATGGCGCGTCTGTTCAGGTCCGCCTAAAAAACTGACAGAGGGACCTGAATAGTCCGCATGTGTGAAAGGGGCCATCATTTTTTCTTCCTTTTATTTTTGATCTAGTGATCTTAGTAGATCTGTTGTTTTTCAAAAGAACAAGCTCTCCTGAAAATATATCAGTTACAGAGATGAGACAAACCATTTAAAAAAAAAGCAGGGGTGCTTACAATGATCAGCTTTTATTTATTCATGTAAAACTGTTATCCAAAAATGAAAAAAAAAAAAATTTTGTAACTGATTATAAAGTGTGAGCTGGAGTTCAGCTTCGATTTGTTAGCATTTTAAAATTTGCTAGCACATCTAACACTATTCTCCTCCCCAGATTGATAATATTGCTGTCTGCTGTGCCCCCTGTGCTCATTCATCCACAGTAGGGGCAAAAGAGGTGTGTTACTGGTGTAGATGCACTGAAATGTCAGCCGAAATGTCAGCCGCCGAAACATAGCTGAAAATGCTGTTATCAGCATTTTGACAATAATGGTGCCGAAAACACACGCAATATTACCACGATTTTATCAACATTCTTCTGTGCTTATGGTGTGTTTTTCATAGGTCATGTGGCTCAAAAACTGCATAAAAAACATAATACGGGTGCATTATTGATGCGTTCTTGCAGAATTTTCAATGCATTTCAACGGGGAGGTGCGTTTTTGGTGCGGTTTTTTTTTAACTGACCAAAAATGCAGCAAGCAGGATTTTTAACATCACAACAGAAGCGCAACGGTCCATTGTGACGACATGAATAGAATTTAAAGGGATACATTTTTCTTGAGCTTTTCTTGCACTAAAGGTGCCAATAATGGCCGACAATAAAATCATATTAATTTAAAATCATGATATTAATTAAAAAGCCGAATATAATACAATTATATATAAAATTATATATTTTTTTTAAAAACTGTAATTTTCTACCAAGTAAATCCTGAATTTTCGGTTTCAGTACCAACATTTCTATTCAGCGCACCTCTAGTTAATGGCTAGATCGCCGGTTGAAAACCGAAGGGAAAAAAGCCTAAAAAAATTACAACAAATGCAGCTACCTAACCTAATGATTGGTAAACTGCAATATATTGCATTTTTGGTTTTGGGTTTAAAGTGTCCAGGCAAAAGCTAACTAACTCTAATGCCGCGTACACACAATCGGACTTTACGGCAGACTTTGCTCGCGGACTTTTTGCCGGATTTTTCCGCTAGGTGCGCCGGAATTAAAAACGGACGGACTTGGACACACACGATCACTCCAAAAGTCCGCTGGTTTTGAACACGGTGACGTACAGCACGTACGACGGGACTATAAAAAGGAAGTTCAAGCCCCACTACGGCACCCTTTGGGCTCCTTCTGCTAATCTCGTGTTTATCTCGTGTTAGTAGAAGTTTGGTTAGAGACGATTCGCGCTTTTCACACTTCAGCTTATTTCGATCGTTTTCTGCGGTTCAGTTTGTGCTTGTGAGGTTTGTATCTGCTTTTCAGTGCGTGTTGGTCAGTTCGTAACCTGCCTAGCAGGCCGTTCTGGTCCGCTCGTTCCTGATTTTCAGGTCGTTCTTTATAGGCCTTGCTGTTCTTCAGTGCGTTTGTTATAAGTTTGTTTGTTTGACCAGCCGACCACTTTGAAGCCATGTCACGTGGACGTACTCGTTCTCGAGTTCGTGCTGCATGGGGACTTGGTGTTGGGGTTAATACTTTGACCCGAGTCCAGTCCATGAACAGGGCGAGGAGGAGTTCATGGATGAAGAATTGGTTGCGCCAGCGTGACCAATTCTCGCATATGCCTTTGCTCCGTGAGATCCGTGAGAATAATCCTGAGGACTTCAGGAATTATCTCCGGATGACGGACCCCTTTTTTGAGCGTCTGCTGGCTATGCTGACCCCCTATATCAGCAGGCAGGATACCTGCATGAGGCAAGCCATCAGTGCGGAGCAGAGGCTAGTTTCCACTTTACGTTACTTGGCGACTGGGAGAAGTCTTCAGGACTTGAAGTTCTCGACAGGCATCTCCCCCCAGGCTTTGGGGATCATAATCCCAGAGACCTGTTCTGCCATCATTCAGGTCCTGCAGAAGGACTATATGAAGGTAAGTTTTATCCTTTAACATTACATGATATGTATTAAATGTTTGCTAATGTATAGTCTAAATGTCCTCGTTACCTAATTACCATGCTTGGAATATGCTGTGAATGTCCCCTTTATCTTCATGCATGCCTGTTTTTTGACATTAATAATTTTTTGCCCTACATGCATATTTTCCTTCAATAACCTCCCCAACATGCAATCCTGGGTCCATTTATATCTCTAGCCTATAGTTCCTTGAACAATGTATATTGTCAGCTCCATTGTACTGTTTGACCCTCCCCACCCCCTCAAATGTTAGAAACTGTCATGTGTGTTTATTAACCTAATTAGTACCCCTCCCCCACCCCCTCAAATGTTTGAAACTGTCAGGTGTGTTTTTGACCCTAATTAGTACCCCTCCCCCACCCCCTCAAATGTTTGAAACTGTCAGGTGTGTTTTTGACCCTAATTAGAACCCCTCCCCCACCCCCTCAAATGTTTGAAACTGTCAGGTGGGTTTTTGACCCTAATTATAACCCCTCCCCCACCCCCTCAAATGTTTGAAACTGTCAGGTGGGTTTTTGACCCTAATTAGAACCCCTCCCCCACCCCCTCAAATGTTTGAAACTGTCAGGTGTGTTTTTGACCCTAATTAGAATCCCCCCCCACCCCCTCAAATGTTTGAAACTGTCAGGTGTGTTTTTGACCCTAATTAGTACCACTCCCCCAACCCCTCAAATGTTTGAAACTGTCAGGTGTGTTTTTGACCCTAATTAGTACCCCTCCCCCACCCCCTCAAATGTTTGAAACTGTCAGGTGTGTTTATTAACCTAATTAGTACCCCTCCCCCCACATTGAAATTGATCAATGGGCCATCAGAGGGGGTGAGTAATAATAAGTATATTAATAACTAATAAGTGGGCCTTATGTTTTTTAGAATAAAAATTACAAACACACATATTAATAATGTTCGACTGCTGTTGTTCAATAATGTTTTTGTGTAATCTGATATCCAAGTTATGTTTAAAAGTACTTATCTTAATTTTTTTTTTTTTCACTCCACAGTTTCCTTCCAGTACACAGGAATGGCAGACTGTGGCCTCCCAGTTCGCTGACCGTTGGGACTTTCCCAACTGTGTCGGAGCGATTGATGGGAAGCATGTCCGCATTGTGCCACCACCCCATTCAGGGTCTTATTTCTATAACTACAAGGGGTTCCATAGTGTAGTTTTTATGGCTGTGGTCTCGGCACATTTGGACTTTCTGTTTGTGGACGTGGGGAAGAACGGCCAGATGTCTGATGGAGGAGTCTTTGCACAGACCGAGCTGTGCCAGCGTCTCCAGACTAGTGGCCTGGGATTGCCACCTGATGACCATAATGTGGATGGACTCCCCTCAGTTTTTATCGCTGATGAAGCGTTCGCTCTCGGCGAGCACTTGATGAGGCCGTTCCCCCAAACGACACTCACCCCTGAGAGGAGGGTATTTAATTACTGGCTGGCCAGAGCAAGAAGAGTTGTGGAGAATGCCTTTGGGATTCTGGCATGCCTTTGGGATTCTGGCCAGCCGGTTCTGTTTGTTCCTGTCAGCCATAAATCTGACTATAAAATTAATCATGTCATACTGGCTTGCTGCATACTCCATAATTCAGACATTCAGACACATATATGACCTCTGTTGGGCCCGAGGCTGGACTTGTACTTGATCAACCACTGACAGGCCTGGAAATTGGCCGTATTGGCTTGGCCCCCCAAACCGCACATCAAGTGCGTGACCGATATGTGAATTATTTTAATGGTCGGGGGGCCATTGCTATTCAACAAGAGCTATAATTTTTCAAAAAAAAAAAAATTTTGGCTCAAATATCTTGTTTTTCTTCTTGTTTGCATTTAGTTTTTACGGTCTTTACGAACGATGCTGTATAAACGTAAAAAATATGGATCAGCATGCAAGTTAAGTATGTCAATAGGAAAACACAACAAGTACTTACTTTTTTTAAGCAGCTTCTTTATTCGCCAATATTGTTCTGGCTCCCTACTTTTGATGTCAGACCACCACTTCCTCAATTGTTCTTTCGAACGTTTAGTGCCAAATTTAGCTTCTAGAGCGGTGACAACTGAGGACATTATTTTGTCCTTGCGCATATTCGGTCGTGTGTACGGTCCTTTTTTCCCATCATAGTCCTCCCTTCTCAATATGGACACCATCTCCACCATCTCTTCAAAAGCCATGTTGTTGGCCTTATATCTCCTCCGGGATGTGGATGGTTGTGGCTCCGGGCTTTCCTCCGCTCTACTTCCACTGAATCTGTCCGCCATCTTTCTCAATATACTCCCACTGCGCAACGAAGAGTGAAGGGGCGGGGACAAATCATACTAAAGAATGTCAGGGGCGGGCGACGCAGGCGGAGCATGACACATGCGCAGTGTATATAAAGCTATTACGATGGCCTATGTATGTCCGTGCGGAAGTAGCGAGCGTCAGAAACGAAGGTAAGATTAAACGTGGGTGTGTGTGTGTGTGTGTATATGTGTCCCCTAGATTCTTCACAAAATAATCCTGGGAGCTCTGACTGACATTCCAGTTTTGATCTTGTGTCTTGTCTTTCAGCAAAAATGAATCCCTTTAAAGAGGCTGATTTTTTGTCCAGATTTATCGATTTATATCAGGAAAACAAAAACCTGTGGGAGGTCAAACACCCACTATATTTCAATCAAGCTGTAAGGAAGGCAACACTTGGCACACTTTTAGAATTTGTGAAGACTCGAGTCCCCCAGGCAGACCTCAAGTTTGTGGACAAGAAAATTGGTATCTTGCGAAACATGTATAAGCGGGAACACAATAAAATTCAGGAGTCGCTCAGATCCGGAGCAGCAGCCGACCAAGTTTATGTACCCAAGTTGTGGTACTACCACAAAATGCGATTCCTGGATGACCAAACAGAAGCCAGGCAATCACTTTCGACCCTTCCCCCCACCCTTCCCTCCAGCCTTCCCCCCTCTCTTCCCTCCAGCCTTCCATCCACCTCCACCCCAGCTGTGGAATTTGTGATTGTATAAATGTTATTAATGATGTTAACGTCCAAAATTTTTAAGTGCTTCTTAACAAATAACAAATGACTTCATCACAAATATTAATATGTAGACGTATCACTAGACAGTAGTGGCCAAAAATATACTTCAGATATTGTTGATGAGCTGGAATAATGGTGGGGTCAAATAGATAGCCTTTACTATTTGGTTATAATTATATTTACAAGTCATGAGCTGAAAATTGTGTGTGATTGCATAACACAAAATTACAACTATGTCCCTTTTTTGACACAGAATGACCTCAGCCAGGAGGAGGCCTTGACCAGTGGGAGAGAGGAGGAGGCCTTGCCCAGTGGGAGAGAGGAGGAGGCCTTGCCCAGTAGGAGAGAGGAGGAGGCTGTGGCTGGGCCCAGTAGAAGCCGCACGGAGTGTCAGGTGCCTCCCCTCCGCATTATCACCAAAAGGCCCAGAAGAATGACACAAACTGAGGAGGAATCCCTAGCCCTCATTCGTGAAGCCAGCCAAATCCTCAGCACACCACCCAATGCAGAGGAGGCGTATGGGACATATATGGCCACCAGATTGCTGGACCTGGAAAAGGGGCAACGCCTCCTCTGTGAGGGTTTGATTTTTCAGGCCTATCAGAAGTGCTTACTGCTACAACCTATCTGGCAGATGAAGCCACTCCTCCTCCTCCTCCTGCCCCAAGTACACCACCAGAGGCACAGCCTCCAAGGAAGGCTGCAGCGAAGCGTGGAGGGAAGGCTGCAGAGAAGCGTGCAGGGAAGGCTCCACGGAAGACTCAAAAGTGATTGCCTGGTTTCTGTCTGGTCTGACTGTGCTCCCTGTGCTCCCTAGTCGCAAGGTACCAATTTTCTTGTCCTAAAACTTGATGTGTGTCCTGGGGGACGAAAGGCTTCACAGATTCCAAAAGTGTCTCCAGTGTTGCCTTCCTCATTTTTTGTTAACCAAAATAAATGTTTTTTTTAGTTACCTTACATTATTGACTATGTGTTTTGATTCCAAAACGACATTTTGTTGGGGAGTAGGCATGTACAGGTCAAAAAGACTATGGGGTTGATTTAATAAAAGCAAATAGACTGTGCACTTTGCAGAGGGCAGTTGCCCTCTGCAAGTGCAATTGCTCCAGAGCTTAAGAAATGAGGTAAGGCTTGACTTTGCAAAGAGTACCCAATCCTGTGCAAGGAAAATTCAAAAAGCATTTTTGCTTGCACATGATTGGATGATGGAAGTCAGCAGAGCTTCTGCTCATTTACTAAGCTTGGGAGCAACTGCTCTTGCAAAGTGCACAGTCTTTTTCCCTTTAGTAAATCAACCCCTATGTGTGTTTGTTCCAAAAGGCTAAATCATTTAGAAAATCAAGTGCAAAGTACTAGTGAAAAGTGCACTTTAGAAATTGCACTGCAAGTGCACTTGTTGGAAGTGCATTCGCTGTAAATCTGAGGGGAAGAGCTGAAATGAGGGGAAGCTCTGCTGAATTTATCATACAATCATGTGCAAGAAAAAGGTTTAAATTTTTTTTGTGGTTCCTTGCATGTGCCCCTTCAAAGGCACTTCAAAATGCTCTTTCTGTGCAATTCCAAGTAAAATTTGCACTTGTAGTGAAAAATGAATTTGACTTTGGAAAATAAACCCCCCTATGTCTAATTAACAAGGGACACCAACCTCATTAAGGTTCATTAAAACAACACAAAATATTAAGGTTATTGTGGTAACTTGAAACTACAAAAATAAAATAAAAAAAAAAAAAACGTATAATTTAGCACACATTGTAAAATAGATAGTGTTTAAATCTAAAAAAAAAAAAAAAAAAGATGAGTCCAAAATCTAATTTAATACTTTATTTATGGAGATCTGGCTTTTAAAAAATATCATATTAGTCATGGCATGAGGATAAATCATGAAGAAAGTACTTTGTGAGAACTGTGTGAATAAAAAGCACCAAAACAACCTCTCGCATTATAAAGAAAAATAAAGCGCTGTATTAAAAGATCACAGAAGGGGAATATGCTAGCTTCAATACGAAGGCTAGTTTTACCAGACCGAGCGCTTCCGTCTTCTAATTGCTTCAGAGCATGCGTCAGTTTGAGTTCATCAGACTAGCACACAGACGGCCGGTTTGTCCGCTAGAAAGAAGAATCCGTCGGATAGATTTAAAACATGTTTCAAATCTAAGTCCGTCCAACTTTTGAGCAAAGAAAGTCCGCTGGAGCCCACACACGATCGAAATTGTGCGACGAAATCCAGTACGCCGGACCAAGTCTACCATGAAGTCCGATCGTGTGTACGCGGCATAAGCCTGCTCTCTGCCACATTCTAAACCTAATCTATCTAACCCTTTTAAGCAAAAATTGCAGTACTTATGAGAGGACCGACAACGGCTGTGAAATGGCTGGGAAGTGACATCACCCATAGACTTACTATGGGGCTTCTGTTGTCTGCTGCCTCTCCTGCACCCCCCTCCACACTGAAGCCCCCTCTGACAGCTGATGCTGTGACCAGACCAGACTGGTTGCAGAATAGGTAAGTATAGCGATTTTTGCTTTACAGGGTTAGATAGATTAGGTTTAGAATGTGGCAGAGAGCAGGTTTAGCATTAGTTAGGTTTTGCCTGCCTTCCACTTTAATACCGCTTTCATGTGGGAACATGTGTAGTATGTCTTAGAAATTAAACATAATATGGATACATGCTCAAGAAAGTTAGAGTTTTATTAGGTAATATCAGTGATGCTCTATATAATTTATTTATAGTCACCCTGTCCTAAACAGGGGCTGCTATCCAAATATAGTTCTCCTGGGTGGTAGACAACCTTGCTGATTCATAGTCTACTTTACTTGATCGTTTCGTTTTTCCCTAAACTCAGTGAAGCTGTGGTTTCTCCCTTCTACCAGTAGGTGTCATTGATACCTCTGGTGTTCGTATGAGAAATTACAGTGAAACTGACTTATGAATATATATACTTCCACTAACCAACCAGTAGGATGTTTATTACCAATGGTGCATGCTGGAGGAGAGTATAAATATTTGTGGAGGGCAAAATGATCTCTCTCTTCCACCCAGGCTCTGGCCTGGGGTGGGTGTGTAAAGAGCAGCTGAGTGATTAGGCTGAAGCCTGGGGCCTGTACATATACTTGTACTGGGGGTTCCTTGGTCTGGGAGCCTGGCTGAGGACAGGACCTAAGGCACTGATGATGTATGAGATGAATTACCAGAGGACATTCTGCCACGAGGACCTAGGTGAAGCACTTGTGGAGACCCTGGAAAAGCATCAAGATTGGATCATAAGGACAACTACTACTGCTGTAGTGGGGGTGGAGGTGGTGGAGGTCCCATTTATGCATTTTTTTCACCGCAACAAGAATTTTCATCACTTGTCACTTTGGGATGTGTTTTTTTCTTTCTATGGACTTTGATATTTAGCATTATTTTTGCAATTTATTTCACTCTGTTGTATATTAATTGTACGGACATTGTTTGAAATATTTTTTATGTGTTCGGCTCATTGGTGTACACAAACATCATTTGGGTTCTTTCACTATTTATTTAATATATTTTGTGGCACTCATCTGCTGTTCCCACCACACTTTACTAGCGCAACTTTTTTTCCCCAATATTCTGATTTGTGTCGTATAACACTTTAGTCGCAGCTTTATTTTCATTTTTAGATTTATTTTTAATTTTGATTGTTAGCGCAGTATTATATATACACTTACTACTGCTATTGCTACTGGAAAGATTTGGTTGCTAATGAGGACTGTTAGAATCAGCTTGTGCTATTGAGTCTGCAGGCCAGTAATGGGTGTTTCAAACTCCTTACCCCTCTCTCCCTGGATTGCATAAGATTTAAAAAGCCCTTCTTTGTACTCTAAAAGAGTAGTTAAGCTCCACAAAAAAAAAAATCGGGCTCCCTGCAGGTTTAGATCATCATTATATACTGAAACGCACTGCATACTAGCACATTATGACAGGCTTACCTCCTTAGCCCTCCAGCCAGTGGCGGAATTACCAGGGTCGCAACAGTCGCACTTGCGACAGGGCCCGGCATTCCACCACTGTCGGAGGGGGCCCAGCGGGGTTGCTATTCACACATGGCTCTGAGCGGAGATCGGTGTCTGTCATGGAACAGTAGCACAGAGACACCGGCATTAACGTTCTATTTGCCCGTCCGTCCTCTCTGGCCTGGGATAACAGAGGACACACAGCTGATCTCACTACTCCCCCTCCCCTCCCCTCTCCTGTGTGTTCCGCGGGAAATGTGAGCTCTTTAGCTTCACACTTGACTGCCCGCAGACCACACACAGAAGAGGGAGGGGGGAGAAGGGGGAGCAGTGAGATCAGCTGTGTGTCCTCTCTCATCCCCTGCCAGAGAGGATGGACGGGCAAATAGAATGTTAATGCCGGTGTCTCTGTGCTATTGTTCCATGACAGACACCGATCTCCGCTCAGAGCCCTGCTGTCCGGAGAAGGCAGACGGCACTGATGGAAATTTATAGCATTCACTGATGAGCACTGATAGAAGGCACTAATGGGCACTGATAGAAGGCACTGATGGGCACTGATAGAAGGCACTGATGGGCACTGATGAGCACTGATAGAGTGCACTGATGGACACTAATAGAAGGCACTGATGAGCACTGATAGAAGGCACTGATGGAAGGCACTGATGAGCACTGATGGAAGGCACTGATGAGCACTGATGGAAGGCACTGATGAGCACTGATAGAAGGCACTGATGGGCACTGATAGAAGGCACTGATGAGCACTGATAGAAGGCACAGATGGGCACTGATAGAAGGCACTAATGGGCACTGATAGGAGGCATTTATGGGCACTGATAGGAGGCACTAATGGGCACTGATAGGAGGAATTTATGGGCACTGATAGAAGGCACTGATAGGAGGCACTGATAAAAGGCACTGATAGAAGGCACTAATGGGCACTGATAGGATGCACTAATGGTCACTGATAGAAGGCACTAATGGTCACTGATAGAAGGCACTAATGGGCACTGATAGGAGGCATTTATGGGCACTGATAGGAGGCACTGATGGGCACTGATAGGAGGCACTGATGGAAGGCACTGATGAGCACTGATGGAAGGCACTGATGAGCACTGATGGAAGGCACTGATGAGCACTGATAGAAGGCACTGATGGGCACTGATAGAAGGCACTGATGAGCACTGATAGAAGGCACAGATGGGCACTGATAGAAGGCACTAATGGGCACTGATAGGAGGCATTTATGGGCACTGATAGGAGGCACTAATGGGCACTGATAGGAGGAATTTATGGGCACTGATAGAAGGCACTGATAGGAGGCACTGATAAAAGGCACTGAT
This sequence comes from Aquarana catesbeiana, assembly GCF_042186555.1. Lineage (NCBI taxonomy): Eukaryota > Metazoa > Chordata > Amphibia > Anura > Ranidae > Aquarana > Aquarana catesbeiana. Next base: position 202,730,509 of record NC_133332.1, on the reverse strand, counting down.
AGAAGGCACTAATGGGCACTGATAGGATGCACTAATGGTCACTGATAGAAGGCACTAATGGTCACTGATAGAAGGCACTAATGGGCACTGATAGGAGGCATTTATGGGCACTGATAGGAGGCACTGATGGGCACTGATAGGAGGCACTGATGAGCACTGATAGGCCACATTGAGAAGCACTGATAGGCAGCACTAATGGGCACTGATAGGTGGCATTGATGGGCACTGATAGGTGGTACTGATGGGCACTGAGGAACACTGATAGGCAGTATTGATGGGCAGAATTGAAGAGTACTGATAGGTGGCACTGATGGACGCTGTTAGGTGGCATTAATGAGCACTGATAGGTGGTGCTGATAGGCAGAATTGTTGGGCAGTAATAGGCGGCATTAATGAGCACCAATAGGTAACATTTGTAGGTGGAAGTGATGGCCACTGATAGTCGGTCAGTAAACAATTTACTGACATTCTTGACAGTTAACGGCAGTCCTTTCCTAACACAGGCACAGCGTGGGAGGAAAGGGCTGCGGATAACCGGCAAGTCTGTTTACATGTGATCAGCTGATCACATGGTAAAGGGCCGCTGTGTTTGCTCTGGATGCATGTCCCAGGGGTCATGCGGGAAGCACGGTTTTGGGAGGATGTCCATGGATACCCTCCCAAAATTGGAAGCCCGGGGCTCGGATGGAAGGGGAGCAGGGGGGCCCATCATGGTTTCTTGAACCGGGGCCCTGAAAGTTCTAGTTACGCCTCTGCCTCCAGCGCAGTGCTGTCACGACTCCCCAGCACTTTCATCTTCACCCGGTCTTCCCAGGTTCATGGACTCTGGCTGTATGAATGGCTGGCACAGAGTTTTGAAGGCAGAGCACTGCAATGCCATTCATTCAGAGCGTATGCGGCAGTCGGATGCATCCTGTGTGAATATCTCCTAAACTGTGCAAGTTTAGGAGATATTCACTGTACCTACAGGTAAGACTTGTTACAGGCTTGTCTGCAGGTACAAGTTAAAAAGTGGACTTTACTTCCATTTTAAAGTGACCGATGCCCATCTGTTCACCTCCCACTAAGTAATCCACACCCTAAGCTGAGTTTGAAAAGATTAAAACTGAACTTTAGGCAGACACTTCAATGTAGATCACCAATCAATGTAATTATGTATTAATACAAAAATATATTTTGACTGCAGCTGAAAGAAATGGCTGCATCTGATTTGATTTCTGCCTCTTGTAACCCCCCTGTACAGCAACCTTAGAATAGGAGAGAGATTTTTAGTGTATGGAACCTCCTGTAAAACTTCCATGTGCTGACAAAAAAACTTGCTGACAGGAGGAGAGAGCAAAAGGATGGCATCAACAGTATATTGCTGCTTCTTCACTGACCAATCACAGGCTGAAGGAGGGTTCAGAGCTAGCTGTGTTGCTTGACTGCAGTAAAGTCAGGTCACCAAGCTGCTTTTGTGTGACAGAGGTGTGTAAATCTCAGGATTGGATGGGCAGAAATACAAACCCATTTACAAGTAGGCTAAATCACATATTTGTATTTCAATTGTCTATTTATCTATTTTCCTGGAATACTGCTTTAAGTAGTGAGTGGCTTTTGTAGTAATTCTGTATGTCTTATATGCATTGGTGTGCGCAAGCTATTGCATTAGGGTGTGTATCCCAGTGCACAAACACACGTGTGTATAGCAGCGGAGCAGTGGACGGTGTCAGTAGGGCAGTGCTTTTTTATTTTTATTTCAAATTATTTTTTACAATTTCTTTTTAGGAGCCCTGTTATGGGGCTTTGGTAAAATATCAAGGGTCTAAACAGACCCCTGATGTCTCACTTTTCAGACAGTGACAGAGAAACAAACTGAGGCTAGAGATTCCCCAATCCCTTTCTCTGCAGCCTGCAGTAAACATAGTTTACTATGCTTCAGTTAAAAATGAAGATGTGAGAGATCGGTACAGATCACTCACTGTGTTCATTCAGAAAACAAAGGCCAGTTAATGAAATATTTACCATCCCCTTTCCCACTCCTGAGAGGAGAGGCGGGAAGCTTGGCAGCGCTGCACGGGGAGATGTGAAGATGGGGGAATCGGCACCGCATGGGGTGATTAGGGTGTGCCCAGGCACATCTGGCACACCCTGTGCGCACGCCTATGGTTTTATGCATTTTATTGAAGCTGGAATTGAATATGTTCATACATTACATTACACTGTAAGGAATTGGGAATTGTGGTGCCAGTATTCCAGATTGGTAGAAAGCCTCTGCAGTCAGGGGCACAGAGAATGTGTTTTGTGCACTGATGCTTGTGATCATTCATCTCTTTACTCCTCTTCTACATACTGGCAATACTTGGTCTAAATTGTCTTTTTGTGGTGATATTGCAATCCTTATCTTTGCAACACAGATACAAAACCCCCAACTCCAGGTAGCTGTACAGCTGGACAGGAGTTTTCTCCTTCTTACATACATAGATTAGCATATGTTTTATCTGATATCACTGCCATCTCCTGCCACCCAGAAAAGACGCAAGGTTGCAATTGTTACCATTTTAAATTTGCATACAAATGAAACATACACTTGAGAGTTTTCGTCGTTTAAAAATACTTTATATGTGATTTTATGCGTTTGCCAGTCCCAGGCAGCAGATTACAGTTGCCAGCCTGCACAATAAAAAATAAGCAAATTATTAATTCACCAAGTTCAGATTGAGCGCATTAATAGCTCGTTCTCATGGCAACCAACTGACTGTGTGTAATTATTTTGTAAGGAATGGTAGATAAGCTCACAGGCTGCTATAAGTCATTATGCAGAGTTACTGAGGAGGTGCACTCAGTGTGAAAACATTAAACCTGCCTGGCAGTGGCCACAGAAATAACTGAACTGCAATTTAGAATTGCTGCAAAAAATGAATTTGTGGATTAGGAAAGTCAAAGTCATTGTGCTTTATTGTATCGGTGTTGTCAGCAGCAAACACGAATTCCAAATGCAATATAATCACTATAGGATATCGGTTCATAAAGTTGGACGCTTTGGCTTATTTTTTATTTTTTTTTATGTTTAAGAATTTTCATTAAAAAAAAAAAAAAAAAAAAAATATATATATATATATATATATATATATATATATATATATATATATATATATATATATATACATACATACAGTATATATATATATATATATATATATTGTACAGGACGCCGTGGCTGGGTCCTGGAAGGACGCTATGTTTCCCCTCTGTTTGGACTGTGGTCCCTTTAAGGGAACAAAAAGGGTTAACTCACCTGTCAGAGGAAGTGGGTTTAAAACAAGACAGGAAGTTGGAGTGGATGGTGGAGGAGTGTAAAGGAGAATGTGGATGGTGGATGTTGTTTGTTGTGCAGCAACAAAAGTGAATAGCAGTGTCCTGCCTGGAAGTCTCCTGCCAGGGGAAGCTAGCTGCAACAGAAATTAAGGACTGTTTAACTGCGATAGCAGTTCTGGACTTTGCAAGTCGGTGAGACTAAAACCTTTTTTTTTTGTTTTTGCTGCTGTAAAGCTATTTAAGTTCAATAAATCTCCTTTTGAGTGAAAAGCCTGTGTCCTGCGATCTAGCTGGTCCCCCAAACATTACAAGTGGTGCTCGAATGCGGGCAGGACAGAGTAACAGGCATTTTTCTTGCTGTTTTTTTTTTTTTTTTTTTTTTTTGTGTATTGGACTTAAAACTGACATTTAAAGGGACAGTACAGTGGATTTATGTCCTGGGTTAAAGCCGCACAAACCCTGAAAGCTGAAGCAATGGAGGAGCTAATTAAACAGCTGTCCTTGGCTAATATACAAGCGCAGACTCGCCATGAGGTACAGCAAGAAAACACTCGCCTGTTGGTGGCCCAGTTGGCAGCCCAGCAAGCGACCCAGCAAGAGGTTATGCAGGCTCAAGTGACTGCCTTAAAAGAAGTAGTGCAGCAGCTTTCTCAGGGCCGTGAGCAAGCGGCTGTTGCCCCTGGCAACCAGGTGACCGTGAGAGCAAGCCATTTTTTGCAGAAATTGTCCCTGAGTGATGATGTAGAGGCATTTCTTGCTACATTTGAGAGGACGGCAGAGAGAGAAGGGTGGCCCCAGGACCAGTGGGCCGGCCTAATTGCTCCTTTCCTAACCGGAGATCCGCAAAAAGCCTACTTCGACCTGCCACCAGATCACGCTAAAGACTATCAAAAATTAAAGGCAGAAATATTGGCTCGTTTGGGGGTAACTACAGCTGTTCGGGCCCAACGAGTGCACCAATGGAAGTATCGTCCAGATCGTCCACCACGGTCTCAAATGCATGACCTGGTGCAACTGGTAAAAAAATGGCTGCAGCCCGAAATGTTGTCTGGCCTCCAAATCGTGGAGCGGGTCGTGCTGGACCGATACCTAAGGTCACTGCCAGACGACCTTCAACGGTGGGTCAGCCATGGAGACCCCAAAACAGTGAACCTCCTTGTCGAGATGGTAGAACGATACACAGTGGTGGAGGATCTGCTTGGCCCTACCAAGCGCCAAGGACCCAGTCTGCCACGGCCTATTCGTTCGACTGCTGCCCTTCGAAAGGACGTTCCCCGGAGCCCTGGAACCAACACCCCAGAAGGTCAAGAGTCACTCCCGATACCTTCTCAGCGACCTGTTCCTGTTTGGAGAGGAGGGGATGTACAATGTTGGCGATGTCATTCCTGGGGCCATACCCGGGCCCACTGCCCACTGCAAGAGGAGCCCATGGAATGCGGGGTTCTTCGGAGGGGGTCTTTTTATGCCCATAAAGCATGTACAACACATATCGATCTTGGAGAAGAGAAATTCGAGTGTGAAGTCCAAGTGAACCACCTCCCTGCCCGGGCTTTGCTGGACTCCGGAAGCATGGTAACCCTGATCCATCCTAGAGTGATTGGGAAGATCGGTCCGGTAAGAAAAACTTTACGGGTGGTGTGCATTCACGGGGACACTAGAGAGTACCCTCTCATCTCGGTGACCATCTCCGCAGCATGTGGCACTGGTACTCAAGAGGTGGGGGTGGTAAAAAACTTGGTACATGATGTGATCATAGGACGAGACTGTCCGTTATTTGCAAAACTGTGGGGACAAGGAGAACTACCTGAACGGTCCAGAGACTGGGGAGAAACTAGTCCCTCTGTTCCTGCGGTTGAGAGAAATAACCCTGAAATGCCGAATGTTCTTGAAAATGCTAATGATTTGGTTAATGGTGATGAAAGTAGTGCTGATGTTATTAAGGGTGTCAAGATGTGTGGTTCACAGACCTACCTGAACACTGAAGAGGGGGGGGAACCTTTCCCACTTCAGGTAATGCTGGGGGAAGAGGATGAGGAAGTGGCCGTTACCCCTGCCCTGCCGGATTTGGGTGTTCCGCAGGGGGCATTTGGTACTGCCCAGATGCAGGACCCCACTTTGGCCCATGCACGGGAACAGGTGGTAGTATTAAATGGGGTTCCCCAAGAGCCAGGTGCGAATGAGCGGTGGCCACACTTTGCAATATGTAATGAATTGCTTTATCGGGTTACCAAAGTGAGAGAAAATGTGGTAGAGCAATTATTGGTACCCCAACAGTATAGACGCAAGGTCCTGGACCTGGCCCATGATGATGTTTTAGGGGGACACCTGGGAGTTGAAAAGACGGAGGCACGGATCACCGACCGGTTTTACTGGCCAGGTCTGAAAGCAGAGGTAAGGAGATACTGTACCTCTTGTCCCACCTGTCAGTTGACCGCTCCGGTGACCCACTTCCAGAATCCTTTGGTCCCTCTGCCCATAATTGAGGTCCCATTTGAAAGGATAGCCATGGATATAGTAGGTCCCTTGGTGAAGTCGGCTCGAGGTCACTCCTACATACTGGTGATTCTCGACTATGCCACCCGATATCCTGAGGCGCTACCCCTGCGAAATACCTCCTCTAAGGCTATTGCCCGGGAATTATTCCAGTTGTTTACACGGACTGGTTTTCCCAAGGAAATACTAACGGACCAGGGCACCCCGTTTATGTCGAGAGTTATGGCCGACGTGTGTAAGCTCTTCCGGATTAAACAGCTGCGCACATCGGTCTACCATCCCCAAACGGATGGGTTAGTGGAACGCTTTAATAAGACCCTTAAATCTATGCTTAAGAGAGTTGTACAAAGGGATGGGAAAGACTGGGACTGTCTGTTACCAGCTCTCCTGTTTGCTATCCGGGAAGTGCCCCAGGCCTCCACTGGGTTTTCGCCCTTCGAGTTGGTATATGGGCGGAGACCTCGCGGACTACTGGATTTTGTTAAGGAGGAATGGGAAAGTGAACCTAGTCAGCATAAGAGTGTTCTTGAATATGTTTCCCAAATGCAGGAGAGGATCCGAACTGTGTTGCCACTAGTCAAGGAACATTTACAAAAAGCTCAGGAGGCTCAACGACGAGTCTATAATAGGGCTGCTAAAATAAGGAATTTCCAAGTGGGGGATCGAGTAGCGGTGTTGATTCCCACTGTGGAAAGTAAATTCTTAGCCAGGTGGCAAGGCCCCTTTGAAGTTGTAGAAAAAGTGGGAGAGGTGAATTATAAAATCCACCAACCGGGTAAGAGGAAACCCTATCAAATATATCATGTAAACTTGTTAAAGCCCTGGACAGAGAGGGAACCAGTGACCTCCCTGGCTAGTGCAAGATTGGAGCCTCGGGTTGGGGTGGAGAGTGTCCAAGTAGCAAATACCCTGTCTAAAACCCAAAGCCAGCAGGCAAAGGAGTTCTTGCAGAGAAATAAAGAAAAATTTTCAGACTTGCCAGGGCTCACGAGTACCATAGAGCATGATATCATCACGGAACCAGGAGTCAAAGTTTTTGTCCGGCCCTACCGCATCCCAGAGGCCCAAAGGAAGGCTGTTTCAGAGGAAGTGAAGAAGATGTTAGACCTGGAGATTATTGAGGAATCGCAGAGTGAGTGGTCGAGCCCGATTGTGTTGGTACCGAAGCCCAACGGGACTCTGCGATTCTGCAATGATTTTCGGAAACTTAATGAAGTTTCACGGTTTGATGCCTACCCCATGCCCCGGGTAGATGAGCTTATTGAGAGACTAGGTCCAGCCAGGTATATCACTACATTAGACCTTACCAAGGGATATTGGCAAATCCCGTTGACTAAGGCTGCTAGAGAGAAAACTGCTTTTTCTACCCCAGAGGGGAGTTTTCAGTACAAAAGGATGCCTTTTGGATTGCAAACTGCTCCAGCCACATTCCAGCGAGCAATGGATAGGATTTTACGACCTCACCAGAAATATGCCTCAGTGTACTTGGACGACATAGTCATTTTTAGCAGAGACTGGGAATCACACTTGTCCAAAGTCCAGGCAGTGCTGGACTCTCTTTGGAAGGAGGGGTTTACAATAAACCCTGAAAAATGTGCTTTGGGAATGGAGGAGGTGAAATACCTGGGCTATATCGTGGGTAGAGGGGTGGTGAAACCTCAGGTCAGCAAGGTAGAGGCTATACAGAGTTGGCCCCGTCCCCTCACAAAAAAGCAGGTACGTGCATTCTTGGGCATGGTGGGATACTACAGGAGGTTTGTACCCAACTTTGCCACGTTGGCGGCTCCATTGACCGATCTGACTAAGGGTCGGAAATCGGTCATGGTGGAGTGGAATGCAGACGCTGAGAAGGCCTTTTTGGAGCTCAAGTCGGCACTGTGCCAACACCCTGTCCTGGTAGCACCCAATTTTTCAAAAGAGTTTGTTGTCCAAACTGATGCTTCTGATGTAGGATTGGGAGCGGTGTTGTCACAGGTTATTAATGGAGAGGAGCACCCGGTAGTCTTCCTCAGTAGGAAGTTAACACCAGCGGAAAAAAACTACGCTATAATTGAACGAGAGTGTCTGGCCATTAAGTGGGCTCTGGAATCCCTCAGATATTACCTTTTGGGGAGGAAGTTTAGGCTGATTTCTGACCATGCCCCTTTAACATGGTTGAGACAGGGTAAAGGGAATAATGCCAGGGTTACTCGGTGGTTCCTGGCACTCCAGGAATTTAAATTTGTAGTGGAGCATAGGCCCGGGAGACTGCATCAAAATGCAGATGCCCTCTCCCGAGTCCATTGTTTGAGCTCCACTGTTGCCTCCACCTCCATGGCGTTGGGGCACAGGGGGGGGATATGTACAGGACGCCGTGGCTGGGTCCTGGAAGGACGCTATGTTTCCCCTCTGTTTGGACTGTGGTCCCTTTAAGGGAACAAAAAGGGTTAACTCACCTGTCAGAGGAAGTGGGTTTAAAACAAGACAGGAAGTTGGAGTGGATGGTGGAGGAGTGTAAAGGAGAATGTGGATGGTGGATGTTGTTTGTTGTGCAGCAACAAAAGTGAATAGCAGTGTCCTGCCTGGAAGTCTCCTGCCAGGGGAAGCTAGCTGCAACAGAAATTAAGGACTGTTTAACTGCGATAGCAGTTCTGGACTTTGCAAGTCGGTGAGACTAAAACCTTTTTTTTTTGTTTTTGCTGCTGTAAAGCTATTTAAGTTCAATAAATCTCCTTTTGAGTGAAAAGCCTGTGTCCTGCGATCTAGCTGGTCCCCCAAACATTACAATATATACCCTGTATATATATATATTTTTTTTTTTCGAAACACAAGTCCACAAGTCATGTAACTGTGAAGGCTCCAAGACAAATAAGATAGCCTTCGCAGAGTAGAACAAAAATGACAGTAGTGTAGAATCAGCCGTGATAGCACGATTACAGTCAGAAGGGTAACTGATAATAGCGCATCTGGTGTAACAGGAGTAGCTAACTAAGAAATTGCACCAAAGAAACAACCTGGGGAGTGGAAGCGAGTAGACATTCTAACAGGACGGGGCAAAAGAGATTATTAGGGTTAATAACAAGTACACATTTCAACTTAAATAGAGCAGCAAAAGAACAAATGGAGTATATGGAATGCTAGGGGGGATGGGTGTTTTCTGGTGTTCAGGGGTACCTCGGATCCTGAGTCTACCCAGCGTATTGGTAAGATCCGCACGCAAGTACCAGTCCGTATATCGGAAGGGTGCCATATGTTGAGAGATCTCTGCTGCAGAAAAGGAGTGCTCCATATATCGTCGCCATCTGGCAATAAAAAATTTCAAGGACTTAGACTGTTGGGTAACAGTGTCCTACTTTTCCATGAGAAAAGGGGTTTGTAGCGCATGTTTTACTGAGGCAATATAAGGCGGGGTGGGATGAATCCAGGCCTGCTTGAGGACTCTAGGAGCTATCAGAAGGCAAATATAAACCCAATGTGGGAGTGAGGCACAGGAGGAGGAGGAAAAGAGCATCGCAGCTAAAAAGGCACAACAAAGGGTCTTTAGGAAGGAGCCTCTGTTGAATAATTTTTCATATATTTAAGTACCTGGTTCCAGAAGTTGGAGGTATCTTGGCAAATCCACAGTCTATGAAAAAGAGACAGTCGAGAGGTGTTGCACCAGGGGCACATAGAGCGGGATGGATCTACTTTGCTATGTTGAAATGGGATATATGCACTGTGAGTGATTTTGAATTGAGTTTCTTGCCATTCTTTGCAGACCACTAGGGAGCAATTTTTTTGGTATCCTGCAAGAATCTTTTCTGGGGCATCTTGGATGTCAAGGATGGATGCCCAGGGATTAAAAGGAAGGATGCGGTACTTGGAGGCCTGGTGAGTGACAAGTTTAGAGTATATTTCTGAGATAGAGTATTGATCCCGCTTGAGCATTGTATCAATTAATGGGTATTGGCATGGGTTTTGTCGTGGACTGTAGCATGATTTGAAGTAGCTGGTTATTTGATAGTAGTGTAACACCTGTGACGGTGGTAGGGAGTATTGTTGGGTCAGTTCTGAGAAGGATCTAAGAGTTCCTTGGGTAGGATTGAAGAAATTGGAGACAGTCTGTAGGCCGGAAGCAAACCATTGTGCAAAGGCTTTATGTGTCCCAGAGGGGGAGAACATTGGGTTACCAAGTATAGTCAGGTGGGATGAAATGGTGTAGGGCAGACCCAGGAGTTTCCGAA